>NC_056734.1:1006551934-1006919434 GCF_019279795.1 Protopterus annectens | reverse complement strand
CTCCTACAAAAATTTAAATTTTGAGATGGCTCTAGAGTAGATTTGTCATAATTCACGGACCTCTGGAATGGATTTGTTTACGGGGATGGGGAAAGTTAAGGGAATAACATATCCCCTGGATATTATGTCCTGCACCCATTTGTTGGTGGTTATGTTTTGCCAGGCTTCGAGATGCAGTGACAATCGCTCTCCGACTGCCTCCAGAGGCAAGCAATTGGGCACTTCTTCAGGATCGCTGAGTCTGCCAAAGAAAGATTATCTGGAGCCCTGATTCCGCAGACCTCCTCTGCTGCAAGGGCAGCAGCTACCATTATTGTTCCCCCCTCTGCCCCTGGGGGAACTTCCATCCTGTGTGTCTTGGTAAGACCTCTGATATTTTTTTAACCATATCTTCCAACTACCCCTCTGACCCTTTGGGAATGGTCTAGTGAGTGTGAAAAAACTAACTACAACAGCAGACAAGGTCTTGCCCTCCTGTTCACACTGGGTTAGCATTCCCTTTACCTTGGGCCCAAAAAAGAGATAAGCCATCGAAGGAAGCATTAACAAAGGAAGACTTAAAGGGCTCTAAAAAATTGCAAAGGTGGATCCAGACCTGCCACCTAACAGAGTTGCCTAAACCTGCCCCACTACTCACTCCATCTGCTGCATACGAGATGAGTCTCATGGAGGAGTTGACCACAGAACTGAAGATAACAAGCTGAACATTGACCTTATCTGCTGCTGCATCAGCTACAGCTCCTTGGAGGAAGTCTGACAGTTCTTTTAGTAGATCCCTCTAAAGCCTGGTGAAATGTGAGACAGTTCAATGACTGTAACATAAAAGCTGCTGAAGAGAAGACACAGTTTCCATACCTGTCCATGGTCCTGGAATCCTTATTAGAAGGCTGGATGGAGGAACTAGTCTCGGAAAGTTCCTTTTTTTGTGACAGCCACCACAACCATGACATCTACTGCTACACCCTTGGTACGGAATGATTGGCCTTTTGGCACTGTAATGTACTTGTCTGGTCTCCTAGGAGTGGGCTCTATGGAGTCTGGGGTCTCCCAGTCCTTCCGAGAGATTATCTGACTAAGCTCAATGGAAGGCGGTGTCACCCACAAGGTAGAAGGGTAAGATCCGAGGCCTTCAGGTATATCGACTAGCCGGCTGAAGGGGACGAGCACTGCCAATCACCTCTCTATTTCAGAATTTCCAGGATGTCTCCAAGGAGGTGACCGTGGGGTCCCTTCTGCTTCATCGAGGTCGGTATCCAAAGTGACAGACTCCTCTGTGGAGTCCAGATGCTTCCTCTTGCATGATGTTTTCTGAGGTACTATCTCAGTAGGATATTCTGGAGAAGTTTTGGAAGGGGGGGGGGAGGAGTCCCTTGGGGAGCATCCTGAGGCCTTGGATCTCTGCGGTGTGGTGGATGGAGGTGATGAGGCAAAGACACCTGTGACATTGACTGAGGAAGCTCCGAAGGAGGCTGTCCCCGAGACTGATGAGCAGTTATCACCCTCCTTATAACGTGAAAAGCAGACTGTCCCTGCTCCAATGAACTCCCAGACCCAACAACACAGATGTCAGAGGCGAAAGAGCCCTCAACGCAGGAGAAGGAAGCTCCGAAGAAGAGGTGGGAGCCAAACCCACCTGCGCCGATGCTCCCAGAGAGACAGTCAGATCCGAGGAGATCTGAACATGCTCAGAGGACCCGACCAGTGAGTGTCGGCTCCCAGAGGTCTCCTGCTCCGACTGGGCGAAGACGCTCAGGGCGGACATCAGCTCCAAGGAATTAAGAGGTCCCAGATCCGATACAGACACCAGTTGGATGTCGGAGTCTTCCAGTTCCGACACTGAAGGATGGATCAGAGGAGTAAGTAGGCACCGCAGGGGATGGATGAATCTGATCAGACTCCTTTGGGTTTGGATTCAAAAGAAGCTTGGCCAAGGCAGGTGTCTTGAGAAGGCTTTGCATCACCCTATCCACATCTTCATCTGAGAGACTCCTAGTGGATAACACTGGCGATCAGGACCTGGTAAGAAAGGGTGAAGGGAGCTGGGACGTAATAGGTTCCAAGGATGGAGAACAGCTCCGACAGCAGCACTCCGTGGGCAATGGGGTCTTCGGAGCAGATTTTGTGGAGGTCTTCAGATCCAAAGCCTTGGACTGATCCAAGGAAGTTCCCGGATTCGTAGAAGCTGAATGCTCTGTAGGTGCTGTCAAAGCAGATGTCTTTGGTAGCTTGGCTCTCGGTTTTGACAAAGCTTTTGAAGCCAGAGAAGGCCGTTTCCTTGACCTCTTAAACTTCTCTGATTTAGGAGGAGAGGGATAAGAAGAAGAAACAACTATCAACCCCTTCAAAATCAATCTGTTGTTACGTTCCATAAGTGCCCTTTGATTAAAGTTGTGGCATACAGAAGATGATTCTTGTAAATGAGGAGGCCCCAAATAGCATACACACAATGTGTGCGAGTCACTGAGGGGCATCTTCTTGCTGCATTTCTCGCATTTCTTAAATCCTAACAGCTTCCCTTCCTTTTGGAACATACTGAAAGAAGTCTGAAGCGCACCCAGAGAAAAAGCCAAAAAATAAGGGAAAGAAAGACCAGCCTAGTATTTTTTTTAAACTACGGAGCAGAAAGGTAAGGGAAAGTACTCTAACTTAAATGGACTTTGTAGGGAGAGAGGAAGAAGTCCTTTAATTTAAAAAGACTTTTTGGTTAACCACTCTCAAACAGAAACGAGTGGTAACCAGAAGGGAAAGGAAAGGATTTAGTCCTAAATAACTAGAAAGGACCCTAAAGAAAAAGAAAAAGGTTTGGGATGAGAGTTAGACGTCCTAAACTAAAAATGGATGCTAACAAAGGGGGGGGATTACTAATAAGGAAATACTACAAAAAATACAAGGAGAAAAATAACAGGGAAGGAAATTACTAGCTAAAGAAATAATGCTAGAGAAATTCAAAGACTTAGCCCAGAGCTTGCTTGAAGAACCTCCTCTCAGCGTGGCAAAGGAGATATAAGGAAGTTAGGGAACTGCATTATGGGTAGGGAAGGAGTCCCATGAGCTTTGCTGAAGTCCTCGAACTTTTGTAAAGGCCAAGATGGATCTGACACATTGGATCCAATCCAATCAGTGAAAATAAAAGTGAGATTGACCACAATACATGATTTCTTAGACTTAGTCTTAGGCTCCAAGGGGTCTCTCAGAGGTAGAGAGTGGCCTTTGCTTAGGGTCCTTGCAGGAAGAACATGAAGCCATGGAGGGGGACTTAGCCTCAGAAGCTGAGGAAGGAAGTAGACCCCTCAAGATCAACGTATTGTGTATATCCACCAGTACACGCAAATTAAAAACATGTATCACAAGAGACTTTAAGATGTTCAGCACCCAAACAGCAGATGCACTCCTTGTGGGCATCTTAATTGGGGATCTTGTGCCCACAAGAAGTGCATCCCTTGAAACAAGAAGGCTTGTCTGAAATAACAGATACAGAACAGTGGCTGAACCCCACCAAAAAGAGAAAAATTAAAACCGTCACACACACACTTTTTTTTTTTTTTTTTTTTGCAAGGAAAGACTTTATAAGACAAAGTGTACAGATAAAGAAAGAGCACACATGCGCCAACTGTAAACCACTAAGAGGAGAAGCACACAGCAGAAAAGGAAGAAACTTTATAAAGGCCTACCTTATCACTTCGAACTACAGAATTATCAACTAAGATGCGCTCTAACTAGCAACAACGAGGGAGGAGTACATGAGCCAATACCAAAAATCTATGAAAGGATAAGATCGCTCAAGACAGTGGATCTTCCGTCTGTCTTCTGAACGTGGCAAACGAGATCTGGGGTGCTTGGGTGGGTGTAGTGCATTATGGGATGACGGAGGAGCTCAACAGTCAGATCCAAATATGGAAGATGTGGCTGAGCTGGATCTGAACCTGACTGTGAGGAGGAATGAAGAGGACAACATCAGATCTATGGAATAAAATGTTTTTTTTATTTTTCCAACACTTGTCTCATCGGTAATTCACAATGCTATAAATAAAATATTTCAACACAGCACAGGTGGAAGGAGAGAGGAGGGAAAAAAAAATTGCAGTGTAACTACTCTGCTTCCTTGGGAGAGGACAGTCTCTCCTCTCTCCCAAGCAGCACACACTATACTATACTTTTTTTTTTTTTTTTTTTTTTACATACATTTTAAATTAAAACAATGAAACAAGACATTGCATAATAAACTTTATTAGCTGTTCTCCTCTTGGCGGAAATGGAATGACAACATTTTTTATTTACAGACCAGTCACAGTTTTGGTAAGAAAGCAGTCATGAAGTAATTATTTAGAAGCATATATTTTCATATAAAACAACCATTTCTGGATAACAAGCAATGTTCAAGTACCTAGCAGTGCTTTTACTTTGTTAAAGGCATTGTTTATTTATAGAGAAAATTCCTATATACTGTTAAAATAAATTTATATTATATGAACACAAACCTGTACAGTTCTATTGTACATCTATTATGGAAGATCTGACATATGCACTTCCAGGTGGGAAGATGCATCAAAACGATACTTATGAAATCATCCTTGGTTAAAATCATGCATATTACAAGAAAAAAGGCATAGATAAGAGAGGAGAACTTGCCCTTAAGATTTTTCATGAAGCCATTTTCCTCCAAATACTGGTTTTACCCAACCACCTTACTCCCCATTTTGAATTTGTAAAGATCAGTGGTAATTTAATTTCCAAACAATATTCCTAAAATGTAAAAGGAGCAGGTGGTCAAAGTAAATGGGGAAAATATATATATTTGTATACAACTATGTAAAGAAAATAATTCCTGCAATTATAGTGTTTAGACAAAGAAAGTTTAATATATATATTTTATAACAAAATAGACAGTTACTGTGGGTTATTTATTAAAATCTGAAATACCTAAGAATATACTCTTCATATTAACCTATGACCCTCAGCCCTTTCAGCATATGCAATGCCACCCCACTTGAAAAATGCTGCATTTTTATACATTAATTTAACTTGGTTACTCCTAATTAAATTAAACACTTCAAGCACCCAAAACTTTCTTGACAAGATGGAGGAGGATGACTACTAAAAAGAAATGACTACTTAAGACATTTGGTGCAGCCTGATGGACATTAGATGCTGCCAAAAATTATGACCACTGTGAAATTATCAGCAACAATAAAATCATTCTGTGTGAGCAGCAAAAGCAGATAAAAAAGCACATTTGCCAAACCATGCTATTAAAGCTGAACGTGCAAACTTGCTTTCAAGTTTTTCAATTTAAAATGACAGTTTGTCCTTTGTTACGAAAACCAAAAATGAAGACAAGTAAAGCTTCTCTAAAAACTGGTGTAAGACACTTTTTCCCTTAAACATTAAGGAACTGTACCACAGAATCCCACTTTAATAGATGGTCAGACCATTCCTCCTTTCCTTGCTGAAAACGTGCAGTTGAACAAATTCCTGTATAAAAAGCTATTTTAACTAAGGACGACAACCAAACTGTCAAACATGACAGGAAGCTCAGATGTTACAAAGAGGCAGTGGCTAACGTCATACAAGAGTATCAGCAGGTCCTGCAGAAAGGAGTTTAGGGCTGCCAGATGTAGTGGGCAATGTCGATTAGAAAATAAAAAAAAATGTGCATATTCATAATTTTTCCTTGGCAGGAACCCAGATAAAAGGGCCTTCTTGTTCTTCAATAATCTGCTTCACAAGGTTGTATATCTCTTCTAAAGTGTCTCCCTGGACAATGGCTGCAAAAAAATGAAAACAGAACAATATATTAACAAAACAGAATAATTACTATTTCAGTGTGCAGTAAACAACCCTAAAGAATGTACATGTGGCAAATGAAGGAAAACTACAAAACACTGACAAGTATACAAAATCCACTACTGCAGACTTATTGGCCCTGTGCACTCCCCTAGTTATGAAATTGGTTTCTTCCTTAGCCAAGTCAAATACAAAAAGTCATACCTGGCAACAGAATCAGGAGAGCTCAGCTGTGTTGTGCAACAACGTATTTCAGTCATGAATGATAACACTCATAACAGCAGATTTTTCACAATTCTTCAAATGAAGGGTGCAAAGAACTTGCTCATTTTTCATTTTACAGATGGAAGGACTTGTTGCTGTGGTTATCATAAAATTAGTGAGTACACTGATAACATATTTTAATTTTATACTGGTCTTCATTTCTAACTCCAGTTTATGTTTTCTTTTGAACGGACCGATTCAAAGATACAAAGAAAAATAAGGTGTGCATTTTATTTCTTACCGTAAGATGGATACAAGTGTTGCGACAACAATTACTTATGAAATTGTGAAGAAGAATACTTTGGGTTATCCTTTAAATTAGGGACTCCCGAGACTCAAGAGCTTAAAGTCTGTGGTTATTCTAAGGTAGGAACGCTGTTATAGTTTTCTGTCAGCCCTACCAAACTGCACCTACTGTGTTGTTAAAAATGCCTACTCAACCTGCTGTGCACTTATTTTGATTAAAGCACTGTTACCCTCCCCATGCCTGAATTATTCACACAGCCGCACTTCAGGGAGTGTGTTTGTTTTTTATAAATTACAGCCAGGTTTAAGTATACCTTCTATAAAAGGTAGATATTCGGAGAGATACCACTATGAAAGCAGATCAAAAACATGGGTTTGCACAGTTTCATAGGCAAGTTCTTTGTTAGCTGCCTTTGTGGGTCACTTTAAGCCTAGCCAGTTTCTCTTTTTGTGCTCAAAATAAACTATCCCATACATGATAACTGTATATTACCCCTAATGAAATTAAATGAGATCATACCAAAAATAATTTGAGGGGACCCGTGCATGGGATAAAGCATTTAGGAGCTGCCTCTATTAGTAGTACAGGGGGAAGTCCTGGGGTAAAATTTCTGTTTCCATCCACAGATCTAAGTTGCACTTTAAAATGGACAGGGATGTGCTTCACTTTTTGTGGATGGGGAGTCTGTTCCACAGCAGCGGTATCCTCTGTGAAATAAACATGTCCCTCCAAACCATTCTGTTGATGTTGCAAATGATCTTAATTCAACATCTTATTCAAGTCTACTTAAGCCCAGAAGCTGAAAAAATAAGTCACATCTTCCCTGCGAAAAATATACTTCTCGAACTCTTAGGATAAGAAATATGGACAATGCCTGAAATAATGGGGGGGGGGGGGAGGCAGTTTTTAAATATTGCTCTTATAAACTTAGAAAGTTGATAAAATAACATTTCTTGTTAGCATGCATTTTTTGAAGGACATACAGTCTGAAATTCAAATGTATGTCATTTATATAGTGACTTCAATCCTAAGTGATTTGTCAGAAAACCAAACATTTTATGAGGAACAGACCAAAGATATGAAGCAAATTTCTGAATAGTTGACAGATATGGTGAAGAATCAGCAGGACTATTGTCCTGGCTACATTGACATGTACGTAGTACAAAGCTTCCCTTACATATTCTAGATTGCTCTGTGTTCTCTTCATTAAGCCAGCATTCACTGCAGGAAGACAGATTGCCAGGCTAACAATTCTGTCTAGACTAAAGTGTATACTGTGGTATAATTACGTATAACAAAAAAAAAAGCCTACCTAATCTCAAAAATATTCAAATTAAATATGAACATAAAAATGCAAAACATTCAAAAGTTAAAATCTTTAATAAACCACAGATTAAACTATTGGACAAGAGTATTTCATATACAGAAGTTATTACACAAATAAATAAGCTTAAATCAAACAAAGCACCAGGTAATGATGGTATTATACCAGAGATATATAAAATCCTTTCTAAAAGTACATATTCATTAATACATAAGGTTTTTATTTTGGCCCAAACTGAGTTAATAACCCCCCCATCTTGGCAATATACATTTATTTCGCCAATTTTAAAACCTAATAAAGATCCAACTAGATGTTCTTCATATCGGCCCATCTCATTACTTAATGTTGATTATAAAATGTTTATGAGTATTTTTGCTGATAGATTGAAGACAATCATTCCCGGCATTATAGATATAGATCAGACAGGCTTCATTGTAAATAGAAATACTTTTGATAATATAAGAAGAACTTTAACATTAATAGATTTTGCAAATATGAAAAAGAAAGATTTAACACTTATTAGTCTTGATATAAGTTCAGCATTTGATTCAGTAAGTTGGGACTATCTGTTTACCTTAATGAAGTGCACAAACTTCTCAGATGCATTTGTAAATCTAATTGAGCATTTATACAAAGGAACATTGGCTTATATTAAGGTAGGAACTTATGTTTCACAAAAAATACCCATTTTTAAAGGTACAAAACAAGGATGTCCACTTTCTCCACTATTATTCACTTTAGTAATGGAGCCTTGGGCTAATTTGATCAGAAACAGTACTGACATAGAGGGTTTTGAAATAGATGAAAATACAACATCCAAAATTCAACTTTTGCAGATGATGTTCTAATTACATCAGCAGGATCTAATTCTTCTATGCAGTCTCTATTTGATAACATGATGAATTTTAAAAGTATTTCTGGTTTAATATTCAATGAAGAAAAACTAAAATACTACCTATATATACACGAAAAAATATTCTCATTAGTGATTTTACTAAATATGTACCCAATTCAGGTCAGATAACTTATTTAGGTATAATACTATCTAAAGATATTAAATCTATTATATATAATAATTATAATACCTGTTTTCTTAATATACAAAATCTTTTTAATACCTGGAATAATATGTTTTTACTATGGAGGAGAGTCTTACAATTATTAAAATGATAATATTCCCCAAGATTTTATACTTAATACAATCAATAATACTTCCACCTACAAAAATAATTATCAAGAAACTGAATACACTAATGTTAAATTTCCTATGGGCACCTAATAGACCTAGGATTGCATTAAAGAAACATACTAATAGCTGGTCTCAAGGGGTATTTCTTTTCCAGACTTTAATTTATATACTATCTCTTCTATTGTAAAAGTTATTACTTTATTAATAGATCAGTCATATGTCACAAAATGGAAAGATTATTAGGAGCTAATTAGTATGCACTTCATGAAAATCTCCTTAACACATAAAAATATGATTGTAAATAACTCCATGTTATGGTTACTAAAGGAATTTTGTACTTCACCTATTACACCTAAACATATGGTTTGTTACCCATTAAATATTATTATTAGTTATCGTAACTTTATATTCATGCACCCTAAGTATAGGGAATGGAATTTTATTATATTCCTATAATGTATACTCAGGGTATGCTTTTGTCATCTACTTCTGAAGGAACTCATTTAGCTATAGATAATGATCTAAAGTACTGGTATCAGTTGATATCTGATAATAAAGTTAAAAATCTAGATTTCTTAAAACAAGAATTTGATCGAAGAGAAACTTGCTGGTTAGAGGTTCAGACCTTTAGACAACATCTCATTAATAAAATAGATCTAATGTCTATAACAGTTAAAGAATCTATTCCAACACTGATTGATTACTTGATATTAAATTTACAACATAAAGTTTCTGATAAAGGTAAACTTTCATACATACATAAAATTATCAGACAAGAAACTTTTTACAGTGTAGATTCATACTGGAATTATTTCACTTCTATTAATGGGGACCCACCAAATCAACAAGATAAACAATATATTTTGGAATCTGTTTATAGAGCTACGTCTTCCATTGTCTGGAGACTTTATACATGGAAATTTTTACATAGATCTTTTTATACACCTTTGATGATGAATAAAATAAATAATAAAGATAATTTATGTAAGAGATGTAATGTAGAAATTAATGCTGACTGGGCTCATATGTTTTATGACTGTATAAAATTGAAAGAATACTGGAAGTCAATTAATGAATTTTTGCAGGCTCTTTTTACAGATAATTTCATTATTTCTAAATCTCTTATATTATTCAACACACCTGTACCTCAAAGTGTTAAAAAGGTTAAGCTTCCCTTGTTATGGTCTATTCTAGCAGTGGCTAGGAAAATAATAACTAGAAATTGGATTTCAGATACACCTCCTTCGTTCAATGAATTTAAAAATGTTATGAATATAGTGTGCCATATGGAAATAAACACAATTAGGACAAGAACAAATAGAAAAACATCTTATTATATTGTATGGGATAATTTACAAAATTTGTTAAAAAAATTTTAATTTCAATAGCATGGTATTTTAGTTTAATTAATTGATCTGATTGTAGTGGATGTCTTTGTAAATACTTTAGTTGTTTTGTTGAATATTATAATAATACCTATTTTTAATTACTTGTATAAAATTATGATATTTCTCTTATATGTTAAAACAATAAAACTGTTTTGAAAAAAAAAAGTTAAAATCTTGCACATTTGACTTCACAGTTCACATTTATACATCAGAATTACAGTATCTTACTACAGAAAATAAAGTAACAAGTAATACAGATAAACAAACAAGAAAAAAGTAGTATGCATCCAAGACAATAGCAAAAAACTTTGACTAACTCATGCTTACTATAAAGAAGGTACAAGCATCCTTAAAACAAGAAAAGCTGAATCATAGCTCTCAACCTCCTATCTCCAAAATGAGGAACAGTAGCCCTCATAATGTGGAACAAATGGACAAAATGTGGAAAACATACTAACAGGTTACTAACATCTGAAAGTAGGAAGGTTATAAGATGGTTAAAATGTGCTGGTTTTACTTACATAAAATATCTTTTAATGAATTAATGTGATTAATTTCTACTTATGCTGGATATCAGTGAAAAATTTCAAACACTGGATGTGTGAGACACCCTTTCACTGTGGAAACTCGCTCAACACAAACTTTTTTAGCCCCATAATAAGGTACAATTGAGAGGTATGAACTGGATAATAGAAAGTATTGTTTGTTTCTTTATCCAGTTTGGGGTTGCATGGAAGGGTAGGGTCAAGACAGGCAGCAATCCTGGATAGGAAACCAATGTATCACAGGACACACACAAAGCATCCAGTGAAAAGCCATACAGACAACGTAGACACCACAACTGAGAACTGTTACTGCAGTAACACACACATTTAACTTGTATTTGAAAATAAAACAGTCTTCAGTGTACGATTTATAGAGTTGAACAGAATTGTTTACAAATGAAAAACCTCATATTTATGAACTAAAAATCTAATCAACTCTGCAATCTGGCTGGAGTACTTAAATACTGCTCTTTTACATTTCACTTTTACTGCTATTTAGTAGTTAAAGAAGCAAAAGGATTGTCGGTAAACTGCAAATAAATGTATCTGGAAATATATTTAACTAAGGTGAAAAGAAAGTATTATAAATTAACCTGCATCTTGAAATTTATTTAGAGAAGAAAAAGTACTGTAACTCTGCCTTTTATTTAAATGTTAACTAGGTAAGCCCACTGGACACACGTGTCCCTTTTCAGAAGCAACCCAAGAGCACTGCCTTAAAAACTGACTTACTCAGTCATATGAACATCTTTCAGCAAAAATAAACAGAGCTGCATGGCAAGAACTTTCAGATTTTAATTGCATTTCTCCAACAATAAAGTAAAGGAAGAGCTGCCAAAGAAGTTTTTTGAATCTGGAACTAAATACATACAGGACGCTAGGGAAATGTGTTTGTGTGCTACTGTTAAACTGACCTCTATGAACATACACTTTCACTGCTGTACTGTCTTCTTCAGGGAAGGTCACTAAGAACAAACCACAACATTTGGGTAGAACCTCAGGCAGTACTTCATCCTAGTCTAAGAGGTGGGAACATGAAAAAGGCACATTCTAAATAATTATAAGTAACACCACAGGAAAAACAGGTTACCAAAAAGTACAGTTTTGTACCTACCATAAATGTAGATGTTCGAAGATCCACATTGCTGCAGTCCTTACACTTGGGTAGTCCGCTGTCCTCGGTCGGCCCGAATATCAAAGTATAAGGCTGACGTCGGTCAAGGCGCATTTGACTGACATCAGGACGTCAGGGTACAAATGCGCATGACCGACGTCATATCCTCAGTCTTTTCTTGCCCCAGATGTCAGAAGACCCTAAAAATAAAGGTCAAAACCAAAAGACAGCAAACAAACAAACAAGCACCCTTGCCCTAATTATATGTACAAAATATACACTATATACACAATATTTACAACTCAACCCACACAACCACCTCTAACTACAGAGGGGAAGGAGGGAGGGTAAATTGGACTGCAGCAATGTGGATCTTCGAACATCTACATTTATGGTAGGTACAAAACTGTACTATGTTCTTCATCTCACATTGCTGCAGTCCTTACACTTGGGTAGAATCCCAAAGCAGAGGTATGGGAGGATGGCCAAACTATAAGGAAGCAGGAGCTGCCAAAATGCCCTGCAAAACAGCAGTGGCAAAACCAGCCCTGGATTTAGAGTAAAGTGGCAGGTGATAATGCCTAGAGAAAGTATGCACTGAACTCCAAGTAGCTGCCTCCAAAATATCCTTGGTTGCCACCCCTCAAAAAGCTGTCAAGTGGCAGTAGCTCTAGTGGAATGAGGCCTAATCCCAGCTGGAATCTCCTTGCCATGATGGGAATAACAGAAAGCAATGCAAAACCCAATCCACTTAGAAATAGTTTGTTTTGACACAGGCTTGCCCTGAGAACTCAAAGCAAAAGAAACAAATAACTGCTGAGACTGCCTGAACCCTTTAGTTCTATCCAAATAATATCGCAACTGCCTGTGTACATCTAAAGTGTGCAAAATCTTTTCCCCTTTATTTTGGGGATTTGCATAAAAAGTAGGCAAATGAATAGTTTGGTTTAAAGCCACACTAGAAACCACTTTAGGCATAAAGGAAGGATTAGTACGTAAAGATACCCTATCCTTATGGAAAATTAAGAAAGGCTCAACCGCCATAAGGGCCTGCAATTCAGAAACCCTTCTTGCAGAGGTAATGGCCAACAAAACAGCAGTCTTCCATGATAAATATTTCAACTCAGAAGTAGCTGCAGGCTCAAAAGGTTGTAGAGTGAGTTTCTCCAACACAAAATTGAGATCCCAAGCAGGAGTAGGAGCTCTTCGTGGGGGTCTTATATTCTTTGCCCCTCTAAGAAATTGCTTGAACAAAGGATGAGAAAACAATGGTGGGTCACAATCATAGTGAGCGAAATTGCTGCAGCATGAACCTTAATAGAAGAGAAAGACAAACCTTTGTCCAGTAACTCAGTAAGATATTGAAGAGCCACACTCAAATTAGGCTCAGAAACATCAAAATCTTTTGCTGCACTCCAAAATAAAAATCTCTTCCATTTATCTGCGTACACTTTCCTTGTACTAGGCCTTCTAGCTTCCAAAATAACATTCAAAACTTGCTGAGGAAGAGGAGGCCCACTATGGTTCAAAACAGAATATGCCAGGCTGTTAGGTGCAGAGAGTGAAGCTTGACATTGAGCAAATGGCTGTCCTCCTGTGACAACAGGCGTGGAATCGAAGGCAAAGGCCATGGAGGCTTCCGTACCAGACTTCTCAGTAATGGATACCAGTGCTGTCGAGGCCAATCTGGAGCTATTAAAATCATCCTTGGCTTGTCCTGTCTGACCTTTAGAAGTACCTTTGGGAGGAGAGGCAGAGGTAGAAAGGCATACACATGAAGACTGTTCCAGTTGAAAGAAAGAGCATCCACTTTCCAAGCTGTGGGATGAAACCTTTTTGTGCAAAACTTTGGCAGCTGATGGTTTAGTGGAGAAGCGAACAGATCTATGTCTGGAGTTCCCCATGACACTGTCAATTTCTGAAATACATGAGGATCCAATTTCCACTCGTGGGGATCCATAATTCGTCTGCTCAACACATCTGCTAAGGAGTTCTGTGCTCCTGGCAGAAACCTTGCCTGAAGATTGAGCTGTAAACTGAGAGCAGTCTCCCACAAAATCATTGCTTGCCTGCATAGAGGATAAGAATCGTTCCCCTTGCTTGTTGATGTACCACATGACAGTTGTGTTGTCTGTTAGAATCAACACCTGCCCTGGAAGAAGTAAATCCTTGAAAGCTATTAATGCAAACTGGACTGCTAACATCTCCTTCAGGTTGATATGTAGATGTTGTAGTCTGGCAGGCCACTTGTCTTGTATCCACTTTCCATTTAGATGAGCTCCCAAGCTTTGTCTGAGGCATCTGTCGTTAAAATCTGACTCGCCTCTGGCCGGGTCACAGAGAGTCCCTTGTTTAGGTGACATTCCTGAGCCCACCACAAAAATTCCTTTTGAATGCAAGGTATTATCTGAATGACAGTGTCCAGATCCTGGCAGTGCTGTGTCCATACATTTTTGAGATACCATTGCAGCTTCCTCATATGCAGTTTGGCATTGGGAAGCACCAGAATACAAGATGCCATGAACCCTAAGGCTTGAAGGACTGTCCTTGCAGTCAGCCCGGACTGATGAGATAGTTGATGGAAGTAAAGGGAAAGACTCTTTTGTTTGTCCGGGGTTAAAAAGGCCATCTGGGATGCTGTATTCAGTCTCACACCCAGAAAGCACATGTCCTGAGAGGGTACTAGACTGGACTTTATTTCGTTCACAGAATACCCCAGGCATCTTAGCACTGCTATCACATATTCCAAATGATGAAGAAGCTCTTCCCTTCCTTGAGCCAGAATCAGGCAGTCGTCCAAATAAGGATAGATCTGTATTCCTTTTAGCCTGAAGAAAGCTATCACTGGAGCCAGAACTTTCGTGAACACTCTGGGCGCAGTAGATAAGCCAAAGGGCAATGCAGAGAACTGATAGTGAGAAGTCCCAGCTCAAAAACGCAGATACTTCCTGCAACTTGGTCTGATAGGAACATGAAGGTAAGCCTCCTTGAGATCCAAAGTTACCATCCAATGATCTTTGCCCAGCAGAGGTAAAAGCTGCTGTAACGTCAACATTTTGAACTTGGGAATGTCCAGATAAGTGTTGAGGATAGATAAATCCAAAATTGGTCTCCACGTGTTCCCCTTCTGTGGTACTAGGAACAGGCGAGAATAAAATCCTAGGCCCACTTCTGGCATAGGGACCGGCTGTATGGCCCCTATTTGGAGTAACAGAGAAACTTGCTTGTGAGCCTCTATTCTTTGTTGAGGAGGAACGTCTGGCATGCCTTTGAAAGGAGGCAAGGTATGGAAATAAAACCTGTAACCGTGGTGTATGATATCCAATACCCATCTGTCTTGGGTAATTAAACTCCAATTTTCTTTGAAAAGTGCCAACCTTCCTCCCAAAGGTGCTGCCAGGCGAGAAGGCTCTGGCAGCTGAAAAGGTAGGTCATTGGGTCTGTTTACGAAAGGACTGACCCCTGCCCTCACCTGAAGACTGTGCAGGAGAACTCCCTGTTCTAGGCCTGAAAGAGCCCTGAGCTCTGCCCCTACCACGTCTAGATCTACCCCTAGACTGGGAATCATAAGAAGGATACGTCCACCCCTTAGTAGGCCAATTTCTACTAAACTTTGGAGGCTGGACCTGCAAAAAATCTTTAACAGTCTGCATAGACTTAGCCTTGTCTTCCATTTTCTTTAAAACTGCCTCAACAGGAGAACCAAACAACACGTCAGATTGTAAAGGAACATCTAAAATCCTTGTTTTAACATAGTCAGATAAATTTTGATCCCTCAGCCAGGCGTGCCTGCGAAGAACTGACCCAGTGGCAGCCACCCTAGACGAGGCCTGTACAGCATCAAAACCACATTGCAAAGAATGCTTACCCACCTGTTCAGAAACATGTACTAAATCTTGCAACTCTTTACAATCAATACCTTCTGCCAGAGCATCAACCTTAGACTTCAATTGTGAAAGGAGATAGTTTTGGTATTTCAACATGTGAAACTGGCAATTCAAAGCCCTCATAGCAAGAGTGGAAGAAGTATAAACTTTCTTTCCCCATCTATCCAAGGCCCTGGCCTCTTTATCTGCAGGAACCGGATTCTTTACAACAGAAGCCTTAACACCTTTAGGCCCCTGGCTAACAGTTTCTGGGTCTGCCCTAGGACTCTTAAAAAGATACTTATGAGCTTCAGGCACCCTGTAATACCTATCCGGTTTAACAGGAGCAGGAGGCAAAGAATCAGGATTAAGAGAAGCCTCTGTAAAAACATCTTCCACTACATCCAAAACAGGAGGTATAGCCAAAGGCCTATGCTGGGGTAAAACAAAAATTCCCTAAGCCTTTTCCTGGAATCAGAGAAGTCCTGACCTTCCCACTTAAAATGCTCCCTCATGGAATGAAGAGTTTCTGAAAAAGAAAAATCCTCAGGAGGAGAAGCAGGAGGAGTAGAATCATCCACATCAGAATCAGAATAAGGAGAGTACTCCTGCAAGTCTTCAGCCGAAGACTCTGAAACATCTGAAGCCTGCTCAAAACTCCCTAGCTCAGGCTCCACCCTAGGTCTCTTATCAGGAGGGGGCATAGAACCCCTAATCAAAGTAATCAAATCTTCCGCCATTTTAAGCATATGCTTCTTGGGCACAGTTCCTGAAGAACTAGGGGTAACACCAACTGAAGCTAAACCTGGCCTGCCCCTGGGAGAAGCCTTGGAAACAGAAGGAGAGGGCCTAACCACCCTAGGCAGGGAGGGGAGTATAGTAACCTGAGAAGCCCCATCAGCCTGGCCTGCCTCCTGAGAGGCCACATCCTGCAATAACAAAGTCTCTCCCTGGGATCCCAAAGAAACCTCCGGTGGAACCACCGGCTCCACCGACACCTCTAAAGAACCGGCGTCCGGTACTGACGGTTCCTCTAGCCTAGGTTTAACTGCTTTGTCCTTGCGCTTCTTCGAAGAAGCGGGCGTCGGAGCATCCGACGGCATTTTATAATTGCACCGCTTCCCAAAGACTAACCTGGCACAATCTAATCTTCTCTTTATAGTGCGCTTATTGAATCTAGCACAAGAGCGACACCCAACAACGTCGTGCTCAGGCCCTAAACAAGGAATACACAAAGTATGGTAGTCTCTATGCGGTATCTGTTTCCCACAAGAAATACAATTATTCACTTTTTCTGACATCCGGTAAACCACTGAGGCAAGAAAAAACTAAAATATTCCCCAACGGGGTACTTAGCCAACTTTGACTCGGTCTGAAACTCCGAAATCGAACAATTTCAGAACGCCAACCGGCACTTGCAACGCTGCTTCTGCATCGGACCATGCGGCAAAAAAGACTGAGGATATGACGTCGGTCATGCGCATTTGTACCCTGACGTCCTGATGTCAGTCAAATGCGCCTTGACCGACGTCAGCCTTATACTTTGATATTCGGGCCGACCGAGGACAGCGGACTACCCAAGTGTAAGGACTGCAGCAATGTGAGATGAAGAACATCATGCACATTATATAGAACTTTCCATATGCAGCTTGTTGGCATAATGTAATAAATATAAATCTGTATGAAGAGGTTATTCAAAAAAAGTGATGGCTTTATCACAATGAAAAGCTTTGCTGGTAGCTGGAAAGCTGCTGTGTTCATAAAGTGGTATAAATCCTGGAGTATTACCCAGGCAGCCACAGTTCAATTAGTGGCCTGGGGGGCAGGAGTAAGTGATGAGATGCCACTTTGCAGGTTCATCTCTCCCTTTGTTGCATGTTCCCATGGCCAAATTCCCACTGCAGAGTGTACACCCTACAGAAATGTTGACTTTAAGGGGGTAGTGCTTTTCTGAGGGGGTTATGTAACTGACACAAGCAAGTTGAATCTCTCTGATGCCCACTAATCAAGCAAAGTCAAAAATCGGAAATACTACCTGCCTTGTAAATTGGCCTAGCATTAGAATACACAGCCCTAAAGGGGGTCTTGGGAGAGTGGGTCCTTGTTACCAGACATTGGAGGATTGGGACCATGGGTATTGTAAGGGGGGGTAAGACTGCTACCCCTAAAGAAGTAAATCTGATACCTCCCTGCCCCACCACTGTCAAAATGTGCTCAGGAATACCCAACAAATCAGTCCAGAACATCCACCTCAAAGTTTGCATAGGAGGAGGAAATGCCTACAAAACTGGAAAACAAGCATAAGCTCTCTGGGTTTGATGAAAAGGATTAAAACCAACAAATGTGATCTGATACAACACAGAACTATACTAAAATGTTTTAAAATGAAATTAAGTACATAAAAAATATGTGAGAAAGTTCAAATGTAGTATGAAATTAAAACATATCCAATAATTAAAACAATTGTTGATCACCTCTGTGGACTGCATTATACCACTTTTGATGTGGTTGTCTTGAACAAAATATTTCAGGTTCAGTACTCCTAAGTGAGTAGAGGCTGTATGTATGCTCTTTCACTTTATATAAAGCAGTTGGTGTAGCTATTATGTTGTCCTTTTTACTAAATGACCGTTGTACTTATGGTGGAAAACAGACAGGCAGAGTTTTGCCAGTCATGGTGGTTAGACTGGAAGTTATCAGACATGCATACCTGTCACTGACATTTAACAGTACATACAGTACAACTGTGTAAAGACTTTATCATAACAGCACGTTTGAGTAGGATCATTGTGTTGCAGTACTTATGCTAGCTGGGTCTTCTGTTACAGAAGGCCCAACATCCACAGGTTTGTCTCCCCCTCCACCAAACCAAGCTGATGCCAGCTTTCCTAGGACATTATGAAGTTCTTGGCAAAAAAAGGTGGTGTTCACCTGTACCATCTTTGGTTCCTTCATATCAAAGGAAAGGTTTCCGAGGCTGCTTCTTAGACTCCTCCATTGATGTAGGGAGTCTCTTCACAACCCAAACCTTACGAGATCAGAAAATAACTCAGAACCTGCAGATATTGCAAATGTGGAAGGCTACAGGAGAAGGTATGGGAAGCAGAACAGAGGATAAAGAAAGACACAGACCTTCCTAACTGAAGCGTTTCTCCCTGGGCCTCAGCTGAAAATGGTCTCTGTCCCAGTCGGACTTTTCCGGTAAACAAATTTTAAACAAAAAAATAATAAAATAACCGAAGAAGAAAGCATCCACTTCCTAAGCCTTCTCCTATAGTGCTCTACAGCGCTAATTTGTTCAGTTTTTTTTTTTTAGTCAGAGAAGGAAAGAGATCTACTTATTGCACACCTTACCTGTGCACTAGAAAGAGGTCCCTGTCTAACATCCATTCATAGAGCTCTGTGCTACTGTCCTGCTCAGCTAATCTGCCTACGAGTTCTGATGATGTGTTATGTAGGAGGCCCTGATATAGGTGCCTAATTTTAAGGCTGTCTCCCAAGTCTGCACAGCTACCCTGCAAATGAGGCATGAGTGCCCCCCCCCCCCAGGCTTATATACTTTATCACCATGGTGTTCTCTGTTATGAGGTTTAGGACCCCAACCTTTGAGACTAGCTTGAAAACAATGACTACTTGGATCAGCCAACATGTCCTTCATGTTTATTAATGTCCCCACAACCTGCTTGATGGGCTCCTCTACCTTCTCCTAATTGACCCCATTCATTACACACAGATTGGGGGCAGGGAGTCCCCAGGCTAGATACCCCTATGACCCATTTGTTCCTGCCCCAGCATCCCAATCAGCCCATTCAACCCATGGCGACAGACAGGTGGGCAGGATATAGACCAGTTTGCTAATCCTGCTGGGAGGTCTATCATCTCCCTTGGTGAAAGCACCACCCTTTACCATCTGTGTGTGCTGCACTATAGCTGCTTTCCAAGGGGAAGCAAGCCTCCACACACCAAAATCCCCTCGGCTTATAATGTGAATGCACACTGCAGTGCAAACTCACCAGGCATGAAATCTACAGTATGTAACACCTACTGCTGCATGTCCCTCTCCCCAGGAAGGGAGATGTTCACTCATTCTCCCTTACCAGCTCCTCCAAGCACTCAAGATGCTATCCCAAACCAGGTCACCTATACAACATCTAGGGCTTTATCCCAATCCGCCATGGAACTGTTTCCATGCCTTTTATGTTGATGTGGCTTTTGAACAATCTCCTGTCCCAGATGGCATGAGCCATCTCATCTAGTAATTTCCAAGGCATCTGCAGTTAACATATTGTTTTCAGGTGCTGTTTAAATAAGGCACCCAGATTTTTTTTTCGTCTGTACCTCTTGAATCCTCTACTAGAACGTCTGTCTTTTGCTTGGAAGTACAGGAAAAAAATCTCCTCAAAGGACTGCTTGTGCTGATGCCATATACTTGAGGCACCACTGTACTCTCCTCATATGAACTCTTGCTAGAAAGCTACAAGGATGGTAGATGCTTTGCACCCTAGAATCCTAAGGTACACCACTGCACATACTACCTACCTCTAAGTCTCATCTTGAAAGAACTGTGCTACTGAGTCCATTTGTCTTGGGGCAGAAATGCCTTCAGGCTTTTGGGAGTCCAGCAGTGCCCCTCAAAACAAACATTCTAATGGGTGTCAAGTTGGACTTGGGAAGACGAAGAAAGAGACCCAGGTTCTGAAAACAGTCTAATGTGTAAGTGATTGCCCTCTTTATCCCCTCCCCCGTGACTAAACCCAAATCAGGCAGCCATAATAAATAAGGCTAAATGGGAATGGCCTTTGTTCTACAGAGTGCAATGGTTGGAGCCAGGCACTTGGTATAGACCCTGGGAAAAGTAGCTAATCCAAAGGGCAAAGAGGTAAATTGTTAATGCTAACTCCCCACTTAAACCTGAGAAATCAGGGTCATCCCTGTGAATGAGAAACTTAGGTAGGCATCCCTCAAATCTAGGGCAACCATCAAGAGCCAGGGGGAAGAAAAGGAGGACAGAACAGCTTGGAGAGTCAATATTTCTGACTTTGGTACTTTTAAGAATTAGTTTGGTCTTACCAGATGCCTTTTGTCCTTTGGCACTGATGAAATCTCCAGAAATGTTAGCCTTGACAGAAACTTCAGCTTGTAGCATGTGGGTGACAACAAGCAGAACTCATCTGTCTCCTGTTATATTTTTTCACATAATTTGTAAAGGTGACCAATCAGCCCCTTATTATTATATTATTTGTGGGTGCACAAATCACAAGGGGATTTTGACTACTTGGATCGGGATTTTGGTGGTAGGGGAAAAGTGAAAGAGGGAGAAAAGCATGGTGTATTGTCAAAGCCTTGGCACTGAAACCCCCAGCCTTTCCTTGCATTTATTGTTTTTGTTTGCCACCTTTTTTTTTTTTTGAAACCTTTCTAACCCTTTTTATTATCTTTGCCCTGAAAATAGTACTATGGACACCATGTAGAAGGATAACGCCTACCACATCTGCAAACTGGGGGATAGAGCAGTTGTTTAACTGACTCAAAAAGGTGGTGGAAAAGGGGAACTATTAAAGCTTTCATGAGCAAAGTACAGAAACAGCAACTACTTGTATAAGGAGGAATTGAGGAGTAGTGCAAAAAGCGTCCTTTGGCAGGGACAGGCCCTCATCCAAGCATGTCTTCTAATAAATGACCACTGGAAGCAGCCCTGGATGCCCCATCAACAGTATTAGACATACCTAATGGCATGTGTACTCGATTGAAAAATGGATGGGTCAATTCCAGTATTTTTGTTTTCCAGGATTTGTCAGAGATCTCCCTTGCTTGCTCGTTCAGGAGCTCACCCTGACACCTGATCATACAAGTTTGACAGTTCAGAGTACTGAACATTAGAGGTGCTGCTATGTACACTTGTTTCCCAACTCTATTCAAGATCCTGCACTCCAAATCATTGAAAGTGTAATGGGACTTGGAACCAACTTAAACTACTGCCAAATATGATGTACAGTTCTTGTAGGGGTATCTGAAAGCAGCCTAAACATTGTACAACTGGTCAGGCTTCCTGTGAGTGGGAGGTTGAGAGTCAGGTACTTGGGTGCTGCAAGACCTCTAATACTGTAGAAGCAGCCACATATTTAAGAATATTGAAGCCTAAAAGGTTTATGAATTTCTTTTGGTCCCTGAAACCTCCCTAGATTCACATGGGAAGTAGTCCTTCATAAGAGAGGAAGTATCTCCAAATTAAATGGCCTCAGGGTAGATCCAGAGGACAGGGTGTCCTTATAATTGCTTGTCATGTCACAAAAAGGAAGACGTTTACAACCTGTACATACGGTCTTCCTCCTCTGAATCAGTGCAGTCTGACTCTCTTGAAAGGAAGGGTTCCTTCTTCCTCTTCAGAGGAAGGATGCCTGGCACCAATCGTTTGGGCAGGTGTGATGACATTCAAGCACTGCATAAAGGCAAAGACGACAAACTAGTGTTGGGAGTAAGTGGGAGCACAGAACTTGCCTTGTACCCAAGCAGCAGGTAGTGGGAAGGAGCTTGGAATGGCAGACATCCACATCCTGGACATTTTGGTCCTTGACTTACAAGGGATGACAATCTCAGAGACCTGCAAGTGTGGGTGGTACTTCCAGACCTCCAAACTGTGACTACAGATAATCATGGCATACTCATCATGGGGTACTGCTCCTCCACTTGTGAGCACGAAGTGCGTGCTAGAGTCAGACATCTGGGGTGCAGCTTCTAACCCAACTACAGAAACACAGTCTTGGTTTGGGAGAATGTGTTAAGAGCTGAGGACATGACTTCCTGGGTGCATCAACAGTTGAAGATTTTGAGGCCATAGGCTGTGAAGGTAACTCGAATTTCATATTATTCTCAAGCCTATGGAGATTCACCGGGGTGAACAAATATCCTTGATCGCCATCATTTTTTTTATGGGCCACTTCTACAAAAAATGCATTCTTTCTATGCAGGACATCTGAAAGGAGTGAGTGCTTGGGATCAGTAGACATGCCAACTTACCAGAAAAGTTGCCTCAAGGGTTTGTATTAAAACCGGCAAAATCTCATATAAAACTATATTATAAGAGCATGCCAAACAGAAGACACTTTAGGTATGGAAGTCTATGAGGGGAACCGGAATCTTACCTGTAAACATGGTTACCTTTTCCTGGATGGATATAACCCACTAACACAAGTGATGTCTGAACCCTAATCCACAGCTACATAACAGCAATAACGTCCAGAAAAACACAGCAAAAAGGATGAAAAGATTCCCCAGCAGAGTACTTATCTGTCAAATCTGGAAAGTAATCATTCACCAGAATGACAACAGTAACAAACTGAAACAAAATGTACTGCTAAGCAAAAAAGAACTAAAGATGCTATGTGTTGATGCCACTATACAGACAGCATATTACTCTCACAGGAAAGCCAGTTTCATCCCACCACCAAATCTGCCGCCCAGCCCGTGTCATGCCCCACCAAGTTCTCACCTCTCAGCTCTTCAAGTGAAGGGCAAAAAAAATGCTGAAATTCAAATGCCTTTCTGTAATGGCCTGCCTCTCGTTTACACCGCTACCACTTTGCACCAGGGTAATTGCCCCCATTGCCCACTCCTTCTATGCTACTGATGCACACACACACACACACACACACACACACACACACACACACACCTCTTCAAGTTTTACTTACATTTGTTAACCAGCTGGGAAGTCACATTTTCATTTAGTACCAGAGAGTGACAGAACTCCCAAACTGGTGAATAACTGCAAATACAACTTTAGAAATAAATCAACATAAATGTGAAAATTCATGACAATGTAAAACTAAAATGCATATTACTTCTCATGACAAACTGAAAAACAGATATGAAAATACATATAAAAATAAATATAAATAGAGAAGTTAATGTATATATTAACATAGCTTCATAACAGACAACTATCGAGTCTGATTTTACATAGGTCATTTTACATACAAAAAAGCTCATCAACTCCATGGCAACATTGAAAAAGTAACAAAATGACAAACAGAATGTGAGTAATATAAACCAAAGGTGTGAGAGCTGAAGTTAATAGCTGATAAAAATGTACAAGTAATACCATTAATATACAAGGAGATCATGTAATCAACAGAGGGATATGGTAAATTAAATACCAAGAAAAAGAAGAAAATGATTGGATGTTGTGATGTCATGACTTCCAATCCAATTTTTATGAAGGTGGGCAGTTTGGAATTTGAACTTACTCGCTTCTTTTGCTTTAGCTCTGCAAGGAGCTTATCCCAGGGTCTCCTATACAAACTGCAACAGCTGCCATACCTACTGAGTTGTCAAGGGTTAATGTAGTTTGGCTACAGTCTACTTTAATGGGTGAGCCATCAATTGAGGAAATATTTAGATATTTTTCATTATTGGAACTGGTAGGATCATAACAGGATATATGCTACATCCGATACAAACAAGGTCAATATCAAACAAAACGGCTGAGTTATCTGACAACTAGATTTACAGGCATTTTGAATCTCTAAAACAAATAAACTTCTACAAATGACTTATGTTAAACTTTGTGTGTGTCTTTTTCAAATTACACTGCAGTTTTAAGTATTTCAAATAATTCTTAAACTCAAATTTTCACAAAAAGCAGGTCTTGGCAGCAAAAAAATTAATTCAGTTTGGAAAATAAAACTAGCCTCTTTGCCACATCTAAGTCAGTAAAACAAATGTTGGATTCTTGAACTGCCACTGTTACTTTACAGGGTAACGGCAGCAAATTGCTTTACATAATAACCAATTGTGACATCTGAAAGCATTCTTTTTAAATTGTCCTGCTCAAAAAAAAAAAAAACAAAAATACATACACAACACTTTATATACAGTAAACATTTCTATGACTATGAGAGACATACCTGTGAAATGCTCTGTAAATTCTTGCTCTAGCTTCATTGCCCTTTCATACGTTTTCCTTGCTTGTTCTTCTGTTAAACGTTTATTCATTTCCCTATTACAAAAAGTATGCAATTCTATAAGGCAATACAATGCTCTCAAGGATATCTATAAATGTACAGTTGTGAGAGTATACTCACCGTAACAGCTGTATTCATGGAATATGGGGAATATATCTTTCAACCTGGAATCATCAAAAATCTGGACAAAGGTCCATGAAAAGTAGGTACAACTGGCCAAAGATTGGGATTCTGATTAACAAAATGTCTGTATGTAATCATGTAACCTTGCACACTTCAATGGAATTGTGGGATATCAACATGAAGATTGAAGTCACTAAATAATAAATAATGGCAGATACTTGAATTTCAGACTTTATACCCATCAAAAAATACACAGTAATGCAAAGCCTGTTATTCTAGCAACTATCTGAGTTTACAGAAGCAATATTTAATCTGCTCCTATTTTTGGCCCTTTGTCCCAACATTATTTTTGGCTTTTTCCCGATTTCCTGCTCTGAGAAATCGAGAGGTATGGTTATGAGATGTGCTGTCAAATTCAAATCCCAAACCAACACACATTCAAACTAAGTACTCTCCAAGAACAAGTATTAATCATCATAGCTTACATGGAAAAATAAGACTCACCCATATTACTTTTTGGAGTTTTAAATCACAGGTACAAAATAATGAAAAGCAAAACATGGAATGTGTACACCACTAAAAAGGTATGGGTGGCTCAATTAGTGAAGAGTTTATGACTCATTTTTATCCCTGATAAAAAGAGTTATGTACTTACCATAACTTGGAATCTGCGCTATCCAGTGTCATTATTCATCACGGATGGGTATTGGATCGAAGCTCGCAATGGAGCAGGCAACTAAAAGGACAGCTCCTGAGCTCAAGCTCCTCCCCTTCCCAAGATCCCTTGCTACCCTGATTGAGTTTGCTAGATAGAAAGGAAAGGGGCAGTGAAAAGGGAGGGTGGGAATGTGATGAATAATGACATTGGATAGCACAGATCTCAAGTTATGGTAAGTTCATAACTCAGTCTGATGCTATCAGTGTCATTATTGATCATGGATGGGTCAGAATCCCCAGATACTATGAACCCTGGGAGTCCTCAAGGAAGGATATGCTGGAGCACAGAGGAAGCAAAGGAAGCCCTGTTCCTAGACACCAAATCCAGTTGATAATGTGGAACAAAGGTGTAGGGTTAGATCAAGTAGCAGTGGCACAAATCTCAGTGAAAGAAAGTTTTGCCAAAAAGCCAGAAGATGTGGTTACTGACCTAGCAGACTGAGCCTTAACTGGTCTGGAAAACTCCAGGTGTCTGCTTTTATAAATGTAAGAAATACAGCTGGCGATCCAACAAAAAATAAGACACCTTGGAAACTGCTTGTCCTTTCTTGGCATGAAAAAAGGCAACAAAAAGCTGATCAGACTTCCAAAAATTTTCAGTTTTCAAGGCAAAAACGTTCTGGACTATGGACATCCAGACAATGTAACTTATATTCCCCTTTATTAGGGAAACTGGGCAAGAACACAGGAAGCTGAATAGATTGGTTAAGATTAGCCTCCATGGCTACATTAGGAACAAAGGAAGGATTGGTCCTGAGTGACATCCTATCCTTATGGAACACCATGAAAGGGGGGTTAATGCAGAGAGCCTGCAACTTAGAGACCCTCCTGGCGGAAGTAACAAGACACCAAGAAGGCCATAGTCCAGGACAAGAACTTGAGATCACAGGTCACCACAGGCTCAAAGGGCTTCTGCGTTAAAGACCAACACCAGAGTGAGATCCTATGGAGGGGAGGGGGTCCTTCATAGGAGGTCTGTGTAGAAAAATCCCTTAGAGGAAGGCCTTGTGCAGCCTGGAAGAAAAGGTGGGACTTTCATTCAAATGGAATTTGGAGATAGCTGCCAATTGGAGTTTAACTGTACAGAAACTGGCTCATTGGTGAAAAAGAGACGTCAAGAAAGGACAGTTGTGTACACTTACCATAAATGTAGATGTTCGAGTGTATTCACTGTTGCAGTTATTACATTTGGGTAAGCTCCTGGCAGATTGCCCTCAGTCAGCCTGATTAACAAAGTCTTGGGTCCTGCGTCGGTTGCTGTCCCTTCTTCCATGACGTCAGGTCGTCAGGGGTATAAAACATGCAGCCGATGCCATTACATCAGTTTTTCTTGCCCCAGATGTCAGGTGCCCACGAAAAGGGGAGCAAAAAAATAAATATATATATATATATATATATATATATATATATATATATATAAATAAATAATTTAAAATACAAAACATATACCTCCAAACAAAAGCTTCGGACCAGTTGTTTTGCACTGAGAGGGTTTGTGGTCTGCACTGTTGTGGCAGAACAGGTAGCTTACATCCTTCTAGGTTGGGAAATGCTGACTGAGGGCTCAGTGTCTGTTATTCTAAAAGTGTATTATTCTGGTTTAAGCACTTGGGCTTTCAGGCCAGTTATTTTACATTAAGAGGGTTTGTGGTCTGCACTCTTGTGGGAGGAGAGGCTGGACTCTGCCCTTCTGAGCTGGGAATTTCTGGTTAAAGGCTTATAGTGCATGCATATCTGAACTGCTTCTTACCGAAGTTGGTGCGCCTTGTTTTCTGTGGCATAGACTGGATTCGGGCCTGCTGGATCTAGCTTTGTTTGTGTAACTTGAGCACTAATCCAGACATTCTCTAAAGTATTCAATTGTATTTATTACTGCTTGGTTGTAACTTGATTAAAGTGTAGCTATCATTCTAAGTCTTTTGGATTAAGCACTTGGGCTTCAGACCAGTTGTATTACATTAGGAAGGTTTGTGGCAAGCACTGTGGTGGCAGGACAGGTAGCTTTCATCCTTCTAAGTTGGGAACCGCTGATTGAGAGCCCAGTGTCCAAGGGTATTAGTTCTGGTTTAGGCACTTGGGCTTCAGGCCAGTTATTTTACATTAAGAAGGTTCGTGGTCTGCACTCTTGTGGGAGAAGAGGCTGGACTCTGCCCTTCCGAGCTGGGAATTTCTGGTTAAAGGTTTATAGTGCCTGAATATTTGAACTGTATCTTACTGAAATTGGTACACCTTGTTTGCTCTAGCATAGATTAGATCCAGGCCTGCTGAATCTAGCTTTGTTTATATGCTTGTTGTTTGTTTGCTTGTTATTTCCCTGGAAGCTAATTCCACCTAATACGCGGTTTCTCAGCGCTTCTGTGGATCACTAGTGATATCTGCATTGCTTACTGTGCTAGTTCCTTGTTTCACTTGAAAGAAAGTTACTGTTTGTCATTTTTGCATTTAGTTACTTGTAACACATTGCACTCAAGTTACCTGGCACTTGCTCACTAAAGCAATTATATAAGTCAGCACTAAAAATTAAAAGCACTACACCCTCACTCCCCACTGGCCCTTGCTTTCAATTATTGAGGAATTCCCAATATTATTCTAGCATGTCCAAAGGTCAGTTGTCAATCTCCTCTCTGGTCCAGCTGGTGAATCTGGGAATCTTGAGGCAATGTTATAACTGCCTCATGTACACAGACAACCCTCTCCTCCTCCCACATAACACAAATACTTGCGAGAGATGCAGCTATTTAGCCAAACTGGAGGCTGAGCTCTCTCAACTCAGGACTGGCAAGACCAGACAGGTGGCGAAGGCAACTACACACACCACAAAACCAGCCTCACATAATGCTACCACACCACTGAATCAAACACATAAACACACAAAGACATACTCGGAGGCTCTGAGTAAAAATTTACCTAAACAGCAGAGGCCTCCAAAGCAGACACCCAAACAACTGCTACCTCAAGACACCCCACAAGCAACACATAAACCACAAAAGCAGTGTGCAAAGCAGTCACAGCCCTTAAGGCCAAATACAACACCAAACATACTTGTCATAGATGACTCCATAGTCAGACACACTGACGTCCCACTCACCAGAATGAACAAGGAGAGGGTCACAGTAAGCTGCCTATCGGGCGCTAGAATCCGCCACATAACACAAGCACTCTGGTCACTCCATGGCAAGTACAAATATGACAAAGTCATTGTCCATGCTGGTGTGAACGACCTGAGACGTACCTCCCTGGACTACATGAAAAGAGACATAGAGGAGCTCTCTGATTATGTAGCCCAGGCAGGTATGACCCTGACCCTGAGCAGTATCCTTCCTTCACCAAGAATGATGCCACAATATAGAGACAAGATAATCAGCTTTAACAATTGGCTTAATGTCTGGTGTCATTCAAAGGGGATCCAGTGTCTGTCTGCCTGGGATGACATGCTTGACAAGCCACGCTGCCATGAGGGACGGCTTGCACCTGTCACCCTGGGATTCGGATATTGGCGAAGGCTCTTGCCACCCCATAGTGCCTTTTTAGGCAAGGCTCAAATTCTAAATCTACCACCCTAGAAAACAAAAATGGGAAGAAACTGAG
The DNA here is from genome assembly GCF_019279795.1 of Protopterus annectens. Taxonomy (NCBI): domain Eukaryota; kingdom Metazoa; phylum Chordata; order Ceratodontiformes; family Protopteridae; genus Protopterus; species Protopterus annectens. Next base: position 1,006,890,322 of record NC_056734.1, on the reverse strand, counting down.
GGTAATGCTGCTCAATGCCAGAAGTCTAAATCTCAAAATGCACGCACTCAAGGCCCTTCTCAGTATAGAGAACATCGATGTCTGTGCTGTAACTGAAACCTGGTTCAAGGCTCCTGAGAGCACCCCGGCACTATTAGGTTTTACCTCATATCATGCGTTCCGGCCCCAAAACCCGGACCACACCACAAAAGGAGGGGTGTATCCATATTCATAAAGGATACCCACACCTCCAGGTTGGTGGCAACGCACTAAGCTTGAAACCATCCAGGTGCAACTAACCATAGGCAAATCTGCTCTACAAATTGTAGCATGCTACAGGCCACCCTCTCAAACTCAGGAACCCCACACAGCCTTCCTGAAGACACTGGAGGGTATAAATGTATCTCCAAACACCATCATATTGGGTGATTTCAACTACCGAATATAGACTGGGAACATTACTCAAGCCCTAACTTTCTAGCCCAACGGTTCCTGGAGTTCATAAATTCAAATGCCATGGAATAGCTAGTCACTGTTCCCACGAGAGGAGAAAATATACTAGATCTCATTATCACAAACATGGGGACAAAATGCTCCACACGGAAGTATATCCCTCATTGGTGAGATCTGATCATAAACTAATCTCACTGGAAATCCACATCCGCCCCACCCCAAACAAAAAGACCACAGTGAAGAACTTCTCTAAAGCAAACTTCACACTACTCAAGACTGGTGTGGTATCCTTCAAGGCCCCTGAGCCAGTGGAAACCACAACCCAAGCTGCGGAAGCCCTTACAAATGCCTTCTAAGAACACCTCCAGGACTGCATGGATCAGGCAATCCCAAATAAAACCAAGACTCTTTCCACAAAGGGCAAACGTCCAGTCTGGTGGACCCCAGCCATTAACAAACTTTACAATAAGAGGAGAAAGCTATTACATGATAGAACAAAATCCATAAAAGGGAAGTCACCCCTGATCATTATTAGTAAAAAAATACGAGTACTCATAAAATCAACTAAGGCCAATTCTGAGAGAAAAATTGCCATGGATTCAAAGGACAATCATAAGGCCTTTTTCAGCTATGTTAGGAACCTGGGTGGATGCTCGGAATTAGTCCAAAATGATACAAAAATCACTGAACCCACAGACATTGCCAACATACTGGCAGACAGGTTCAGTGCAAACTTCACCCCCCCCTAAAGGAGAGATAACTATCCCAGCAGAGTGTAGCCTCCCAGACATCTCAAATGCGCAGGTGAAAGCTGCTCTCTCTAAAGCTAAAAACACAGCATCAATGGGACCGGATGGTGTCCCCGGCTGTGTGCTACACGAGCTAAATTAGGAATTAAACCCGCACATAAGGCAGCTGTTTAATCTCAGCCTTACCACAGGATACGTGCCCAAGGAGTGGCGTACGGCAACTGTGGTCCCACTCCACAAAGGCGGTGCCTCTACGGACCCTGGTAATTACCGCCCCATAAGCTTAACAAGTCTAGTCTGCAAAGCTATGGAGAGGATCATAATGGAGCTCATAAACAAAGATATAGGGGACTTGCAGACATTGGACCCGACCCAGTTTGGCTTCAAGGGCAGATCATGCCTTTTGAACTTGGTCGACTTCTTCGAAACAGTCACCAAGGCCACTGATGAGGGAAAGGCAGTCCATACAGCCTACCTTGACCTTGCAAAGGCCTTCGACACAATACCCCACTCGGGTATTGTAGAAAAACTTACCAGCTTAAATGTAAACCCATATGTCCAAGATGGGTTGCAAACTGGCTTAAGGACAGAACCCACAGGGTTAGAGTTGCTGGCGCTATGTCAGACTCCAAGCCGGTCACAAGTGGTGTCCCACAGGGCTCGGTCCATGGCCCCCTATTGTTCGGCATCTACTTCTCAGAAGTACAGGCCATCATGGGAGGACTTTGGCTGACAAAGTTTGCAGACGACTGCAAACTGGGCGCCATAGTGGAAAGTGCATCGGACACGGATATCCTTCAGAAGGGACTCACGGAAACAGATAGCTGGTGCCAGAGCCATGGCCTGAAGTTAAACGCCAAAAAATGTATAGTCATACCCTTCGGGAAAAACAAGGTAACCCCAAGCTACCATATAGGTGGCAATCCACTAAGCACAGAAGTGGTTATCAGGGACCTGGGGACCCAGGTTGACAGTGGCTTTTCTTTTGACACTCACGTTGCTAAAGTGGTTAGAAAGACCTTCTACATTGCCCACCTGATCATGAAGGGATTCACATCCAGATCTAGTGAGGTCATTGTTCCCCTGTACTCTTCACTTATCAGACCAATGATCGAGTACAATGCCCCATTCGGGATGTATCGCACCCGACATCTGCAGCAATTGGAGAGACCCCAAAAGTTCCTCACCAAAAGGATAAAGGGACTCCAAAATCTGTCATATGCTGCCAGATTGAAGAAACTCCAGCTCTATTCAGTTGCATACCGTCTGCTCAGAGGTGACATGTGCCTGACATACAAGGCCATGTCCAACCCGGAATTAATGGACATGCTCCACCTCAAAAATCCAAATCCACCAAAACCACTAGAGCAAGCGACTTAAACCTTAGCACGGATATAAATAGGACGTGCTGGAGAGATAGATTTATCACTCAGAGACTCCCTATGCTGTGGAATAAAATCCCGGTCCATGTGAAGCAGAGCACCTCGCTGGCTCTGTTCAAGAGAAATCTTGACCTGTGGATGGGAGATCGTAGGTTTATCCCGGGAATCATCTCTGTGTCACTGCTGGACAGAGGCACAACAAACTAATGGGCACAGTATTTTTTCATATAAGGGGTGGCGTAAGCCACAAAAATTTGGGCTAGGCTTATAAATGCCTTAGGGCAGATAGCCTAGTATAAACTTATGAACCTATGAACCTATAAAAAGGCTTTTAATCATAGTAAAAGAAAGGAGAGGTATAGTTAGAGAAAAACGGGGCTGGAGAGAGAGTAACCAGGACTGCAACAGTGAATACACTCAAACATCTACATTTATGGTAAGTGTACACAACTGTACTATGTTCTTCGTGTTTCACTGTTGCAGTCATTATATTTGGGTACAATCCCAAAGCTATGGTTGGGAGGATGGATTTATACAGCATTAGGAGCAGCCTTAAGGCCCTGCAGGACAGCAGTGGCAAAGCCAGCTCTGGATTTAGAGAAGAGAGGAAAATGGTAATGTCTGGTAAACGTATGAGCTGAGCTCCAGGTAGCAGCTTCTAGAATGTCTCTGGTAGGAACCCTTCTGAGAAAGGCTGCAGAAATCGATGCAGCCCTGGTGGAATGAGACTGGATCCCCTTGGGGATAGGTTTACCATGGTGCATATAGCAGAAACGAATACAATGGCTTATCCATTTGGAAATAGTCTGCTTTGAAATAGCCTTTCCCTCTGCCCCTGCAGCAAATGCCACCAACAGTTGTTCAGATTTCCTTAGAGATTTTGTCCTGTTTAAGTAGAATCTAAGCTGTCTGTGTACATCCAATGAATGCAGAATCCGCTCACCCTTGTTCTGTGGATTAAGGAAGAAAGTTGGCAGATGAATGGTCTGATTATGAGCCACACTGGATACCACCTTAGGCATAAAAGATGGATTGGTCCTGAGAGCCACCCTGTCCAGATAAAAAATAATGAAAGGCTCCACTACCATAAGACCCTGTAATTCTGAAATCCGTCTAGCTGAAGTGACTGCTAATAGAAAAGCGGTTTTCCAAGAGAGAGATTTTAGGTCCACAGTAGCAGCTGGCTCAAAAGGAGGTAGAGTGAGTTTTTCCAAAACAAAATTGAGGTCCCATGCAGGAGTTGGTGCCCTCCTGGGAGGTCTTAAATTTTGGCCCCTCTGAGATTATGCTTTAGCAGTGGCTGAAAGAAGAGGGGAGGTTCTGTGTTGTAATGAGCTGAAACGGCTGAGGCATGGATTTTTATGGAAGAAAAAGATAGGCCCTTGTGAAGCATCTCAGTTAAGTATTGCAGAATCTGAGGAATATTGGGCATTGCTGTGCTTATTCCTTGTGATTGGTTCCAGGCACAGAATCTTTTCCATTTGTCAGCATAAGATTTTCTAGTACTAGGCCTTCTAGCCTCCAAATGACACCCATCACAGGTTTGCTGAGAGATGCCAAGGGTGAAATTAGTTGATTAGCCACACTGAAAGATTCAAAGTTTGGAGCTGTGTGTGCAGAATTTGGTAGTTCTGCTGAGACAGTAGGTAAGGTGTCTGAGGCAGGTGCCACGGAGGAAGGTGTGACACATTGAGCAGGAGTGGTACCAGTGTTGGCGAGGCCAGTCTGGAGCAATCAGAATAGTTTTTGGTTTGTCCTGTCTGACTTTTAGTAGGACTTTGGAGAGCAGAGGCAGAGGGGGGAAAGCATAGACTGATAGGTTTTTCCAGATGAATGGACAGAGCATCCACTTTTTAAGATTTTTTGTGATGAATTCTTGTGCAGAACTTGTCCAACTGATAGATCTTTTTGTCTCACCCAAGAGCTATGTCTGGGCTCCCCCATTTGCGTGTCAACATGTTGAAAACTTGTGGTTCCAGTTTCCATTCGTGTGGGTCCATAAGATTTCTGCTTAGTTCGTCTGCCAGAGTATTTAGCTTTCCTGGCAGGAATTGAGCTTGCAGATGTATTTGATAAGTCAAGACCATGTTCCACAATGCCATGGCTAGTCTGCAAAGGGGATAAGAATGTGTACCACCCTGCTTGTTTATGTACCACATGACTGTGGTGTTGTCTGTCTTTATCAGTAGTTGCCCTGGATGACGGTAGTCCTTGAAGGTTGTCAGAGCATTCTGTACAGCTAGCATTTCTTTCTGATTGATATGTAGGTGCATTTGCTTTGGGTTCCATTTGCCCTGAATGCATTTCCCTGAGAGATGCACCCCCCAAGCATAGTCTGATGCGTCTGTAGTTAGGGTTTGGGTGGCAGGGGGTGGAGTGATTGGCAGTCCCTTGTTTTGGTGGCAGGCCTCTACCCACCATAGGAACTCTAGTTGCAGGCAAGGTATTACAGGAATCATTGTTTCCAGGCTGTGACAATGTTGACTCCATAAAATTTTAGGTACCACTGAAGTTTCCACATATGCAGTCTTGCATATGGAATTAGAAGAATACAGGAGGCCATGAACCCCAGGGCCTGCAGAATTTGTCTTGCAGATAGCTGGGTTTTTGTGGCCACCTGTTTGAAGTAAGTCATCAACTGAATTTGCTTTTCTGGCGTAAGGTAAGTCATCTGGGCAGTTGTATTCAAGCTTGCACCCAGGAATGTAATTTTTTGAAAGGGTACCAGTTGTGATTTATTTTCGTTTTTAGTGTACCCTAGACAAGTTAGAGCCCTTTTTACAAATGCCAGATGCTTTAGAAGAGTGTCCTTGTTTTCTGCCTGAATTAGACAGTCGTCCAGGTATGGATAAATTTGAATATTTCTTTGCCTGCAAAAAGCAATTACTGGTGCCAGGCACTTTGTGAAGACCCTGGGCGCAGTAGATAAGCCAAAGGGCAGTGCAGAGAACTGGTAATGCAAATAGCCTGCTTTGAAGTGGAGGTATCTTCTGCAAGATTCCCTGATTGGGATATGAAGGTAAGCCTCTTTTAAGTCCAGATTTACCAACCAGGTATCTTTGCCCAGCAAAGGTAGTAACTGTTGAAGAATCGGCATCTTGAATTTTGGAATGTCCAGAAATGCATTTAGAATGGATAAGTCCAGAATTGGATACCATGATTTGTCTTTTCTCGGTACCAGGAAAAGTCTTGAATATAAACCTTGTCCCTTTTCCTCTTCTAGTACTGGTTGAATAGCCCCCATATTCATGAGGGACAGAACTTGTTTCTGGGCCTCTGCCCACTGATTTGGAGGCAGATCTGGCCATCCGTTTGGGATTGGCAACGTGTGGAAATGAAATCTGTATCCCTGGGATACTATATTTAAAACCCATTTGTCCTGGGTAATCAGTTGCCAGTTTCGTGCATGAAGTGCCAGTTTTCCCCCCAAAGGGGCAGCCAAAAGGTTAGTGCTTGGTGATTGTAGAGGAACGTCATTGAGACTGTTTACCACAGGGAGGAGCCTTGTTGCTTCCAGGTTTGGAGGTGGAGGCACCCCATTGTTTTGTTCTAAAAGTTCCTTGTGACTGAAACCTGGAGCCTTTGGAATGTCTGGATTTGACTTGAGTGGCTCTCGAGGAAACTGGAAAGGACCAGTTCTTAGTAGGCCAGTGCCTACTAAATCTGGGTGGCTGCACTACAGTTTGTACAGATTTAACTTTATCTTCCATCTTTTTTAAAACTTCTTCAGCCTTATTAACAAAGAGGCTGTCCTGTTGTAAAGGAGCATCCAACAATTTTGCTTTAACATGGTCATGCAGATTTTGCTCTTTGAGCCAAGCATGCCTTCTTATCACAGATCCAGTTACAGCAGCCTGACAAGCGGCCTCCAAAGAATCAAAACCACATTGCAAAGTATGTTTTCCAGCTTGTTCAGCTGAATGTAATAAATCCTGCAACTCTATTTTCCACAGAGTCAGAGATCAACATAATTTTCTGTTTAAGTAGACACATGACATGCTGTTGATATTTAGGCATATGAAATTGACAGTTTAAAGCCCTGATTGCCAAGGTTGCAGACGTGTAAACCTTCTTACCCCATCTATCCAACGCCCTGGAATCTCTCTCAGAAGGGGTAGGATTTTTAGCAGTAGAGGCCTCAACACCCTTGGGACCCTGAGAAATGGTTTCAGGATCAGCAGTAGGGTTTTTGAAAAGGAATTTGTGGGGGTCAGGTACCCTGTAGTTTCTGTCTGGCTTACTAGGAGCCGGAGACAGAGAATCAGGAGTCATACTGGACTATGGAAAAAAACATCAACAATGTCTAGAACAGGAGGTATAGCCAAAGGCCTATGCTGAGGAAGAAGAAGAAAATCCCTTAGTCTCTCTTTAGATTCAGAGAAATCCTGACTTTCCCAGTGGAAGTGTTCCCTTAAGGTATGTAAAGTTTCTCCAAAAGAGAAATGCTCAGGAGGAGAAGCAGAAGGGATGGAATATTATGCATCAGAGTCCTCATAAGTAGGTATAGATAAATCCTGTTCAGAAGAAGAATCAGAAGAAATAGAAACCTGATCTGAAGATTCATAGTCAGTGCCTTGCCTAGACTTCTTAGCAGGAGGGGGATGGCTACCCCTAATCAAGGTAATTACATTTTCAGCCATTTTGATCATTTGTTTTTTAGGCATTGGGGCCTGTACACATGGCCCAAGCGTCAGTTTTTTAGACATAGAAGTAGATTTTGGCCTTAGTTTTGAAGATGGCGTCGGTTTAATATACAAATCTTTAGGTCTGAAAACACCCTCAGAAGCCGGTGCCTGCACAGCGGCTCTGGACCCATTTAAGGTAGAAACATCCGTAGGTTCAATATTTAAAGCATCTCGCTGCATACCGGACTCTGAATGGGTCTCAGTAGAGGCTTGTGAATCAAAAGTAGCGGGTATCAGAGGCTGCAAAAGCACCTCACTGGGAACCGGCGACTGACTTAGGAGAAGCGTCATCATCGGTTTTGGACCTCGAAGGTCTGTGTCTGTCTTTTTCTTTGCGTTTCTTAGGTATTCCAGTAGTTGGATTGCTAACCGACGACATTTCTGGATAGTTAAATCTTGAGCCAAAATATTTAGAAGCAAAAATATACAGACGTTTAATCGTGCATTGATTAAATTTAGCACAAAACCGACAGCAAGGCACGTTGTGGTCAGGGCCTAGGCAAGGAATACAGTACAAATGAAAATCCTTATGAGGTATTTGCTTCCCACAAGTAATGCAATTATGAACTTTTACTGACATCGGTAAGGAGCAAGAAAAAGTTTCCCCAACAGGGTACTTAGCTTTTAGTTAAAGACTTCGGTTCTGAAACTCGAAAATGAAAATTTCAGGAGTCGGCCGACCGGCACTTGTGAACTGCTTCTGCTTCGGGCAACGGGCGGCAAAAAAGACTGATGTAATGGTGTCGGCTGCATGTTTTATACCCCTGACGACCTGACGTCATGGAAGAAGGGACAGCAACCGACGCAGGATCCAAGACTTTGTTAATCAGGCCGACTGAGGGCAACCTGCCAGCAGATTACCCAAATGTAATGACTGCAACAGTGAAACATGAAGAACATCAATAAAATGTCAGGGATAGGAGCTGAAAAGGGGTCTAGATTGTGTTTAGCCCAAATAGAAAATCCTCTTCATTTGCTGGAATACCCCTTCTTGGTAGACAGTTTTGCTCATGGGAGGGCTGACCCTGGAAGGATGATGAGGTCTTGCTGCCCAATGTGGAAAGGGACTGGGGAGGACCTACAGCCGAGGGAAAGGCAGCTGCCCAGCTGGAGACAGTCCTATCACCCAGAAGGCCGACGGACTGGACAAAGCCCCCCAACACTGGGGACCCTGACACAGCACCTTCTCCAGATATCAGCCCTGACCTGACCAGCACAGAGGCCTCCCATTGGGAGGGAATGGTCTAAAAACTCTGGGCCTGACTCCCCCCCCACTTTGGAACCAGCACTGACGTCCTGGGCCAAGGCACAGCCAGTTCCTAGGGCAATGGAACCAAGCCCGCCAGGGACCCTGATGGCGTGGGAAGGGAAGATATGCCTGACATTGTCAGCCTCTTACAGGAAATGCTCTGATCCAGTGGGGTCCAAACCTGGATGGGTCAGACGAGGACAGAGGAGTCCCATGGATGGAGAGGATCCCCTTGGCAACTGAGCAGGGGATAGCAACAAGCCAAACTCTATTTGGGCCTTGAGAAAGCTCATCATCTTGTCTGAGGGGAGCAGGCTCCTGGTGGACCTGGAAGAGATGGAGGAATGTCCTGACCTGGCTGAAGGCATGTGGTTTCGAGAGGGATATGATCTCCTGGGTCTGCGGGGAGAGCTTGCGATGATGATCGAACCAGACAAAAACATAGGATCCAAAGGTCTGTTTGGATCTGAAGGAGTGGCTGATGCCATGGACAGGTGGGTCAGATCCAAGGTCGGCCTGGGTCGGGTCAGATCAGAGGGGCTCCGAGGTCTCTGATCCAACAGAGGGAGCCAGGGCTCTTGGAGCAGAAGAGCTCAGATCTGAAGCCAAAGAGGCTGGACTCAGATCTGGGAAACTGCTATCAGAAACCCTCGGCTTTTTAGCAAGAGAATCCCTGGAAGAAGACGACTTGCTTTTGGGATCAGAGGAAGGCTTGGGAAGGGGAAGCAGAGACCAGAGGATCTCCTTGAGAAAGTCCTTTTAGCAGGAGCTTATTCCTGCTTTCCAGGAGAGCCCTGGGGTTGAATCCAGCACAAATGTCGCATTCAGCCTCCAGGTGAGGCTCTCCCAGACAACACACATACACTACTCATGTCAGTCGGAAAGGGGCATTTTCCGACTGCACGAGGAGCACTTTTTAAACCCGGAGGGTTTCTCAGACTTCACACACACCAAACACCCACCACCCGGACACTCCACGAAAGGAGGGAAGGGGTAGAGAAGGCAAAAAGGTTAAAGCAACCCAAAGGACCCAGGATAGAAAGAAGTTGAGTACCCAGGGAAAAGATCAAGGAAAAAGCCTAAACACTACTGGGATGGACGTAAACATTACCAGAGACAAGTGGAAGGAAAACTAGTAAGATAAGGAAGAAAACCTCAGAGAAAAGGGAAAAAAACACTACTAATCTGAAAAAAGAAACCTGAGCTGCAGGAAGCATGGCTGAAGCAAAATAGCGACAAACGAGATTTGAGGGTTGTGGGTAGCAAGGGATCTTGGGAAGGGGAGGAGCTTGAGCTCAGGATCTCTCCTTTTAGTTGCCGGCTTGGATCCCAGGTCGGATCCAAGACCCATCCATGATCAATAATGACACGGATAGCATCAGATCAGAAAGTTTAAGAAAAAAAAAATCACAATCCACATTACTATAAAGTGATAAGACTGAAAGCTACAGACATTCAAAGCAGAACTACTCCTCATCTAAAAAAGTTTCTCAACCAAACTTGGCACTGTCCCAGCCCAGTTAGGCTGCGTAGCAGCTTCTGAGCAAGTCTTTGTCAGGATGGAAATATATCAGCTCACCAAACACGTAGTGGGACACAGAAAGTTTTAAAGTTACAGCATCAACTGGCAGATAAACAATGTTGAAAAGCCAGTTTAGATGAATGCAGACCAACACAGAGGCATAGTAATCCATTTTTATTTGCAGAGAAACGTACAACAAATCAGTGATGTATTGCTGAATGAAATAATGCACTAAAGGCATTATTTATTTTATACCATTAAATTAAAAATAATACAGGTAGATTAATTACTGATCCTACACAAGCTGCTTCCCTGAAGCGAACTAAGACAGGCAAACACTAAATGACATTTGCAACAATGCTGATGAACAATAGTGCACCACTAATACAACCTATATACCCAACACACAAGGCGCACTAGCCAGGATCCAAACCAGAGAACAAGCCTCATAAGGCAGCAGCATTAATCACTGTGACTCATTACTAACTGTAAATCTGAAAGTAGAACAAACTGAAGTGCAGTATCCCAACTAAATGCAGTTGCGTTCTAGTGTACCTTCTGTGTTTGAAAACAAGAATAAGCAAGCTTTGGACAATCTGCAGTTTAGAAAGAAAAAGATCACAGTCACATTTCTTTTAGTAAATTAAGAAAATGCACTTTATATACTATTAGCATCCCCTCACCCCATTACCTGGGACATTTGTGTATGTAAATTAATGTCCTTAAGATCAATAGATCCAGTTGACAGACTGTGGAGCAGTTCAGTAACAAAAGGAGAACCCTCTCCATTAAAGCTTGAGCTAAATGAAACACCATCGCAGAGGGCCACACCACCTTATGATCCTGTGGTAAAACATTGCAGTCTATGAGCCAGAGTCCACACTGCCTCCATTCCTCCAGCCTTACAAAAATGGCCATCCAATGAGAAGGTTCCTTCATTTCTGGGTTTATGGAGCAGTAACCTTGGACTTGTAGAAGTCATTTCTGGGTTTATGCCTTGCCTTCACTGAAACTAAGGCAGAACATGCCAGTAAATGAACAAACAATTTGAAAACAGTGGTACTGCTGCTGTAATCAATCTCGGACCTCCACTCCTAGAAATCAGCAGTGATGTTGACTCATTAGATGCAAAGTCCGCTTTCGTTAGCTGCAGCAAGTCATTGGTGGGCCTGTGGCCATAAACAAACTTTTTTTTTTTAAAAAAGCTTTTTTACAGGCAGTCAGGGCCCAGGGTCAGGCACGGTCTCACAATGCTGACATCTCGCATGCCCTGCATGTTGATGATGTCAATGTTGCCAAAAAATTGTAAATAAAGAAAAAAAAAAAAATCATGATTTAAAGGGGCTACTTGGGAATTTGTGGCACCCCACTATTTTAGCCTCAAAACTAGGGAATTACAAGGAATTTGGTACAGGTGAGATGTATGATGGGTAAACAGCTACAGGGAACAAATGACTAAAGTCACATCACTGCACATGTCATGGCATAAGCTGGCCACACCACTGCAAAAGACACAAGACTACATCCTCATTAAAAAAGCACAGTCAGCTTGCGCAACCTTTGACTGTTTTCCACCAGTGAAGGAAGGGGATATTAGTGAATGGAAGAGCCCCCATTCATTATCATTACTTTTTAAATTATCTGTATATATGTATGTATGAATGTGTATGTGGCAAAGACTCCCCTCCTCTTGTCTTCATATTTCTGGCCGAAGTTGACAGGATAAGGAAAGACTTTCCCTGGTGCCCTTTCCCATGAAGTAATTCAGGAAGGAAAGAAAAGGCATACCATAAGTTGGAGGGCAGCTAAGTGATCTTATTCAAACTTCTCTTTTCTATTACAGGAAGTACACACACAAAACTGTACATTTCATACAGATCATTATGGCCTGAGGGGCATGTAGTTTTTAACAGCAGGCATGGATTGACGGACACTTTGTTGAATATACTGCAATGAATATACTGCAATGATGAAACATGCACAATCAGTCTACTCAATGCACCGCACAAACATCAATAATACTTGCACAAGTACAAATTCAAATCAAACACTATTCAACACCTGCACATGCAAACTCACTAAGCAAACACACATACACCACCACCCACCACTCCTAATATTAGTCCACTACAAAGGTCACAGAATGAAGCAACAATAAAATCCAGTTTATTTAATGCTTTCATCCATAAAACACATACTGGACTTCATCATATTAAACCTTATTTAAAGCAAACAAACCTACATTAACATGTGCAGAAAAAAGTTCAAGTGACATGACACACTAAATCATACAATCTGAATATATATGTACAGCTATTTGCAGGTATGCACTCTTTTACAAGCTTTTTATAAATCCAAATGTATATAAAAATGTTTACATTGAAAGCATATACATTTAATTTGTTTTACATGTATATTTTAAAATTCATGCAACGCAGCTGCCCTCATTTTTAGTACACTACTAGTATTATTTAACTAAGGCTCACTGTTTACATTTAAGTTGCCAACCTAACTCTGTGTACTCAAGTACCCTTTCAATAACCAAAAACAGATTATTCAAATCCTGCACATAGTTTTGCATGCTTTTTAAGTGCACATTTTTGGTCGTTCTTTTTTGATGATGTTTATATGTTAATAAATTCTTCAGAGACTCCTTTCCATTTTGCCTAAATAAAAACAGTCCCATTTTGTGCAGCATGAGAGGTACCCCAAAAGTACAACTACTAGTACACCTGCACTTCAAACAGGGTTTTGCTAGACTGGAACAGTTCCAGTAAAGTTATCATTATTGTAAACATACTCCATGTTTTTTTTTTTTTTTTGTTAAGTTCTACGCCTTTTTGACGGCTGGAATCCACTGATCTCTCAAAATTGTTTTTTAGATTAGATCCCTTTTGTAAACATAGATATCTTTCATCCACTATCAATCATATTTCAAAATATGAAAACATTCCCCAATTCCACTCAATAAAACAGTGAAACTGTCATTACTGTAACCCAAACTCTTAAGACTTGCTTTAAGAGAAGGTGTTACCTTAGAAAGTCCACCAATAATGTAAAGAAGGAAATTATGAGATACACTTTTAACATGAGCGGCAAGCCCCTCCCCCCACATACCCCTGCTTAAAGGGATGTAATCAGCCATGAAACTGTGCTTAACTAGAGACAAGCAACTCTTTGGTTACACAAACATCTGTCTTGCACTACACACTCATCACTCAACTCCTTTCACACACAAACACACACACCTATATCCCACAGAATACATAAGCAGCCAACATATACACATACGCAGCAAACCTCCATCCACTCACTCAATAATGCCCACACACTCCACAAACAGCCTACATATATACAGTAGAGTCGATTATCCAAACTAATTGTGACCTAGGGTACTTCGGATAATCAAACATATACTTGAACTAGGTAAAAAAATTCTAAAATTTTGTTTTTTTCCTGCATGCCGTAATACACTTTTCAACCATTCAGTGATTCCAATGGACAATAAAGAATAATTTTCACACACAAGCTAGCTACAAGCTCAAAAAAAATGCTCAGGCAAATACATATGTTTACATTTTCAGACTTTATGATTTTTTCCCACCCAAAAACTTTGAAAGGCTGGTTCTGATAATTGACATTCGGATAATTGACTCTCTACTGTATATCAAACCAAACCTGTAACTGCTCGCTCACTTACTCAGACCCATATTTAAAGAAACATGGTCAGAACCCCAAGCACACTATCCTTTTGATCACAAATACAAACTAAACCAGATAAACTTCTGATCACCCATTAATTAATACCTGTATCACACACAGACTAAATCAGATAAACCTCCTTATGTAGCTTAACCTTACATTCCCATGGAAGTTTAAGCCCTTATACTTTGCAAACAAACAACCCAGAGATGGTTCAAACAAGGATGTGTTGGAATACTGCAGGTTTCCTGTCTCCATGAGGGATAGGAGTGCTAAACAGAGGAAGAATTTGGAGTTAATCATCCATTCTTCCAAACTATGTTTGAACAGGGTAACTTTGCTTTTATGTGGAGTGGAACACAGTTCAACAGAAATATTTTAAGTGATATCCCCCAGCATGCTCTATTTACTTTGCAAAAGTGATTGAGATCCCTTGAGCAGGTGTTTATGATACCACTGGGCTTTTGAATGTGTAATAGGTCTGACAGAACAGGGTGTGCAGAAGCTGTATGCGCAAGACTTGCAGGACTTCTCATTAGCCTGTATGATACAGAGAAGAGAGGCAAATCTTTGATTAGTCTGCATAGTTTTTACAGTTTAGGCTTTTTATTTAATTTTTTAAATGAGAAAGCCTTGTGTTCATTCCAGTTATGACAAGTGTTTAGGCAGGTACATAATGAAAGAGGCATTACACTTGACAATCAGCCTAATGAATTCAGAGTAAAGTGGAACGATTACATTCCTGGATGTGGACGCAATACTTTTAGATATAAGCTATGGGTAAAAAAGGACTCCCTTAAAACAGTGGATACATGGTGATCAAAGGACATAGGTTTCTAGGTACCTAACTATGGGATACACTTTCAGGGGTATGTTGTTAATATAATTTACAAGGCAAGGCATGCTAGATAAAGGATATGATTATACACTTCCTTAGGTTTACTCCATGGTTTTGACACCAAGTTTTGGTGTAGGACATGCTCTCTTGGGAGGATCTTGGTGTCCTCTGGGGAGTATACAATGACACCAAATATACCAGTTAACTGCAAATTTCGTCAGACACAAACCCTTAACATTAGCGTCGTCCTCCTAGAAGTAAAGGCCATAGAGGACTGACTCAAGGACTGAACCCTGGGGTACACTGCTAATGACAGATCTTTTGGAGGAGGCAGAGCTGCTCACCCTAACTTTATGGGCTCTACATGTCAGCCAGTTTGCTCTCCAACAAGTTACAATGGGACTGACATTTAGCTAAGGGAGATTTTCTACAAAATCAAGTGTGGGATGGTGCTGAATGCCTTTGTGAGGACTAGAAATGCATTGTGTACTGTTTTGCCCTCATCCATTGTTTAAGTAACTTTTTTGAAGAAATTAACCTGGTTATGTAGGCAGGACCTGGACTAGACACATCTGAACCAAGATGGGTCAAGGGTCTGTAGGTTACCCATATCCTTACTTATTAATTCCATAGTGATCCTTTCCACAGCACTACATGAGACTGGTAAGATTTAGATATCTATAATTACCCAGGTCCACTGAAAGATCATAGGTGTGTACTAGGCTAATGACCACTAAGCCTTTTTAAGCCTAGCCATGCATCCCAAATCTTTAACAAGTTCTGCTACCCTTGACAAGTGTAAGCAGGATGGCTCTTTTGTTGAGCAGTTTTTGAATTTCTAGAACTGCTGCATCCCCTGTGACTGGGTGGAATGTCTGGGATCCTTTTTGGTTGTATAGGTTGTTTTGAGAAGGGAATGTTGTAACCTTTGGTTATAATCCTCTGCACCCAATTATAGCTTTCCACTCCACTGGTTCCTGGAGTAGGGCTATTGAGGAGTGGAAAAGCATACTCCCAGGGCAGAAATGGTCTTTTCATCCTTCTCACATCTGGAAAGAGTCTCTAACTTTGGGGCCAAAAAGGGATGTTCCATCAAAGGGGGCATTGATGAAAGAAGACTTAAATGGCTATGCAAACTCATATAAGTGTATCCAGGCGTGTCTCCTGCCAGAACCCGCTGCTCTAGTCATCTGTTCAGCTGCATGTGCAATGAGCCTCATGGATGAATTACATATTGATTCAAGGGTTGCCAGCTGGTAAGCTACTTTAGCCTGAACCCCCTTAGCTATGGTTCCTGTTAGTGTGTCTGATAGCTCCTTTATCAGACCTCATTGAAGCCTGGTGAAATATGCCATGAAGTTCTAGGACCTAAGCGCAAAGGCTGATGAAGCATATATGTGCTTCCTGAATCCATCCATTGTCCCAGACTCCTCATTAGGAGGACAGAAAGTAGGACTTTCATCAACAACTTCCTTTTTAGCTGCTGCTGCAATCACCATGATATCTACTGGAACCCCTTTAACCCAATGTTGCTGATCTGCTGGAGATGACAAAATACGGTCTGGTCTCTCAGGGATTGGTTCAATGGCATCAGGAATCTTCCAAGACCACCTCGCAATCAACTTAATTAAATCGGCAGCATGCAGAGAGATCCAAGAAGTGGACGGTCGGGCACAGAACACCTCCAGGTATACTGACGCCTCTGAGGAAGGCTGCTGGGAAGTCCAGCCACCTCTCTGTTTAAGGATCTCTAGGATGTCACTAAATGAGACATTTTCCAGAGGTGACCTTGGGGAGCCTTCCCCTTCATCAAAGTCAGTATCTTCTGTGCAACACTCTTCAGGGGAGTCCAAGTGCTATCACTTGCACTTTCTCTTCAGGGTACCTCCTCAGTGGGAAGGGCTGGAGAGGTGTCTGAAGAGGACATGGCTGCTGTGGTTGAATCCTGAGGATTCCATGTCCACTGTACCAAGGTGGGGGCTGGAGGTAGCTCTGTGTGAGAAGGACTGGGATGCTGTTCTGACGAGACAGGAATCAACTCAGAGCCCGTAGTGGACAAGGCCTTCACCATGGCCCAGAAGGCAGACCACCCCATACAGGAAATGGGAGCCCAGAATTGAAATAGACTCCTTTGAAACTGTGGTCCCATCCTGTATTGAGATAGCTGCCCCCGAGCCCAAAGCTGGAGTTGTACTTATGTGTGCCGAAGCTCTGAGAAGTATGTGCGGCTCTGACAAGATCGGTGTTGATCCACGCTCCCCAGAACTGACAAAGCTCTGACCCTAACAGGCCTCGGGTTCCGACAGAACCAAAGAGCTCAGGGTAGTGATCAGTGTCGGAGACATGGATCTCACTGGCGCCGATACAGTCGACACCAGGACTGTCAGAACTGTGAACTCCAAATGTTCAGTTGGAGTCAGAGGAGGAGCAAGAACCGGGTTAGAGAGTATGTTAAGTTCCAGAGCCAGAAGTGCTACGAACCTAAGAAGTAGCTAAACCCCTCACTGCCAGGAGCTGGTCCACCAACCTCAGAACATCTGGCTCTGTGAGGCTCTTGGTAGAACGCAACAAATAGACCAACGGGGATCTGGGTCTTTCCAAGAATGGACTTGGCAGTTGGTTTACAAAGGGGTCTATTTTCATAGAATACCTTGTGCAGGGCAAATCTTTAAATGAAAACTCCTTTGGTTTTGAGATCAGTGGAAAAGAGAAGGGAGAAAAAGTCTGATCTGAAGTAGTGGGTGCCGGGATTGTCGGTGCAGAGATTGGCACCTATGATAATAGCTAATTTCCATTCAGTTCCACCGAAACTATGGGAACCGGGGAAGACTTGGTCTTTTTTTTTAATTGGTGGTTCTGTGAGACCATCGGAACCCAGCGGCTCTTCTTCTTAGAACCTTCATGCCTGGAGGAAGAAGGTGAGCTAACGTCAGTCTTAGAAGCAACCGATATGGCCTCATCAGAGCTAGATTTTATCAGTTCTTTCAAGCTCAGCTTATTTTTCCTGCCTACAAGGGTTCAGTGACTAAAGCCATGAGAGATGGCACGGTCTTCTTGAAGCTGCACTGTCCCCAAGCAACAGACACACAAGGAATGTCCATCTGAATTCAGCAATTTACGATCACACTTCTGGCATCTCTTGAAGCCAGAAGTGCCTTTATTCTTCTCAGCCATGTCAAAAAAGCGCTCTCTCTCTCTCACACACACAGCCACACGCACACAGAAAAAGGAAAGCTTGAATAGTTTTTTTTTTGTTGTTATAGAAAAGGAAAAGCATACTGACGATGGTACGAAAGATTTACCATGGGGGTAATAAGACAGAGGGGAAAAAGAGATACAGTTTTCAAGTTTTTTGCAACTGGTTTTGTGAACATTGAAACTGTTCATGGTATGCTCAAGGAGTGCCGTAGTGATGTGTTGTGTTGAGCAAAAACATTTAATAGCTTACGCAACAAAAAGAAGGAAGAGTTGTATCCAAACACTGGGAACCTATGACGAGAAACATAGCTGAGATCCTTCAGAGGTATTCATAGACGTGTCTAAAATATTATGAAAATCTGTGTAAAACAAAAGAATGGGGAACCAAGAAAAGACACAAATGGAAATGCAATTGGGCAGCCACGGTGGCGCAGAGGTTAGCGTTGTCGCCTCACAGCAAGAAGCTCTCCAGTTCAATCCCTGGCTGGGGTGCTTTCTGTGTGGAGTCTGCATGTCCTCCCTGTGGTCGCGTGAGTTTCCTCCAGGTGCTCTGGTTTCCTCCCACATCCCAAAGACATGCTGTAGGTAGATTGGACACACTAAATTTGGCCCTAGGTGTGAGTGCGTGCGCATGTGTGCCTTCTGTGGAAGGTTGGGCACTGGGCTGGCAACTCAACACTGTAAAACTCCACTGCCAATCCTCAGCATACAGGTGATCCGCTGTGGCGACCCCTAACCGGGAAAAGCTGAAAGAAAAAGAAGACGAAAAATATAAGCAATTATGCCAATGTAAGAGAAAGCTAATGCTAACACTGTGATGTATAATCAATCAAAACAGCATTCCTGTGGAAATCTGGAAGTTACAAGGAAAGGAAGTGATAAAGATTGGAAAGGATCTGTTTAACAATATCTTAAAATGGGGAAGTACTGCATCTTGAAAGAAAGTTGTGGTGGCCGCATTCCCTAAAAAGGGTAAAGACCTTCCAAATTTGGTTTAATTTACAGACCACTTCAATTTTAAATCATAACTATAAAGCGTTTGTCTATACTATCTAACAGTGTAAAAAAATGCTCCTTCTGTTGGTTGGTCTTGAGAAAGAGAAACCATTTGATAAGAGTCAGATGGGATTTTATGAGTAGACCTAATGCAGCACTTGTGCTCCGTGATAAAATAGTTGGGCTAATAAGGACGACATATGAAGGACTGGAAGCAAGAATTAAAGTGAGAAGACTCCTCTCAGATAAGCTGTATTTAAAAACTGGAAACAGACAGTGGAGTTTTCTTTCACCACTGTTGTTTACTCTATTTAAAGATGCTGGCAAAGAAAAGAAAAAATTCAAATTTTAAGATATAACTAGTACAGTACTCAAAAAGGGTGCTTTATTTGCAGATTATATTATGTGGTACTTGATTAATTCATAAAAGGACATTTTGATGTTGTGGGATATTTTGTGTGCGTGTGTTAAGTCTTTTCATGATATAAAATAGATGGCAATAAAACTAGGGCTACAATAATAAAATAGGTACTCAAGCATGAATTTGTTCATTAATACCCATATTACAGGGACATGAAAAGATGTAGAACTTAGGTGTATGGATTAAAAATGATTCTGTTAAGGAGGCTAAGGGTATCTGAGAAGAAACTAAACAAAAGATGAAAGAAAAAATTGTAAGCTCCCAATTATGGATATGGACAGCAAGACAAAAGCAGTGAAAATGTTTTTATTCCCTTCAGTCTTACAACAGATCCAAAGGAGATTATATTAATGGTAATAAATAAAGAGCTGAAGGAATTTATATGGGAGGGGAACAGTACAAGAGTTAAGTGGGACAAGATGATTCTCCACAGAATACACAGTTTAAGTTTACTGGATCTGGAGGAGTACTTCAGATTTACACAATCAAGGCACATGTACGTAACTCAAGCAGAAAGTTGTAATTCAAAGTAGAAATGGATGACGAAATGGTGGTGGTGGGGTTGGACAGATAGAGATTACGATTTTGGAATGTTGGATGCAAATCTTTAAGGAAAATAACCACATCACATAGAAAATTATATTCATAAAAAGGCAGAAAGTATTCTAATAACTAAACCAGCATGGGAATGGAGAAATGAGATTTTACCAATAGGTGCGCCTGCCTCCACCCCCTAGACTCTTCAGTATCACTGTTGAATTTCTTGGTCTGTAATCATTTTACTCTCTAATCCCATTCTGTTTTTTCTTATTATCTGTAGCACATCCCTACTACTTTCACTTCTTCAGGCTTCCTTCTATATCACTTTCAGCTCCTCAATCACTCTTCCTTCTGAGCTCATTAGGTTTCCCTGGGCAGTGACCCTGATGCCATTCCACTAGTATTCTTCCCGTTTATCCCAGTCTTTCATAATGTCCTGTAATGACTACTTTACTAATCCTTGCAGTGTGTCTGTCCTCATTTTCCTTCTATTTACAGCTAGCCCATCACCACATCCCTTATTATTGCTTTCTGTTCTGGCACATTTACCTTCATCTGATACGAGTTACTCCTGTATTTTGATCTCTTCCATTATTTTCATTCAACTGTATAACCTACTTGCCTGTGAAAAGTGTACTCCCTCTCAGTTGGATACCATTCCTATGTCCAACCCCCCTTCATTCCCTGGTCTAGCGAAGACAGCGATTTTTTTGCCAAAATCAGGGACCACTTACAAGTACGCATAAAACACTGGTTTCAGACAAAGGTCCATTCACATACAGATGTGTGTGGACATTTCTATAAAATTACATGTCTGACACCATTCCAGTCTCTCCAATATTGATAATATTTGGGCTGTGGACTACAGGGAAGACTATAAAGAAGCTATCAGAACATTTTGACAACAATGGATTAACTATCCTTTCAAGTTACTTCAAAAATTGACTGAGGTTCATACAAACCCAGGTTCTAAACCACTTTCTACTGAGTAGGGAAGGATAAAGTATTGCTGTGTAAGAACTTACCATAACTTTAGATGTCCTTCTCTTCCATATGCTGCTGTATTCATGATATCAGGGAGTTTGCCTCTGGTGAACTCTTGCACGTCCGGCCGTTATACAAAAGTTAAATGCTACCACTAGGGTGCGTGTGATGTCCTACGCCTCTACTGGACGTCGGTCATAAACAGATGTGTGGTATAAAGGGGACGTCAGCACGCAGCTCTTCAGAACTGAATGCCACTGGAATCAACAACTATGGAGTGGTTACTCCATGAAACTGGAATCAGGCAAGTGTGAGGGGGAAGGTTGAGTGGGAAAAGTACAGTTGAGTACACTTACCATAAATGTAGATGTTTGAGTGTATTCACTGTTGCAGTCATCACATTTGGGTTATCTGCTTGCAGTATCCCTCACTCGGCCTGATTATCAAATTCTTGGGTCCTGTGTCGGTTGCTGTCTCATCTTACATGACGTCAGGCAGTCAAGGGTATAAAGCATGCAGCTGACGCCATTACATCAGTTTTTCTTGCCCGAGATGTCAGGTGCCCCCCCTAATGGGAAGCAATTATTTATATATATATATATATATATATATATATATATATATATATATAAAACAATAGTATACCTCCAACAAAAACGCAAATACGCCAAAAAGCTTTTAAACATAGTAAAGCAGAGTAGAGGTATAACCAAAAAAAGTCAGGGGGCTGGAGGGAGGGTAACCAGGACTGCAACAGTAAATACACTCGAACATCTACATTTATGGCAAGTGTACGCAACTGTACTATGTTCTTCCTGTTTCACTATTGCAGTCATCACATTTGGGTAGATTCCCAAAGCTAAGGATAGGGAGGAGGAATTTAGATACCATTAGGACCAGCTATAAGGCTCTGCAAGACTGCAGTGGCAAAGCCAGCTCTGGATTTAGAGATAATTGGCAAATGGTAATGCTTGGTGAAAGTATGTACAGAACTCCAAGTAGCAGCTTCTAGGATGTCCCTGGTAGGGACACCTCTGAGAAAGGCTGTAGAGGTAGATGCAGCCCTGGTTGAATGGGGTCTAATCCCCTGTGGGATAGGTTTTCCATGGTGCTTATAGCAGAAATGAATGTAATGGCCTATCCATTTAGAAATGGTTTGCTTTGAAATAGCCTTCCCCTCTGCCCCTGCAGCAAATGCCACGATTGTTCAGATTTCCTTTGAGGTTTAGTCCTGTCCAAGTAAAATCTAAGTTGTCTGTGCACATCTAAGGAGTGCAGTATGTGTTCCCCTTTGTTCTGTGGATTAGAAAAGAAGGCTGGAAAATGAATGGATTGATTAAGAGCCACACTGGACATCACCTTGGCCATGAAGGAGGGATTGGTCCTGAGGGACACACTGTCTGTATGAAAGATGATGAAAGGCTCCACTGCCATAAGGGCCTGTAATTCAGATACCCTTCTTGCTGAAGTGATTGCTAAAAGGAAGGCTGTTTTCCAAGAAAGGAATTTTAACTCTGCACTTGCAGCTGGCTGAAAAGGAGGAAGAGTAAGTTTTCCAATACAAAGTTAAGGTCCCAGGCTGGAGTTGGGGCTCTCCTGGGTGGTCTTAAGTTTTTGGCCCCTCTGAGGAACTGCTTGAGCACTGGATGAGAGAAGAGGGGTGGTTCTGTGTTGTAATGAGCTGAAATGGCTGAGGCGTGAATTTTGATGGAGGAAAAATAAAAGCCCTTGTGAAGCATCTCAGTTAAGTATTGAAGAATCTGAGGTAAGTTGGGTGCTGCTGTGCCCATCCCTTGAGTTTGGTTCTAGGCACAGAATCTTTTCCATTTTCCAACATAATATTTTCTAGTACTAGGTCTCCTCACCTCCAAAATGACATCAACACTTGTTTACTGAAGGATGGTAACAGAGAGATTAGGTAATTAGCCAGGCTGCCAGGTAAGCTGAGGGTGCAGAATCTGGCTCTCCTGCTGTGACAGTAGGGTAGAGGTCTGAGGCAGGTGCCATGAGCACAACAGTGACACACTGCGCAATAGGGGGTACCAGTGCTGGTGTGGCCAGTCTAGTGCAATCAGTTTTGTCCTGTTTGACCTTTAGTAGTACTTTAGAGAGGAGAGGCAGAGGGGGAAAGGCATAAACTGATAGATTTTTCCAGCTGAAGGACAGAGCATCCACTTTCCAAGCTTGTTTGTGGGGAGTCCCTGTGCAGAATTTGTCCAGTTGGTAGTTCTGGGGTGAGGCAAACAGGTCTATATCTGGGCTCCCCCATTTGTTTATCAACATGTTGAAAGTCTTTGGTTCCAATTTCTACTTGTGTGGGTCCATGAGATTTCTGCTTAGATCGTCTGCCAGAGTGTTTAGTTTTCCAGGTAGGAATTGAGCCTGTAGATGTACTTGGTAGCTCAAGGCTACGTTCCACAGAGCCATGGTTTGTCTGCAGAGGGGGTAAGAATGGGTACCCCCCCCCCCCTGTTTATGTACCACATAACATTGGTGTTGTCCATCTTTACCATTAATTGTCCTGGAAGAATGTGGTCCTTGAGGGCTGTCAGAGCATTCTGTACAGCTAACATTTCTTTTTGATTGATACGCAGGTGCATTTGACTTGGGTTCTATTTGCCCTGAATGCACTTCCCTGCCAGGTGAGCCACCCATGCATAGTCTGATGCGTCTGCTGTTAGGGTTTGGGCAGCAGGGGGTAGAGTGAATGGTAGTCCCTTGTTTTGGTGGCAGGTCTCTGCCCACCAAAGGAACTCTAACCGTAGGCAAGGTATGATAGGAATCACTGCTTCTAGATCCTGAAAATGTTGACACCATAGGCTTTTTAGATAACATTGTAGTTTCCTCATATGCAGTCTTACATACGGAATTAGTAGAATGCAGGAGGCCATGAACCCCAAGGCTTGCAGTATTTGCCTTGCAGATAGCAGGGTCTTTGTGGCCATTAGTTTGAAGTAAGTTGTCAAATTAATTTGTTTCTCTGGAGTGAAGAAAGCCATCTGGGAAGTTGTGTTCAAGCTTGCTCCCAGGAATATAATTTGTTGACAGGGTACCAGATGTAATTTCTTTTCATTTATGGTGTACCCCAGACAAGTTAGCACCTTTTGTACAAATGCCAGGTGATTCAAAAGTATGTCCTGGCTTTCTGCCTGAATTAGACAATCGTCCAGGTATGGGTATATTTGAATATTTCTTTGCCTGCAAAATGCAATGACTGGAGCTAGGCACTTTGTGAATACCCTGCCTGGGCACAGTAGAGAGAGCTGATAGTGCATGTAGCCTGCTTTGAAGCGTAGGTATCTTCTGCAAGATTCCCTGATTGGGATGTGCAGGTAGGCTTCCTTTAAATCTAGTGTTGCCAACCAGGCATCTTTGCCTAGCATAGGAAGCAACTGGTGAAGAGTTAGCATCTTGAATTTTGGAATCACCAAAAAGGTGTTTAAGATAGAAAGGTCCAGGATAGCACGCCATGAATTGTCTTTTCTGGGTACCAGGAAAAGTCATGAGTAGAAACCTTGTCCTGTTTCCTCTTCTGATACCATTTGAATAGCTTTTACTCTTAAGAGAGAGAGTACTTGCTTTTGAGCCTCTGCCCACTGATTTGAGGGTAGATCTGGCCAAACGTTTGGGGTTGGTAACGTGTGGAAGTGAAATCTGTATCCTTGGGAAACTATATTTAAAACCCATTTGTCCTGGGTTATGAGTTCCCAGTTTCTGGCCTGCAGAGCAATCTTTCCCCCTAAAGGAGCATTTAGTTGAGAAGTGTTTGGAAGTTTTAAAGTTAAGTCATTGAGACAGCTTACCATAGGGGGGTCTTACTACTCCCTGATTTGGATTTGGGAGCCCCCCACTGCTTAGTCCTGTGTGTACCCTGGATCTGAAGCCTGTGTGTTCTTCTGGTTCTTGGTTTGGACTGAGAAGGCCTGTAAGAGGCAGGAAAGGACCAATTCTTAGAGGGCCAATGCCTACTAAATCTTGGAGGCTGTACTTGTAGGATATCTTTAACAGTTTGCATAGATTTAGCTCTTTCCTCCATCTTTTTAAGAACAACTTCTGCTTTGTTGCCAAACAGGCGGTCCTGATATAAGGGAGCATCCAGCAATTTAGCTTTAACATGATCTGGCAAAGACTGCTCCTTAAGCCAAGCATGCCTTCTAAGTACAGACCCAGTGACAGCAGCCCAGCAGGATGCCTCTAGTGAATCAAAACCACATTGCAAAGTATGTTTTCCAACCTGTTCAGCAGAATACATTAAATCCTGTAAATCCTTATGTCAGCACAGTCAGGAATCAACATCATTTTCTGTTTAAGCAATCCAATAATATGTTGCTGATATACTTTAATATATGAAACTGACAGTTTAAGGCCCTAATGGCCAATGTTGCAGAAGTGTATACCTTCTTACCCCATCTATCCAGCGCCCTGGAGTCTCTATCAGAAGGGGTAGGATTTTTGGCAACAGTAGCCTTAATGCCCTTGAGTCTCTGTGAAATCGTCTCAGGATCCACAAGTAGGATTTTTAAAAAAGAACTTGTGATAGGAACCCTGTAATATCTATCAGGTTTTCTGGGAGCAGGAGGTAAAGAGTCAGGGGCCAAGCTAAATTCCAAAAAGGCATAATCAACCATGTCTAGCACAGGAGGGATAGCTAAAGGCCTGTGTTGAGGCAGGAATAAGAAATCCCTAAGCCTCTTTTTAGAATCAGAGTAATCCTGGCTTTACCAGCGAAAATGCTCCCTAAGAGTATGCAAGGTTTCGCCAAAAGAGAAATCCTCTGGGGGGGGGTTAGAGTCCTCATAGGCAGATAAGGGTAAATCCTGGTCATCAGAGGAAACAGAAATTTCAGAATCCTGGTCAGAAGTATCATAAGCAAATTCAGTCCTAGGTCTCTTAGAAGGGGAAGGTTGGCTTGCCGATTAAAGTAATAAGGCCTTCAGCCATTCTTATCATTTGTTTTTTAGGCATAGAGGCCTGACCATGTGGTCTGGGCATTGGTTTTCTAGGCATGCTTTAAGTTTTAGGCCTTGAAGAAGAAGATGGTGTCGGTTTAATATGCAAGTCAGTAGGCCTGAATACACCCTCAGAAGCCGGTGCCTGCACAGCGGCTCTGGACACATCCAAGGTAGAGACATCCACAGGTTCCATAGTTGAAGCATCTCACAACATACTGGACTCCAAATGGGTCTCGGTAGAGGCCTGCGTATCTGAAACAGCGGGTATCAGGGGCTGCGAAAGCGCCTTACTGAGTACCGGCAAACTGGCGACTGGCTTAGGAGAAGCATCGTCGGCAGCTTTGGACCTAGGCTGCATGTCTCTGTCTTTATCTTTGCGTTTTCTCGGAATGTCGGTAGTCGGATGGCTTACCAAAGACATATCTGGATAACTGAACAGAGTACCAACATATTTAGAAATGTAAATATACCAATGACGGATAGTTTGCTGCTTAAATAAGGCACAAAACTGACAGCGAGGTACACTGTGGTCAGGGCCTAGGCAAGGAATACAGTACAAATGAAAATCTATATGAGGTATTTGCTTTCCACAAGAAATACAATTATTGACTTTTACTAACATCGGTTTAGAGCAAGAAAAAGTTTCCCCAACGGAGTACTTAGCTTTAGTTGAAGGCTTTAGTTCTGAAACTCGAAAATGAAAATTTCAGGAGTTGGCCAACCGGCACTCTCGAACTGCTTCTACTTTGGGTACTGCACGGCAAAAAAGACTGATGTAATGGCGTCGGCTGCATGCTTTATACCCCTGACTACATGACGTCACAGAAGATGAGACAGCAACCGACACAGGACCCAAGACTTTGATAATCAGGCTGACTGAGGGCTACTGCAAACAGATAACCCAAATGGGATGACTGCAACAGTGAAACACGAAGAACATCTATACAGGAGCATGTAGAAAAGAAGGACATCTAAGGTTATGGTAAGTTCTTGCACAACAATACTATGTCCTTCTATTCATATGCTGCTGTATTCCTGACATCAGGGAGAGTGCAAAAGCTCCTGTCCTACTGATGGGGAGGCAGACCAGAAGCACAAACCCATGGAGTATGGCTCTGGCAACTCCCGCCCTAACTTTAGAGACCATATCCAGTTTGTGGTGTCTGGTGAAAGTGTGAACTAAGGCCCAAGTAGATTCCTCAAGGAGAGCAGCTGTATCCAATCCTTTAAGGAAAGACCCTGAGGAGGACACTGCTCTGGATGAGTGTGCCCTAACTGTGGCTGGGAGTGACTTACCATGGTTGGTGTAACAAAAGGAAATGGTTTTTGATATCTAAGAGGATATAGTTTGCTTGGAAACAGGTTGACTTAAGGCTCTAGGGGGATAGGAGATGAAGAGCCCGTCAGATTTTTGGAAGGATATGGTTTTGGCCAAATAAAACCTGAACTGTCTGTGTACATCAAGGGAGTGCAGTATAGTCTCTGCTCAGTTCTGCGGCGAGGGGAAGAAGGTTGGTAGTCTGACTTAGGGACAGGACATTTACCACTTTGGGCATGAATGTGGGATTAGTACATAAACATACCCTGCCCTTGTGGAAGACAGTGAAGGGGGGATAGGCCATAAGGGCTTGGAGTTCGGAGACCCTTTTGGCAGAGGCTATGGTCAACAAAAGTAGTCTTCCAAGTGCAGTATCGGAGGGAGCAGTCTTTGGCTAGTTCAAATGGTGGTAGTGTCAATTTTTCTAGGACAAAATTAAGGTCCCATGGAGGCAGAATAAGCTTCCTTGTGGCCTGAGGTGTGGTGCCCCTCTCAGGAAGAGTTTTTGACTCTAATCTAGATGCTAAAGGTGGTACCAGGGGTAGTCAAGCTGAGTTGGAATACAGGTGGATTTTAATGGAGGAATATGATAGTCTGGATTTCAGAAGGTTACACAGGTAGGACATGATCACTGGGGGCTCTGCCATAAGTGGTTGTAGGTTGTTTCATTGACACCATAAGGAAAATCTCTTCCACTTTGAGAGATCGTATTTTCTAGTAGTTGGGTTTTTGGCCTCATGCAGAAAGTACAGTTGTGTACCTACCATAAATGTAGATGTTCGAGTGTATTCACTGTTGCAGTCATTACAATTGGGTTATCCTGCTGGCAGGCTACCCGCAGTCGGCCCGAGTTCCAAAGTCTAGGTCCGGCGTCGGTTGCTGTTGCCTCCTCCCTGATGTCAGTGCGCCAGGGGTATAAAAGATGCAGCCGACGCCATTTTCTTCAGTTTTTCTTGCCCCAGATGTCAGGTGCCCCTAAAATGGTAGGTTAAATTATGCCAATAAGCATGCATGCACAAAAAAACAACTTTTCCTTCATCTACAAGCAAATACACCACATAGGTTGTATAGAATAGAGAAGTACAGATAAGTCCCAGCAAAGGAAAAGGGGGATGGTGGGAGAGTAACCTGGACTGCAACAGTGAATACACTCGAACATCTACATTTATGGTAGGTACACAACTGTACTATGTTCATCGTGTTTCACTGTTGCAGTCATTACAATTGGGTTGAATCCCAAAGCTAAGGTTGGGAGGCTGGTGCTAAATAGGATTAGGAGAGGCTATCAGCCCCTGCAGAACTGCAGTGGCAAAGCCTGCCCTGGATTTAGAGTAGAGAGGTAAGTGATAGTGCTTTGTAAAAGTATGCACTGAACTCCAAGTTGCAGCCTCTAAGATGTCTTTGGTTGGTACTCCTCTGAGGAAGGCTGCTGAAGTGGCTGCTGCTCTGGTTGAATGTGGCCTAATGCCCTTAGGCACCGATTTGCCATGCTGTGAACAGCAGAAATGAATGCAGTGGCCTATCCACTTTGAAATAGTCTGTTTTGCGATAGGCTTTCCTTGTGATCCTGCAGCATATGCCTCTAGAAGTCATTCAGTCTTTCTGAAAGCTTTGGTTCTGTCCAAGAAGAAGCGTAGCTGCCTGTGAATGTCCAAAGAATGCAGAAGTCTCTCACCCTTATTCTGTGGGTTTGGATAAAAGGTAGGCAAATGAATTGCTTGGTTAAAGGCCACACTGGACACTACCTTAGGCATAAATGTAGGGTTTGTCCTCAGAGAAACCCTGCCAGGATGGAAAATGATAAAAGGTTCCACAGCCATGAGCGCCTATAACTCTGAAACTCGTCTAGCAGAGGTTATTGCTAGGAGCAGAGCTGTTTTCCAGGATAAGAATTTTATATCAGCTGCAAAGGCTGGCTCAAACGGAGGCAGTGTGAGTTTTTCCAAGACATAGTTGAGGTTCCATGCAGGTATTGGTGCTCTCCTTAGAGGTCTTATGTTATTGGCCCCTCTGAGGTACTGCCTTAGTAATGGATGAGAAAAAATAGGTGGTTCTGTATTGTAATGAGCTGAAATGGCAGAGGCATGAATTTTAATTGATGAAAAGGAAAGGCCTTTATCCAGCATCTCAGTTAAGTATTGCAAAATCTGAGGAATATTTGGAACAATCGTGTCAATGCCTTGTGCCTGGTTCCAAGCACAGAATCTCTTCCATTTGTTCTGCAAAAGATTTTCTGGTGATAGGCCTCCTGGCCTCCAACATAACATCCATCACTGCTTTAGAGAGAGGTGTGTCTTGAATGGCTGCATTATCCGCCATGCTGCCAGGTTTAAGGTCCTGAGTTGGCTGTGCAGTATCTGACTGTCTTGTTGGGTCAACAAGTGAGGAATTTGAGGTAATGTCCAAGCTGGGCATTGAGACAAGTTCTTTAGGATTGGGTACCAGTGCTGGCAGGGCCAGTCTGGGGCAATTAGTATCATTTTTGGCTTCTCTTGTCTGACCTTGAGGAGTACTTGGGGAGGAGAGGCAGAGGAGGAAAGGCATATACTGTTAGGTTTTTCCAACTGAAAGATAGAGCATCCACTTTCCATGCTTGCTTGTGATAAGTCCTTGTGCAGAATGTCTGTAGTTGGCAGTTGTGAGTGGAGGAAAATAGGTCTATGTCCGGGCATCCCCAGTTCCTTGTTATCATGCTGAAGATTTGTGGATCCAAATTCCACTCGTGGGGATATATTAGGTTTCTGCTTAGTTCGTCTGCCAGAATATTTGTCCTTCCTGGCAGGAATTGTGCTTGCAGATGTACTTGGTAAGTCAATGCTGTGTCCCACAAGTTCATGGCTAGTCTGCAGAAGGGGTAGTAATGTGTGCCTCCCTGCTTGTTTATGTACCACATGACTGTAGTATTGTCCGTCTTTATCAGTAGTTGTCCTGGATGAAGTAGATCCTTGAAGGCTGTCAGGGCATTCTGAACAGCTAGCATCTCTTTTTGATTGATATGTAGATGCATTTGACTTGCGGACCATGAGCCCTGATTACATCTTCCTGCCATATGGCCCCACCAGGCATAATCTGATGCATCTGTTGTCAATGTCTGCCTGGCTGTGGGTAAGGTGAATGGCTGTCCCATGTTGTGGTGACAGGCTTTTGCCCACCATCGAAAAGTACAGTTTTGTACCTACCATAAATGTAGATGTTCGAGTGCAGACACTGCTGCAGTCATTACACTTGGGTTATCCTGCCGTCAGGCGGTTCCCCAGCCGGCCCGAGTTCCAAAGTCTTGGTCCGGTGTCGGTTGCTGTCGCCTCTTCCATGACGTCAGTGCGACAGGGGTATATAAAATGCAGCCGATGCCATTTTCTTCAGTTTTTCTTGCCCCAGATGTCAGTTGCCCCCAAATAGGTAGGTAATTCAAATTGCTAATAAAATATACATAAGAAAAGCAAACAACATACTTTCAGCTACCAGCAAATACTCCCCATAGGTAATAAAAATGAGAGGAACTAGGTACGTACTAGCCAGTAAGAGGGGAAGGAGGGAGGGTAACCTGGACTGCAGCAGTGTCTAGACTCGAACATCTACATTTATGGTAGGTACAAAACTGTACTATGTTCATCGTGTGACACTGCTGCAGTCATTACACTTGGGTAGAATCCCAAAGCTGAGGTATGGTGGTTGGTTCTATAAGGCATTAGGGGTGGCTATAAGGCCCTGCAGCACTGCAGAGGCGAAGCCAGCTCTGGATTTAGAGTACAGAGGCAGATGGTAATGCTTGGTGAAGGTATGCACAGAACTCCATGTTGCTGCTTCCAAAATATCCTTGGTGGGTACTCCTCTGAGGTAGGCAGTTGAAGTGGCTGTTGCCCTGGTGGAGTGAGATCTAATACTGTTAGGCACAGGTTTTCCATGGTGCGTATAGCAGAAACGTATGCAATGTCCTATCCATTTGGAAATAGTCTGTTTTGAAATTTCCCTGTGCTGCTGCAGCATATGCTACCAATAATTGCTCAGATTTTCTGAAAGCTTTGGTTTTGCCTGTGAATGTCCAATGAATGCAGTAGTCTTTCCCCTTTATTCTGTGGTTTTGCATAAAAAGTAGGCAAGTGAATGGTTTGGTTTAGAGACACACTTGAAACCACCTTAGGCATAAATGTAGGGTTAAGTTCTTAAGGACACCCTGTCCTGGTGGAAAATGAGGAAAGGTTCCACTGCCATTAGTGCCTGTAATTCTGAAACTCTTCTTGCAGAAGTTATTGCCAGGAACAGAGCAGTTTCCCAAGAAATGTATTTTAATTCTGCCATGCTAGCTGGTTCAAAAGGAGGTAACGTCAATTTTTCCAAAACAAAGTTGAGGTCCCAAGTAGGAGTAGGTGCTCTACGGGGCGTTCTTATGTTTTTAGCCCCTCTGAGGTACTGTTTCAGCAAAGGATTAGAGAAAATTTGTGGATCCGTGTTGTAATGTGCAGAGATGGCAGAGGCGTGGATCTTGATGGATGAAAAGGAGAGGCCTTTGTCCAGCATCTCAGTCAAATATTGCAGTAGCTGAGGAATGTTTGGCACAAGAGGATCAAGGCTGTGAGCCTGGTTCCAGGCACTGAATCTCTTCCATTTATCCGAGTAGGCTTTCCTGGTACTAGGCCTTCTGGCCTCCAGAATGACATCCATAACTGCTTTGGAGAGAGGCATTGCTTGCGTGGCTAGGGAATCTTCCATGCAGCTAGGTTTAGTGTCTTTCACTGGCTGTGGAGTAACTGATTGTTGTGCTGAGACAGCAGATGTGGTATTTGAGGCAAAATCCAGGGTGGTCCTTGTGCTAAGTTTTTTAAGATTGGGTACCAGTTCTGGCGTGGCCAGTCTGGTGCAATCAGGATCATTTTTGGCTCTTCTTGCCTGGCCTTTATGAGTACCTTTGGGAGAAGAGGCAGTGGTGGAAAGGCATATACTTGTAGGTTTGTCCAGATGAATGAGAGGGCATCCACTTTCCATGTTTGCGGATGGTAACTCCTTGTGCAGAATTTCTTTAGCTGGCAATGCATTGGGGAGGCAAACAGATCTATGTCCGGGCTCCACCATTTCTTTGTCATCATGCTGAATATTTGAGGATTCAATTCCCATTCGTGGGGATCCATGATATTTCTGCTTAAGTCGTCTGCCAGTGTGTTTTTCTCTCCTGGCAGGAATTGTGCTTGTAGATGAACTTGATAGTTTATAGCTGTGTTCCACAAGGTCATGGCTTGTCTGCAGAGGGGGTAGGAGTGAGTGCCTCCTTGCTTGTTCATGTACCACATAACTGTGGTGTTGTCTGTCTTTAGTAGTAGTTGTCCTGGATGCAACAGGTCCTTGAAAGCTATAAGGGCATTTTATACAGCTAGCATCTCTTTTTGATTGATGTGCAGATGCCTTTGTTCTGCAGGCCACTTGCCCTGAATACATTTTCCTGCCATGTGTGCTCCCCAGGCGTAATCCGATGCATCTGTTGTCAGTGTTTGCCTGGCTGTGGGTTGAGTGAAAGGCTGTCCCTTGTTGAGGTGACAAGCTTGAGCCCACCATCGAAACTCTTGTTGAAGGCAAGGTATTAGTGGTATAACTGTTTCCAAACTTTGACAGTGTTGAGACCATACATTCTTTAGGTACCATTGTAGTTTCCTCATATGCAGTCTGGCATATGGAATTTAGTAGTATGCAAGATGCCATGAAGCCCAAGGCCTGCAGAAGTTTTCTTGCAGGGACTTGGGTCTTTGTTGCCATTAATTGAAAGTATTGTGTCAATTGTCCTTGCTTGTCTGGTGTGAGAAAAGCCATCTGGGCCGTTGTGTTCAAGCTGGCACCCAGGAATATTATCTCTTGTGAGGGCACTAGTTTTGATTTCTTTTCATTTACTGTGTACCCCAGGCACCTTAATAACTTTTGTACAAAACGCCAGATACTGTAGAAGAATGTCCTTGCTCTCTGCTTGAATCAGGCAGTCGTCCAGGTATGGGTAAATCTGAATTCCTTTCTGTCTGCAAAATGCAATTACTGGTGCCAGGCAATTTGTGAAGTCCCTGGGCTCAGTAGATAATCCAAAGGGCAGTGCAGAGAATTGATAGTGCATTGGACCAGCTAAGAACCTGAGGTATCTTCTGCAGTTTTGTCTGATAGGGACATGCAGGTATGCCTCCTTGAGGTCTAAAGTCACGAGCCAAGCTTACTTGCCCAGCATGGGAAGAAGCTGCTGTAATGTCAACATTTTGAATTTCGGAACATCCAGGTAAGTGTTTAGTGTACAAAGATCCAGAATGGGCCTCCAGGCTTTGTCTTTTCTGGGAACCAGAAAGAGTCTTGAGTAAAATCCTTGCCCTTCTTCCTGAGGTGGTACCTTTTGGATAGCTCCCATGTTCATGAGTGCCATAATTTGTTTTTGTGCCTCTGCCCATTGATTTAGTGGCAGATTTGGCATTCCTTTTAATCTTGGCAGAGTGTAAAAGTGGAACCTGTAACCTTTTGAAATGATATTGAGAACCCATTTGTCTTGGGTGATCATATGCCAATTGTGATAAAAAAGTGCCAGTTTTCCTCCCAAAGCGGCTGCCAAGAGTGAGTTGTTTGGCAGCTGGAGTGGGAAGTCATTGGGGCTGTTTTTTATATGATTGGTGCCTGTCTTCCCCTTCTTTCTGGCCTGATGCACCCCAGTGTCGTGGCCTGTAAGGACCTTGTGATTAACCTCTACCTCATGGCCATCTGTATCTGCCCCTTTAGGGTCTGTCATTAATTGGAAAGGACCAATTCTTTGTTGGCCAGTTTCTACTAAATCGAGGAGGCTGAACCTGTAAGAAATCCTTCACTGTTTGCATAGACTTTGCCTTATCCTCCATTTTCTTTAATACCTCTTCTGCCTTAACTCCAAATAAAACATCCTGCTGTAAAGGTGCATCCAGTAATTTAGCTTTAACGTGATCTGGTAATGTATGTTCTTTTAACCATGCATGTCTTCTAATGACAGAGCCTGCAACTGCTGCTCTGCATGAGGCCTCTAAAGAATCAAAACCACATTGCAAGGTATGCTTTCCCATTTGTTCAGTGGAGGATCTGTATCTGGAAGCATTTTTTGTTTCAAATGAGACATCAAAAATTGCTGATATTTTAGCATGTGAAACTGGCAATTTAAGGCTCTCATTGCTAAGGGTTGCAGACGTATATACTTTCTTTCCCCATCTGTCTAGTGCTCTGGAATCTCTGTCAGAGGGAACTGGGTTCTTTGCTGATGAGGCCTTAACCCCTTTGGGACCCTGAGAAATAGTTTCAGGATCAGCAACAGGGCTTTTATACAGAAATTTGTGTGAATCAGGCACTCTGTAATATCTGTCCGGTTTAAGTGGAGCTGGAGGTAAGGAATCAGGATTTAAGCTGGATTCAGTGTACACATCATCCACAATATCTAGCACTGGCGGAATAGCCAGGGGTCTGTGTTGAGGTAATAATAGGAAATCTCTGAGCCTTTTCTTGGATTCTGAATAATCCTGGCCTTCCCAATAGAAATGCTCCCTCATGGTATGTAAGGTTTCCCCAAAGGAGTAGTCCTCAGGCGGAGAGGCTGATGGAATAGATTCCTCAGCATCAGAATCTTTATAAGGGGGTAAAGGATATCCCAGGTCTGACGATGAATCTGAGGAAATGGACCCCTGGTCGGATGAATCATAATCTGCATCCTGTCTAGGCCTTTTATCAGGAGGGGGATGGGAACCCCTGATCAGAGTGATTAGGTCTTCGGCCATTTTGAGCATTTGTTTCTTAGGCATGGAGGCCTGTCCTGGAGAATGCTGTACTTGTTTCTTAGTTTTTATAGGAGGCTTTGACTTAAAAGAGGGTTTAATGCTTAGCTGAGTAGGTCTGAAGACACCCTCTGAAGCTGCGGATAGCTCAGGTACTCCGGTTCCCTCTGCAGGATCGGTTTCGGTCTGTTGAAAAACTAGTGCATCCGAAGGCCCAGCCATCTCCAAGTGGGGGTCGGGGGCAGCCTGTAGTTCTGCAGAAGCGGTCGTCAGGGGCTGCGAAGGCTCCACACTGAAAACCGGAGAACCGGTGACTGGCCTAGAAGAGGCTTCGTCGTCAGTTTTGGGCCTTGGATGCCTGTCCTTGTCTTTGCGCTTTTTATGAATACTGGTCGTCGGAAGTTCTGACGGCATGGTATAATTAAATTTTCTGCCAAAGTAATGTCGGGCAAAATCAAACCGACGTTTAATAGTGCGCTTATTAAACCTAGCACATAACAGACAACCAGTAACGTCGTGGTCTGGGCCTAGGCATGGGATACAATAAGAATGGAAATCCTTATGAGGTATTTGCTTCCCACAAGAAATACAGTTATTAACTTTTACTGACATCGGTCTGAGGCAAGAAAAGTTTCCCCAACGGGGTACTTAGCTTTGCAGAAGACTTCGGTTCTGGATTCGGAATGAAAATCTCAGGAGACGGTCGACCGGCACTTGCGAACTGCTTTTGCTTCGGGCACCGTGCGGCAAGAAAGACTGAAGAAAATGGCGTCGGCTGCATCATACCCCTGTCGCACTGACGTCAGGGAGGAGGCGACAGCAACTGACGCCAGACCAAGACTTTGGAACTCAGGCCGGCTGGCGAGCCGCCTGATGGCAGAATAACCCAAGTGTAATGACTGCAGCAGTGTCACACGATGAACATCTCCTGTTGCAGGCAGGGAATGAGGGTAATTATTTTTTCCAGACTGTGGCAATGTTGAGTCCAAACACTTTTTAGATACCATTGAAGTTTCCTCATATGCAGTCTTGCATATGGAATTAGCAGATTGCAGGAT
This sequence comes from Protopterus annectens, assembly GCF_019279795.1. Lineage (NCBI taxonomy): Eukaryota > Metazoa > Chordata > Ceratodontiformes > Protopteridae > Protopterus > Protopterus annectens. Next base: position 1,006,854,548 of record NC_056734.1, on the reverse strand, counting down.
GCCATGAAGCCCAAAGCCTGCAGAATTTTTCTTGCAGATAACTGGGTCTTTGCTGCCAACATTTTGAAATAAGTAGTCAGTTGTCTGTGTTTGTCTGGCGTGAGATAAGCCATCTGGGCAGTTGTATTTAAGCCTGCACCCAGGAATATTATCTCTTGAGAGGGTACGAGTTTTGATTTCTTTTCGTTTACTGTGTAACATAGACCTGTTAGTAATCTTTTTACAAACGCCAAATGCTGTAGTAGAATGTCCTTGTTCTCTGCTTGAATAAGCAGTCATCCAAGTAAGGATATATTTGTATTCCTCTTTGCAAAATGCAATTACTGGTGCCAGGCATTTTGTGAAGACCCTGGGCACAGTAGATAAGCCAAAGGGCAGTGCAGAGAATTGGTAGTGCATTGAGCCAGCTATAAATCTGAGGTATCTTCTGTATGATTGTCTGATTGGGACATGCAGGTATGCCTCTTTTAGGTCTAAAGTCACAAGCCAAGCCTTCTTGCCCAGCATGGGCAGAAGCTGCTGCAGAGTTAACATTTTGAATTTTGGAATATCCAGGAATGTGTTTAGGATAGACAGGCCCAGTATTGGTCTCCAGGCTTTGTCCTTTCTGGGCACTAAAAATAGCCTTGAGTAAAATCCTAGTCCCTGCTCTTGCTGGGGTACTTGCTGAATGGCTCTCATGTCCATGAGGGATGAAACTTCTTTTTGTGCCTCTGCCCATTGATTGCGCGGCAGGTCTGGCATACCATTTGGCCTTGGCAGGGTGAGAAAGTGGAACCTGTAGCTTTGTGATACGACATTTAAGACCCACTTGTCCTGGGTGATCATGTGCCAATTTTGTGAAAAAAAGTGCTAGTTTTCCCCCCAAAGGAGCTGCCAGAAGATAAGTGCTTGGTGCTGGCAGGGGAAAAGTCATTGAGACTGTTTCCTGTACGGCTGTGATTTTTCCTCTCCGCTTTTGGAGGGAGAAGCACCCCACTGTTTAGGCCTGTATGAGCCTTGGGGCTGTGATCTGCCTCTGGGATGGCTGTATCTGCCTCTTTGTGGCCTGTCTGACACTGGAAAGGACCAATTCTTTGTAGGCCAGTTTCTGCTAAATCTGGGAGGCTGGACCTGCAAGAAATCCTTGACTGCTTGCATAGATTTAGCTTTGTCCTCCATTTTCTTCAACACCTCTTCTGCTTTAACACCAAACAAGGTATCATGCTGTAATGGAGCATCTAATAGTTTTGCTTTAACATGATCGGGCAGATTCTGTTCTTTTAACCAAGCATGCCTCCTAATGACAGAACCTGTAACAGCAGCCCTGCAGGAGGCCTCTAGAGAATCGAAACCCCATTGCAAAGTATGCTTTCCCACTTGTTCAGCTGCATGCAATAAATCCTGCAATTCTTTGTTTTCTGCACATTCTGAATTTATCAACATTTTCTGTTTAAGCAGTGATGTAAGATATTGCTGATATTTAAGCATATGAAACTGGCAATTTAAAGCTCTTACAGCCAAGGTAGCAGAAGTATAAATCTTTTTCCCCCATCTGTCCAGGGCCCTTGAATCCCTATTCAAGAGGGGATAGGGTTTTTTGCAGTGGAAGCCTTGACCCCTTTGGGACCCTGAGAGATAGTTTCTGGGTCAGCAGCAGGGTTTTTATAAAGAAATTTATGTGAATCAGGAACCCTGTAGTATCTGTCTGGCTTAACAGGAGTTGGTGGTAAAGAGTCAGGAGACAGAGTCAGGACTCTGAAAATACATCATCTACAATGTCTAACAGAGGAGGAATAGCAAGGGGTCTGTGCTGAGGTAATACAAGGAAATCTCTGAGCATTTTCTTGGATTCTGAGTAATCGTGGCTCTCCCAATGGAAATGCTCCCTCATAGTATGCAGGGTCTCCCCAAAAGAATAATCCTCAGGAACAGAGGCTGAAGGGATAGATTCTTCAGCATCAGAATCCTCATAGGGAGGAAGAGAATATTCCTGTTCAGAAGAGGAATCAGAGGAAATGGAAACCTGATCTGAAGATTCATATTCTATCTCTTGCCTAGGCCTCTTATCAGGAGGGGGGTGGGAGCCCCTGATTCGAATAATTAGGTCTTCGGCCATTTTAAGCATCTGTTTTTTAGGCATGGTGGCCTGTCCAGGAGAATGCTGTACTTGTTTCTTTGTCTTTAGAGATGCTTTAGTCTTTGCCTTTGAAGCTGAAGTTGATTTCACATGTAACTGAGTAGGCCTGAAAACACCCTCAGAAGCCGATGCCTGCTCAGCGGCTCTGGACCCATCTGAGGGAATAGTTTCCGAGTGTCCAATACCTTGAGTTTCCAGTGGCCTAGTCAGCTCCACGTGGGAGTCAGAAGTGGCCTGTGGCGTCAAGGGTTGCAAAAGCGCCTCACTGAGAACCGGCGACAGGCCTAGCGGAAGCCTCATCGTCAGTTTTGGACCTCGGATGCCTGTCCTTTTCTTTTCACTTTTTATAAACTCCGGTAGTCGTCTGTTCCAACGGCATTATATAATTGAATCTTCTACCAAAGTAATGAAATGCAAAATCGTACCGACACTTAATAGTGCATTGGTTAAATCTAGCACAAAACCGACAACTAGCAACGTCGTGGTCAGGGCCTAGGCAAGGAATACAGTAAGAATGAAAATCCTGATGAGGTATTTGCTTCCCACAAGAAGTACAATTATTAACTTTTCCTGACATCGGTCTGGAGCAAGAAAAAAGTTTCCCCAACAGGGTACTTAGCTTTAATGAAGACTTTGGATCTGAAATTCAAATCTGAAAAATCTCAGGAGTCGGCCGACCGGCACTTGCGAACTGCTTTTGCTTCGGGCACCGCGCGGCAAGAAAGACTGAAGAAAATGGCATCGGCTGCATCTTTTATACCCCTGGCTCACTGACATCAGGGAGGAGGCGACAGCAACGGATGCCGGACCTAGACTTTGGAACTCGGGCCTACTGCGGGTAGCCTGCCAGCAGGATAACCCAATTGTAATGACTGCAACAGTGAAACACATGGATCATGTCCTCTGTATATAGGTGTCTGAAAGGAATCAATGTCCTGTCACCCACAATGTGAGGTTCAGTGGGGGCAGTTGAGGGTGAAGAGTGTTCTCTTGTCCTGTGTGAGCAGGTCCAGTCTGTGGGGTAACTTGTAGTGATTACCCTTGGCTAGGTGAAATGGTAGGGGAAACCAATGATGCCTTGGCAAGTAGGGAGTCAGCAGCAAGATTTGAGGCTGTTCCTTCTGAATTTTCAGGACGACTCTGAATGAGAAGGAAGGGGGAATGCAAATGTGTACATCCTCTTCCAAGAGATTGAAAGAGCACCCACCTTCCAAGCCTCTGGGTGAGGTTCTTAGGTAGGTACTAGGCTATCGGCCCTAGGGCCCATACAAGCCTAGCCAAAAAATGTACCCTGGCTTTCGCCACCCAAGAAATTTATTTTCCTGTGCCCCTGTCGAGCAGAGCCACAGAAGTGATCCCGGGGTGAATTTCCCATTTCCCATCCAATCATCAAGATTTTTCTTGAAGAGTGCTAATGAGGAGCTCTGTTTGACATAGATAGGTAGTCTGTTCCAGAGTATGGGAAGTCTCTGGGACAGGAATCTATCCCTCCAGCATGTTCTGTTTATTGTGGTGACAAGGTTTAGGTCCCTAGAGCATGTAGCTCGGAGGGATTGGGATTTCTTTAAGTGGAGCATGTCCAACAGCTCTGGGTTTGACATAGCTTTGTATGTTAGGCAGAGATCGCCCCTGAGTAGGCAATATGCGATGGAGTAAAGCTGTAGTTTTTTGATGCCCTGGAGCAGAAGGTTGGGAGCTGTCTCTTTATGGGGAGGCCAAGAGATCCACATTTGGAATAACCAATCAATGGACTTGGTCCAGAAACACTTCCCTGTTCAGGGTCCATTCATGAGACAAAGTCATGTTCCTGCTTAAGGAATCTGCCATCACATTGTCTGCGGAGGGGATATATACTGCTTGGAGAAGGAGAAACAACTCCAGTGCTGTTTCCTAAGCTTGTAGTGCTAGTCCGCACAGGAGGTAGAACCTTGTCCCCCCTGTCTGTGGATGTACCACAGCACAGTGGTGTTGTCTGTGTACCACCTCTTGGTGCCTGGGAGAAGTTGACCCTTGAAAAATATCCAAAGCCAGTATCAAGAATCTAATTTCTTTGATATTGATGTGATCCTTTTGTTGAGTGGGGGTCCATGAATTCCTCACTTTCCAATGTCTTAGGGTTGCCCCCCAGCCTGTGACTGAAGCATTTGTGAACAGGTCTTGGTTTGGGATCTGGGCTGTAGGGGCAGGCCTGGATTTGACCAAATCTGAGGATCCACCACTTCAGTTCCTTAGACAAGCAAGGAAGTACGGGGATCGTGAACTCTAGAGGATGTAGGTGTTGTTTCCAAATATTTCTCAGATACTACTGAAACTTCCTCATGTGTAGCTTTGCTAGAGGGACCATGGGAATAGTAGGAGCCATAAATCCTAAGATCCTGAGGAATTACCTGACTGAGATGATTTTGAGGGGAAGGATTCCCTGAGAGAAAGATGCAAGGGTCACGATCTTTTCTGGTGTCAGGCAAGCTACCATTTCCCTTGTCAGAATCAGACATCCTAGAAACACCTGATCCTGAGAGGGTGTCAGGGTGGATTTTTTTGTGATTTATGGTAAATCCCAGACCTGTAAGGAGGGAGATGGTGAACTGCAGGTGTTGCAAGGCCATGGAATTTGAAGTAGCCTGGAGAAGGATGTCATTTAGATAGGGAAAAAGTTGTACTCCCTTTGTCCCAGAGAAGGCCATGACTGGGACCAAACATTTTGTAAATACTCTTGGGGCTATAAAAAACCAAAGGCTAAAGCACAAAACTAATAGTGGGCAGAATCCACTGAGAAGCGGAGGTACTTTTTGAAAAGTGGATGGACAGGAATGTGCAGGTAGGCATCCTTTATGTCCAAGGACACTAGGAATGCCTGAGGCAAAATGAGTGGAAGAAGGGTAGAGAGACAGCATCCTGAAGGAGGGGACTCTGAGGAAGGTGATGAGGTGGGATAGATCCAGGATGGGCCTCCAGGGACCTTCCTTCCTGGGGACCAGGAAAATTCTTGACTAAAATCCCTTCCCTCTTGCAGAGGGCAGAACCTCTTGAATGGTTCCTTGAGTCAGAAGTTCCTGCAGGATTTGGGGGAAAGTGGGATACGGTCTCTGGGCAGGGGAGAGATGCCTTTGGGAGACGGTCAGGTCTCCCAGGTCATGAAGTATCCCTGTTTTATGACAGATAGGAGCCAGGAGTCCTGGGTAATCTGCTTACAAGTGGGAAGGGAGAGGGAGACGTGCATGGAAAGAGGGGTGTCTGGGTGGAGGGTCTGGTAGTCACAGACTACTGGGCTTTCCCCAAAAGGACTGTTTAGAGGGTGGAGTAGAGGAGAGAGACCTGAAAGAGTGCTGCTTCTTGTGGTCCTTTCTAAGTTTAGTTTGCATTCTCTTAGCTGAGGACCTAACAAAAGATGTTTTAGCTGGGTAGTTTCTCTGAAAGTGTGGAACTGGGGAGACAAAGATATGTCTCAATTCCTGCAGTTCCTTGCCTTTGATCTGGAGGGTCTTAAAGTGTCCAGCAGCAGCTGACCCAAGCAGGTGTTTGTTATCCAGGGGCGCATCTAGGAGTTTGGCTTTTATGTCATCAGGGAGAGGTTGCAATTATAACCAGGAGTACCTCCTGATGACAGATCCAGAGGCGGCAGCCCTTGCAGATGCTTCTACAGCATCATAGCTGCACTTGATGGAGTGTTTGTTCACTTGTGTGCAGTTCAGGAGAGAGGAAATCTTGACTTTAGCAGGAGAGTCAGGGAGCTCTTCCTAGTTGCTTGACCACATCTTAGAAGACAGCCAAAGAATACTTGACCATGTGCATCTCGTAGTGGATTGCTCTTACTGCTAGGGTGGCAGAAGTATAAGCTTTCTTTCTCAGACGTTCCATCATTCTGTTCTCTTTATCAGAGGGCAGCAGAAAGGAGGATGGTAGTAACTTTGAGGTTTTGTCGGTGGTCACACAAATAACCACAGGGTTTGCAGAAGGGGCTTTATACAGGAAGGCTGCCTACTCGAGCACCTTATAGAATCTGTCTGGACGCTTGCGTGCTGGGGGCTGTGAGTCAGGATTTTTGAAAGCAGCCAAGAAGGCATCCAGAAAGGCAGGGTGTACCAGGGGCACAGCAGAAGGGCTGGGAGACTCCAGCTGTAGGAGTTCATGGCATCTCTTTTGGGTCTCAGTGACCAGACTGCTGTCCCATTTGGAAAAAGGTTTGCATTTTGGTGATGGTCTCATGAAGGGAGTCAGTGCCACTGGACTCCTCCTCTGGTGAAGCATACCCCAGACAAGAAGCATCTGACAGGTATAGGTTAGGAATTCATCGTCCAATGAATCCTCTCCTGTAGTGTGTCCTAACTTGTGTCCAGAGCAGGCCTCTTAGGGGTAGAGGGCATGGGGTCTGTGCAGGCGTTGGGCCCAGACACAAGGCCAGAAAAGCATTGAGCAGGCCTTGGGTGAAGGCCTACCAATCCGGAGGCTGTTCGCACAGTGAAGCAGGCAAAGGCTGAGAAATATGTTTAGTTTTCTGTTTCCTCTTCTTATGGGTGTCTGGGGGATAGGATTCAGAAATTCGGTGGTGGGTTGGAGGGCCGGACACCAGCCGACACTCCACTACATCAGAGACTATGTATTACAAATTGGGAGATGCCACGCAGACCATTGGATATAATGAGCCAATGGTTCTCCCTTAGCGACTGAATTGGACACCTGAGATTCCCTCTGGGAAGTGACCTCAGACAAAGGAGAGATTTCCTCTGGGCCTTCCACCAAAGGAAGCTCTGGGGACTCCAGACCTTCATTGGCCTTGATACCAACGGCTGGAGTGGAGGGCACAAGAGTCTGTTTGGGCCTACTCTTTTTGGCCTTCGTGACTGGGGGCTCATCCAAGGGTTCCGACGTCAGGTCCATCCTGGAAGCTAGACAGTTGAGTCGCTGATTTTCAAGTTATAGTCTTAAGGCTGTGAGATGGTCTGACAAATACCACAAGTGATATGGTTGTGTTTACGGCCTAGGCAGACTAGAGAATCCTTATGTGGAATTTGCCATCCACACCTACACTTGCCCTTCCTATCTGAGATGTAACCCAAAACGGTAGCAAGTAACAAACAGAAAACCCCTAAGGGGTACTTATCTGAAGTTGGATGAAGAAACGCTTCTACTGGCAATGCAACGACTGGAGCTGGCAGTCACACAGGCGGCAGTAGAGTTCTGAAGACGTGGGTGCTGACATCCACTTTATACCGGACGTCTGTTTATGACAGATGTCTGAGTGAGGCGCAGGACATCACGTGCACCCTACCATAATGGCGGGACGTGTGAGAGTTCACCAGAGGCAAACTCCCTGATGTCATGAATACAGCAGCATTTGAACAGAACAACATCTAATCTTTCTCTTGAATTTTTTATTTCTCAAATGTCACATCTTACCCAAAACTGTGTCATGTAACTCGAGAATGTTTGGTTTGATTCTTTGTTTCATGCAAAGGTGGCTTGTTTCTGCAATGGCAGTTTTAGCATACTCCCATTATTTTTCCTCCAAAACACTTTTGTGTCAGTTTGCTAAAGCTTTAAGAAGACATTTGTGCAGCATGGTGGCTCAGTAGTTTACACTTCTACATTATAGCTCCACAGTCTTATGTTCAATCCTGAGCTCATTTTACTGTACGGAGTTTGGATCTTCTCAGTGTGTCCACATACTGCAGTTGGTCAGCCCTTTGGGAATTGTTAAGCTGCCTGTCAGAGAAAGGTCTACAATATCCCTGGTTCTGTGGACTACTTTAACCTTTGGGTTGGCATCCACTAAAGGGCCCACTTCTGCTGGAGCTTCCCTTGTTAGAAGTGGATTCAAGGGGCTAATGCTTGGCTTTTCTGAACCAGAGAGATTTGTGTCCCTTTTGGTTCCTAGAATAAGATCTTTGACTCCTACGGCATTTCCCATCTTACAAATTCTGCTTCACATAAGGACCAAAACAAGGATGATCCATCACTGGGGCATTTGCATAAGAATGCTTTAAAGTTGCCCACAAAGACAAAGGTAGGCTTGACACCTCATTTAATGCCGGCACTCACAACAGAAGCCACGCCATCAGATGCATTATGCATGAGCTTCATGAAGAGCTTAGTAATATTCAACATCATGACCACAGCTGTCTCCAGTTGTTTTTTGGAATCTGTTGTAGGGGTTCTTTCTCAGACAGGCTAGTGCTTGCTGTGCCAAATTTCTTTGGATATGATTCATACGAATGACATAATAATTCAAGGTCCCAAGTGAGTACATCCCTGAAACATACTTTGAAAAGCCATCAGAGCTAATATTTAGCTTGTAAATGAAATAAATAGTACTTTGTGTATATAGTCTGCCTCCATTGCCTTCATAGATCAAACAATACAACTCAAAATGACACTGTTTCCTGTCCATAAAACATCCACACACACCCATATAATAGAGAACCATTCCCAAAAATCACATGGGTGCAATTTGTAGTGACAGGTAAAAAAGCCTCTAATTTACTACTTTGTGAATGCAGAACCATTTGCAGGTTTCCCTTTGTAAACACGTTACCCAGAGCTTGGAGCTTCTGCTCCAAATATCATCCAGTAATTAAATATTACTTTCAAAATTGAAGAAAAAATATAAGAACACACTGCTGTCCTTGTAATGCTTTCCAACTTGGAAACTTGAGCTATAGGTGAAGTCTACCTACACTTTTCACTCTATACTTGTATCACTGAAGCAACACTGCTCCTCCAAGGACCGCTCTTCCACCACCATCCAAAAATATTGCCCTCATCAGGTTTGTGAAACATGTATCCAGGCAAGCTTGGCAGACAATGACTTAGACAATGAAGACAAGCAGTAAGAATCTTCAGAGAGAAGATAAAACATGACAGAAGAGAATAACAGCTAAAAGAAGCTGGGTGTTGAGGACTAGAAAAACTTAGGAAACTGAAATCTTCAGCAGCAAATCCCATACAGAAAGTTCTGCATTTACTTTGGCTTTCAAATGAAACATGACTTATTAAATCAAAGTGACAACTTCCACAGTCAAGGAAAAGGACAGAGGTTATACTTTTATTACGTTGTGCCACTGACTCCATAGCCTTTAAGGAAAACATTCTTTAGGCTTACATCATCTCTTCATATGCCCTGGCCTACAAGACACATAATGGTAACTAGAGGTGATCACATCATTCAGGCAGAGGCCCTCTCAGGCACTCCCCACCCCTTAACTCTTTGATAATTAGTCTCTGTGCCAAATGACAGAGCATTTTTGGTAATGACATGTACAGGCTGCATGTCCATACCATCCAATCCTACTTCAGCTCCTCTGTGGAGATCCTTACCCTAAACTTCATATATGCTGTTATGTGTATTCTTTATATACTCCCAGTTCCATTTTCCTTTAAGATAATAGGCTGGAGAGACAACTATTCGGTGATGGTAACATTTTAGATTCTGTTAAGTCCTTCCAATATGTTCTTTTCAGCCACTCTAATTCTGCAGGGTGCTCTAATTTTTAAAGGTTACTCATCTAATACATTTTTTATCTGACACATTCTAATGCAAATCATTATGACACTGGAGGTTTCTCATTATGAGAGAATTAAGTTTAATTAGGAGATCTACAGCAGACTGCAAGCAACAGCAATGTAGTAGGAATTCAGCAAGAATATGACTATATTGAAACTATCAAGATACAAGTATGCAGCCGTTGTGAAGACAACTAACTTTAACCTTTTAACTTACATTATATTTTCCATTGATTTTGGTTTGATGAATATTGCAACTGGGTAAAGAAGGGCGATCTGTAGCCTCTTGATTGCATTGCCCGATACATCTAAGATGCAATGTTTACCCTGTAACAAAAAGAAGGCGAAATTACTAATGAATGCAATGAAGCAACACAGATACTTGCCAAAACACAGGACGTTGCACATTATGTGATGATTATAAGATTTGAAGCATTTTTTTTTTCCCTGAATTCGAAAATGCATACCACTACCACACAGTCTTTCTACAGAAAGTTACCTTTTGATGATGTATACAAACCTGAGAATTTCAGTCTTCACATCACTTGATAAGACCATATACATGTTTACACAACATTTTTCTATGTACCATTCATTCCACAGATTTCCTGCCCGCTCACTTTTTAGCAGTTCCTTAAATCTTTAGCAAATTTTGTCTTTGGAATCCTTAACTCATACTGTCAGTGAATAAAAACATTACTACTGGTACGTGTTTGTATGTATTTACAGCGGTGGTGGTGGTGCTGCGGTAGCGTTGTCGCCTCACAGTAAGATGTCCTGTTCGATTCTCAGCTAGAGTGTCTTCTGTGTGGAGACATGCGTGAATAGGCATACCTTCGTTGAAGGTTGTGCGTCAGGGCTGGCAACTTGGCACATAAAAATGTACTGCCAATCATTAGCGGACCAGAGTTCCACTGTGGCAACCCCTAACCGGGAAAAGCCGAAAGACACAACAACAACGTGTGTGTATGTATTTACACAGATCACTTTTATATTTAAGTACTCAAGCTCCATCTTAGTTGTGGTACCATGTATTGAACACTATATGGCAGTATCTGTTCCGTCAATTCTGTCACTTTATTTAAAAGCAGTAAGAAATTGACAAGCTCTGCTTTAAAACTAAGACCTTAATTCACCATATATTCTTAAAGAACTTCCTTGACCACACCAGCACTAGTATTTCAGGTGTGTCCCTTTCACCTCACCAAAAGAACAAAGTCTGGTTATCTTGCAGTGCCACACCTATTAGGAAGAAAATATAAACAGCAAACAAAATGAGCGGGAGGCTGACATAATGGTTAAGGTGGTTACCTTAAAGACACAAGGTGCAGGGTTTGATTCTCACATAGGGTAACTGGCTAGGCTTCAAATGGTCCAAAAAGGGCAGCTAGCCTAGTACTAATCTATGAACCTAAAAATAGGGACAGATTTTAGGGTGGATGGTTGGTGTAATGGTTAATGTGCTCACCTTACAGACACAAGGTGCAGGGTTGGATTCTCATGTTGGGTAATTGGCTAGGCTTAAAAAATGGCCCACAAGGGTAGTTAGCCTAGTACTAACCTATGATTTATACCAATGCAATGAAAACCTGATTTTGTAAGTGATACCAAATTCAAGTAAAGATGACAAGACTGACTGGAGTTAAATGGGGCAGAATTTAAATGTTCTCTACTTGGGCTAAACAGTAGACCATAATGGGTAGCAGTGTACCTAGTTTTGATGACTGCATCATATGCCACTTTTCACATTTGTGAGACGACAGACAAAGCAAATTATGTGAAATCCACATACTGAGGCAAATTCAAACACTGAGGCATTTCCACATGGCAAATTCTTGATGGTGCTAAGCACCCTTTCTACCACACAACCAAGAGCCATCTTTAGGTAAAGTCGACGACTACCTACAACAAAGACTTTTGTGATTGTCACCAAAATTTTACATGCTAGGGAGGAGGCCTTTGACTTGAATTTGGGGGAGAGAAAGGAATGGGGAGAAAGCAGAGGATGATCAGAATAATTGTATGTATTTTGTTACAAAATATACTTTATTTACTAGGCCACTGGCAAAAGTAGTAAAATATTACTGGGAACTGTTAAGTAAAGATGAGAGATTGAGTTTTTGAAAATTAAAAAACTAAAAATTTCATATATGAGAGGCAGAAACCTAAGAGATTTCTTAGTGCATGGTAAATTTGATATGCCAGCAGCATTGAGACAAGTGGATATAAAAAGTGTACGAACTTTTCCTTGTGGAAAATGTATAGTATGTGAACATATGGTTAACACTTTTCCACTAATAAATGGAAGAAAATTTCATACACAGTGTAGTTTTAGTTGCAACAGTGAGGGTGCTACTTATACAATAAAATGCCCCTGTGAGAAATTTTACATTGGGGAAACTAAGAGAAGTTTAGCAACCAGAAGAAAGGAGCATGTGAGAGATGTGAGAAAAAAAAGTGAAGTAAGCCTAGTTGCTACACATTTTCATTATTCACATAAAGGTCACATAAAGGTGACATCACTGGATTACAAGTCACAGTCCCGAAACAAATACATTTTTATGATAAAAAACATAATAATAAGAATGAGGTGAGGAGAAAGGAATCTATTTTTATTTTAAAGTTTGATACGTTGGTGTCTAAGGGCATGAATAGAGAATGCAACTGGGGGAATTTTTTATGAAATATTCTTTTAAAAAAAGTTGAAAGGGTTTTTATAAATTATGTGAAATGCTAACTGTTTAACTGAATAATGATGTATAAAAGAGAAGTGTGGTGGTGAGTTCTGTGTACTCTGTTAAAGGCTTATAGCCGAGGCACTAGAGAAGACAGTGTGTTGGCGTTTTTTGTGGACTTTTATTAAAATGCTTGGAACATTGGCCTTTTCTTCATGGTTTTTCTTTCATTGTTTTTGGACTTTGTGGTTTCTGATGTTTTGGCCAATGATTCATTTGTGCCTTTGTCCAGTTTGTTTCGAGAAACGGGTGCAGAATCATTGCAGAGGTCGACTGAAAGGTTTGGTACAGACTGTTGATAGTGGAGGAACTGTGGGTCCATCTGAGGGTCGAGAAAATAAGTTATCAAACAGAAGGGACAATGTGCTGTCCAAATGGGAAGAGGAGAGGAGAAAACAAGATTGTAATCCCTTTGTGTTGGTTGGAAAGGTTGCTAAAATTGCTGCTACTCAAGAAGTGAAGGTACTGTTTGACAAAACTAAAAAAACTTATGTTTAAGGAGATATCTGTCTTGTTAAATTTGCAGTCTCTCCAAAGATATTTAGAGTTAAATATCACACCGAGGGGGTTACGGGCAGTTAAAAGTCCTTCACTGCCATTTGACCTCTCGTTAGATGAAGACAAGCAATTCCATGCTAGGTTGGTAGCGGCAGTGCTTAAGTGCAGCTCTGAATGGGTGGCAATTTTAGTGGAAAGAGATGCACTTAAGAGACACAAATTGAAGGAAGAGACCAACTGCTTGTGTAAGGATGTACGTCAACAGACCAGAGTGGAGAATTTGGAACAGTTTCTCAAGAATATTAGTGAGAAACTGTCCATACATGAGAAAGAGATCACCGAAGGGAAAAAACGCAAGCTGGCTCATGATGTGGGTAATCATGAACGAAGCCAGGCATTTCAGTTGGTTTCTAAGCAACGTAATCAACAACAAATGGTGAGATTCCAGGGAGACCAGGAAACAGTACGTCATTACGTATTGCAGATGGAGACCACAGTTTCCTCGACTGACTATGACAGTGAAGACTATCATGAGTTTCCTCATTTACCTAAATCCCAAGACAGTAACTATATGAATAGAACTTTTCGGAATCAACAAGGGTAGAAAGGTAACCGAAAACGTTCGTGACATGGACCAGAGACTTGCAGAGAAAGTCCGCATTCCTATAAACAAGGCAAATGGAATTGACTGTGGGGTAAAAGTGGGGCTTGTAAGTAATGCACATTAATACTGTATAAAATTATGTAGTTAATTTGTCAGGGAATGAGTTCTCTGACTGTGAATTAAGTGTTTTAAACAAGGGGATAAACTTTGTTCCCACCTCATTAACTAGACTGTATGCAAGTTGCATTTAATGTATCATTTTAAAGTGGATAATGTGAGTTTCCAGGACTGTTCTACTGATTTAGAAGTTAACGACAGTGATATCAGCTTTCATTCCTGTGAATCAGATATGAAAGTTAATGCTTACAATAGATTTGACACAAGGAAAGTACCATATAAAAGTACTTTTATTCCCCCTTTCAAGAATGATACCATTCAGCACTTTTCAGCTACATTAAAATATGGTATTGAAAGGGAATATAGTAGTTTTTGTAAGAAAAAAGAGTGAAATTGCATATAATTTAACTAAAGAGAAGTGGAAAATTTTAAAAATCTTAGTGGTAGAAAAGATTTAATATTTAAGCCTTCAGATAAGGAAGGCAAGTTAGTTGTTCATTATTCCCAGTATCTACAAATGTGCTACAAACATTTAAATAATGATAATGTATATGAAAAAAATTGCTGCGGAGGTTTATTTTAGAGCTATGGAAGAATACAAGGATTTATTACAGAAGGGCTTAAGGCTGAACTATTTTTCCTTGGGGTTGGGGGATGGCCTAATGGTTAAGGCGTTTGCCTTATAAACACAAGGTACATGGTTTGAATCTCACAGAGGATAATTGGCTAGGCTTAAAATGGCTTGCAAGGGCAGTTAGTCTAGTACTAATCTATGAACCTATGAACTGCTTTCTTATATTGGCTTATATACTGCTGGGGATTAGTTTCTCTGTCCTATACCCACTGACTATATTTACTGAGGCTTATATATGATGTACAGAATGTGTTTAATAATAAGGAATGTAAAATGGTACATTTCTTTTGTCTGCCTAAAATTCATAAACGTTTGGGTGACCCACCAGGGGGCCCAATAGTGTCAGCATGTGGATACTTTACACACAATATTTCTTGTTTTTTTCACTAATTTTTGATGCCACAAAATGTAAAATTACCACCATATACTGAAAATTCTTATGATCTCATCAAGAAATTAAAAGAAATAAAGTTGCAGGAAGACAGTTATAAGTCTATACACGAGCATTGAGCATACACATGGTTTGGAAGCAATACTATATTTTTAGGGGATAGTGCCAGTACACATTATATTCTCGATTTTACTTTTTTCTGTTTGCAGAATAATATTTTTGAATTTAATGCTGAGTTATATAAACAGCTTAAAGGTACAGCAATGGGAGCAAATTTTGCTCCTATGTATGCAAATTTATTTATGGGCCATTTCGAAAAGATTTACATGTATCAGAATAAATTCTTTAAAGGCCATGTGTTAAAATATTTCAGATATATAGACGATTTAATTTTTGTGTGTAATGGTGGGCAAGAAAAAGTTTCAAATTTTGTAGAGAGTTTACATGAAAATAGGTTCAAAATAGGCTTTGATGGGTTACAGGTGGGACAGCAAGTTATTTATTTAGATATGATATCAGAAGGAAAAAGAAACAGTTCTCTTAAATCCACAACTCATAGAAAGCTTGATAATTTTGATTATATTCTTCATGGTAGTAGCTGCCATCCTCCACATATTACTGAATCTGTCCCTAAGGGGGAGTTTCTTAGATTAGAAAAGTTGTGTAGTAAAAAAGATGAAAGTAGGGAAGAGATGGATAAGACAGCTAGGACGTTTATAGAGAGAGGTTATAGTCTGAATTTAATAAATGCAACAAAAAAAAGACGTTGACTGGAAATAGTGAAAAGGAATCTGGATATTCCTGGGGAAGGAGAATTTGGGAGAGAAAGGAATGAGGAGAAAGCAGAGGATGATCAAAATAATTTTATGTATTTTGTTACAAAATATACTTTATTTACTAGGCAATTGGTAGAAATAGCAAAATATTACTGGGAAATGTTAAGTAAAGATGACAGATTGAGTTTTCTGAAAAATAAGCAACTAAGATGTCATATATTAGAGGTAAAAACACAAAAGTAAAAAAACAACTAAAAATAATTAAACAAGGCTCTGGGACAACTCGTCATCTTCCGGCAAGTTGTCCCAGAGCCTCGTTTAACATATTAAAGGTAGAAACCTAAGAGAGTTCTTAGTGCATGGTAAATTTGATATGCCAGCAGCATTGAGACAAGTGGATATAAAAAGTGTAGGAACTTTTCCTTGTGGAAAATGTATAGTATGTGAACATATGGTTGACACTTTTCCACTAATAAATGGAAGAAAATTTCAGACACAGTAGTTTTAGTTGCATCAGTGAGGGTGTTACTTATACACTAAAATGCCCCTGTGAGAAATATTACATTGGGGAAACTAAGAGAAGTTTGGCAACCAGAAGAAAGGAGCATGTGAGAGATGTGAGAAAGAAAAGTGAAGTAAGCCTAGTTGCTACACATTTTCATTATTCACATAAAGGTGACATCACTGGATTACAAGTCACAGTCCTGAAACAAATACATTTTTATGGTAAAAAACATAATAATAAGAATGAGGTGAGGAGAAAGGAATCTATTTTTATTTTAAAGTCTGACATGTTGGTGGCCTAAGGGCATGAATAGAGAATGCAACTGGTTGTATTTTTTATGAAATATTCTTTTAAAAAATTGAAAGGGTTTTTACAAACTATGTGAAATGCTAATTGTTTAATTGATTATTGATGTATAAAAGAGAAGTGGGGTGGTGAGTTCTGTGTACTCTGTTAACGGCTTATGGCCAAGGCGCTAGAGAAGAAAGAGTGTTGGCATTTTTTGTGAATTTTTATTAAAGTGCTTGGAATGTTGGCCTTTTCAGCATGGTTTTTCTTTCATTGTTTTTGGAATTTGTGGTTTCTGATACTATGGCAGTATCTGTTCCATCAGTTCTGCCACTTTATTATTTAAAATCAGTATGAAATTGACAAGCTCTGTTTTAAAACTAAGATCTTAAATCACTATCTGTTTTTAAATAACTTTCTTGACCACACCAGCACTAGTAAGTATCCCAGGCGTGTCCCTTTTTCCTGACCAAAAGAACAAAGTCCGGTTATCTTGCAGTGCCACATGTATTAGGAAGAAAAAACAAACAGCAGACAAAAATGATTTATACCAATGCAATGAAAACCTAATTTTGTAAGTGATACCAAATTCAAGTAAGGATGACAACACTGACTGGAGTTAAATGGAGCAGAATTTAAATGTTCTTTATTTGAGCTAAACAGTAGACCAAAATGGGTAGCAGTGTACCTAGTTTTGATGACTGCATCATATGTCACTTTTCACATCTGTGAGAAGACAGACAAAGCAAATTATGTGAAATCCACCCACTGAAGCAAATTAAGAAACACAGACATTTCCACATGGCATATTATTGATGGTGCCAAGCACCCTTTCTACCACACAACCAAGAGCCATCTTTAGATCAGGCCGATGACTACCTACAACAAAGACTTTTGTGATTGTCACCAAAATTATACATGTTGGAGAGGAGGCATTTGACCCCAGAATGGTAACTGGGGAAGAGGGATTCCTTCACAGTGCAGGCCAATGGAAGCTTCACTGGCAGCAAATGAGACACAGCTAGTAAAACTACAGAAAGCAAATGTGACTGAGGAAGATACAATGAAAAAGCCTCTAGAACAGAAATTAAGGTGTCAATATGAAAGCAATACAACACTGCCCTTCAAGCACAAATACAACAGACATACATCTTTGTTATATACATTAAATTCAGATGGAAATGGAAATTGCCAAGGTCACAAAGTAATAACATTCAATAGCCAACTCTGCTTATCAACAAGTCAATAAATACTAATCTGGCTGGATTTTACTGAAGAAAACTGGCAACAGGACCAAGGTATTGGGAGAAAATAACTACAGAGGGAAAAGCAATAGAGTGGGATGAGGCCAAAAAGATGTTTGGGCTGCTGGTTGTCTTCAAAACTAGGGATTAATACCAGAGTAAGGCAAACAGAAAGGTATACTGGAATTTTAAATGAAAGATCTGATCTGACAGAGTTTTTAGTTGAATGTAGAACAGAAGCTGCTGTTAAAAAAGGGATAATCAGTAGGCCATACAAAATATTGCACAATAACTATATGAGTCAATCAATGGAGGTTAGAAAAGATTGGCAAGACAGAATGGAAAATCTATTTACAAGGAGACAATGGAAAGATATTTATATGGCTCCCAAGTAGGCAACAAAGTCCAGAAGGTTTATGATTTTGTTTGAAAGTGTTTGCAGTAGACAGCAAATGCTGGAGGTGTACTGGGGAAGAAAGACGTAAGTAGGAACATATGTTTTGGGAATGCAACAAGTTGGCAGATTTAAAAAAAATTCCCTACAGAAAACTCTCTCAGAAATACTGGGTGACCAAATGGCTGTAACTAAGGTATGATTCTTTTGAGTTAGGACACAGGATCTGAATTGCCTAGACATGGTGATGCCTTGTTAAGTTTAATTCTGTTGGCTGCCAAAAAAACAATTACTGGAAAATGGAAATCACAGTCTAAACCAACTGTATTTGAAGTGCCGAATATTATAAAATATATAAAAGATCTAGAAGACAGATCTTTTACATAAAAGGGAAGGAGCAAATTACTTAGAAATAAATGGAATTTGTGGGAATACCACATGAAGAATAATGATCAAGAGAAGGAAGAGCAAGTATTGAAGGAAAATAGGAATTGAGCAAATTATGTAATGTTGGACTGAAAGATAGTTTTAAAGAAATAAAGAACTGTAATGAGTAATGGTGTGCAAATGGAAAAAAATATTTTTCTTTCTCTTAATGAATATTTATGTATGTCTTAAGTGATAAATAAAGATGTTTAAAAATAAAAATCTGCACCATTAATCTACTCTTTTTTCAAAATGTAAGGAAAGGAATCCAAGTATTATCACCATGTGAGTGAGTGAGTGTGTGTTTGTGTTGGGGGGAACTCATCTTGTACTCTCAAAAAAAACAAACAAAAAAATGTTTTATTGCTTTTTAAACAAATATGAAACATATTAAAACAAAACAAAACCATTGACTAAAAACAAATAAACTTACACAGAGTCTACAGCAAGAATTTACACTAAACAAAACCATCAAAATTTTTCCAATAAATCTCTTTTAGCCAAGACATTTGTTTATGTGCAATATTTGAAGTTCTGCTACATATAGTTTGTAATTCCTTGTTACATACACTTTTGCACTCTTCATAGACACTAAAACTAAATATCTATAGAAATTGTTCACGGTACTTTTCAGCAAGATGTCTGGTTCTTTTGGATATCCAAATACACAAAATATCAAACTTTGAAAGTAGTGATCACTGCTTATAAATTACTAAGATTTTCATCATATCCACTGGCCAAATGGAGTTGTATTTAGACAGCAGTGACGAGCTTTCTCCAAAACAGGAGAGTCAGATAGTAGTAGTACAGGATAGGCAGAGAGAAGCTCTAAGGCAAGGGAGTCTAACCTTTTGGCTTGCCAGGGCCGCACTGAGTGAACAGAAATTCTCTTGGGGCCGCATATAAAATATATCATATAGTTAACTCTTTCAGTGTCGCGGGCGACCAAAGTCGACCTCCTGGCTGTACTGTAGGTGCATTCGAACAATAAATAATGCAATAAATGCCTAATATTTGCCTTAAAATTCTAATTCTCATTCTAATTCTCTAATCTAACAGTTAACTCTAATGTTATCTTTCGGCTTTTCCCGGTTAGGGGTCGCCATAGCGGAACTCCGGTCCGTTAATGATTGGCAGCAGATTTTTACGTGCCGAGTTGCCAGCCCTGACGCACAACCTTCAACGAAGGTACGCCCATTCATGCACGTCTCCACACAGAAGACGCTCTAGCTGAGAATCGAACAGGACAACGTCTTACTGTGAGGCGATAACGCTACCGCAGCACCACCACCGCAGTAACAGTTAACTCTAATATCTTAGTTTTTTTATATATATATATATATATATATATATATTTTTTTTTTTTTTTTTTTTTTTTACAAACAAACAGATATTCACAACAGCACTAGCATTTCTCACTGGGAAAAACACTCCAGCAGTCCAACTATGTAAAACGTCAACATTAGCAGCCTTATAATACTATAATACACAAAAATAAGCCAACAGATTTGCAATAAAGTAAATCATTCACATTACTGACTTAATAAAGCAATTCTATAAAAGCTACAAGAGGGTCTCACCCAAACAAATGATTGGTGCCAGAAACATGGCCTCAAGCTAAATGCCAAAAATGCATCATCCCCTTTGGGGAGAGTGATGTCCCCACAAATTATCACATTAATAACAATATTGTAAGCATGCAATCAGTTGTGAGGTGCTTGGACACCTAGGTTGATAGAAACCTAACTTTTGACCACCATGATGTCTCTGTTGTACGGAAAGCTTTTTACATGGCTCACCTCATTAGTAAGGGTATCTCATCCAGGGACAAGGTGGTCATAACGTCTCTGTAGTCTTCCTTTATAAGAGCCATTACTGAGTGCAAAGCCCCTTTTGGCATGTGCCTCAGCAAAACACCCTGCCAAAAGAAAGACTACAACCATTTCTGACAAAAAAAGGTCAAAGGACTAAGTTCACTTAGTTATCCAAACAAACTAAAAAGCTTCTTGCTCTCCTCTGCCTCTCACTGGCTGCTATAAATTTCATCACTGGCTTGCTTTCCAGGCTAAGAAAGATCCTGCCTTAAGAGACTTCCTCCACCTCAGAAATACTGGTCATACTTAAAATGCTCACTACAAAGACCACAGCCTTCACTGCAGTATAAACAAGCCACTCTGTATGTACAGGTTCTTGGTACAAAAACTTCAACTTCTGTAAAAAGTTCTTCTCATTATCAAACAATGTAGTTCAGCAACACGACAAATGGATGGATAGCCATAAATGCACTCCTTGAGTAAGTAGCATAGCCTTCATCAAACCAGATGGAAAATCCACATACTAAACTTTCCTAGCTGGTTGGCTAAGATCTAGTATTGGTTACTCAAGTCCACTTGCCCAAGAAGAGGGCCTATTTAAATAAGAATTCCATTTGCAAAAATAAATTCAATATACATATTAAATCTCTCTCTCTTTCTCTCTCCCTCTCTCACACACACACACACACACTGAGCCCCTACTTCTAAAGTAGGCAACCTCAGTAATCACATGACACACACTCACTGAATGAAATTGGAAGTAAAAATATCTGAAAAAAATCATACTAGAGATGGACTCATCCAACTAATTTCCCACCACCAAAAGGAGCATCAATAAATTAGCAAACAATTGCTCAGCAAAAAGTAAATCAATAAGAAATCTATAGACTCTCTAAGACCATACTACATACTGGAGTAAACATATAACTTCCCTCCAATCTAAAGCCATTTGACATTCAGACATTTTAATTTGTGCAAAAGTTATTCACAGACTGACAGTTTACTGAGCTGTCACATTAGCACTCTATGCTTACCTCTCAAACCAATGATGCATACTTGTCAATTCCAAAAGAATTGAAGTAGTTTAATAACAAGGTTATTTGCAAGGTTACATTGCATTTTATATTGGAAATAAGCAAATATATTAAAAAGGCTCTGTTTCTCGTAATTATGCTGAAAAGTCTTCCAAGGTAAAAACAACCATCTGATTTAGTATGGAACCATACCTCTCAACCTTAGAGCAAGAAATCTGGAGAAAGAAAAATAAAAGTGGGACACAGTCCCAAAAAGTTATGTATCACAGACACCACTGAAACAACTGTAGCTGCAAACATTATACATCGCTTATATTCTTTTTATCCCATCATTGTCAGTTAAGCATTACATGGCTCATTCAATCCTGCCTTCTTTTTCAACAAAGAAAACCATGCTTTGAAATGACAAATGCATTAAAAATAATAAATAAAACACATTGCATCCACATCCTGTAACTTCCTACCTGCGAACAACCACAGAACTTAGGGCTGTTTATTTCCCAGGAATGGTAGCTCTCCCTAATTAAGTGTAATGGGATACATCTACCAGGATCTGGACTACCTGAAATAAATTAAATTATGGCCTGCAAATTGCAAGTGCACTTTGTTTAATTAAACTATATTTCTAAGCCCACTTACTGTATTTTTTAAGTAACATCCCAATCTCCATTTCCAGGTCACTTTACAAGACATTGGCAGTGATAGACTTGGCATCCTCCAGATCCCTACAGGACCACACTCATATGCTAGCATTGTCCATTAAATGTAAATATCCATCCACTGCAAATGGCAAGAAGCTATATCTTAACAAATCTACTTTTCGCATTCCTAGTACCCAAGTATCAGGTTTTGAAACATGTAACATTCTCCACAGTCCGTAAGTCTCTGTCTTTAATAATCATCTACAGTTGCAGCCCTCCCAAAACACAAGCACACACATAC
This sequence comes from Protopterus annectens, assembly GCF_019279795.1. NCBI lineage: Eukaryota > Metazoa > Chordata > Ceratodontiformes > Protopteridae > Protopterus > Protopterus annectens. The sequence continues at coordinate 1,006,832,527 of NC_056734.1, read as the reverse complement.
ACACTAAAACCCCCAACATTTAAAAAATGACATTGTGCCCACCTGATTTGCCAGTATTGATGATGCACCAAAGCTACACTTATTGTTGTCCAATCTGCAATTGCTTAAAACCCACCAATGACAAAACAGTACTGGGTGTTTTTTTGTTTGTCAAAAAAAAAAAACAATTCAGCTTTATAGGGTTCCTATCAGCAGACCGAAGACGCATATTTTCGAATGCGTCTTGGTCAAACTGACAAGACCGAAACTGCAAAATCTCGAAGCGGCATGTAAGCAAATTCTTTCCCTGGGAAAGAATTCGCTTGGCCGCTTCGATACTTTGCCATTTTCTGCACTGTAGTGTGGTCTCGGAGTTGGTATATATAAGTAGGAAGGGTGGGAGGCACAGCCCCCCACGTCGGGGGGGGGGGTGAAGTATTTGTGAGCTAACATATTTGTGTTCAGTAGGTAGACTTGATAGTCATTAGCCTTTTGCGCATGTGTCTCTCTGTCATGCACACATACACACACACACACTCTTCTACTTTCACATGCATAAACATTCTGCTTTCATGCATGTACTCACTCATTCACTCCCTCTGTACTTACCTATTAACACAGGTAAGTGCTGTCAATTTCAAAGGCAATGACGGCAAATCCATACTCGAGTCCCTCTTTAGCGAGAACACACACTGATTCTTTGGCATGAAATAACGGCGGGAACACACAGATCCTTCTTTAGTGCAAAAAAAATCAAAACTAGAAGGGTGCTTTGGTGCATGCGCACACCGACAGAGTTATAGGTCATGGGTGTGAAAAGCACAAAACAAAAAAAGTGTTTTGGGGCATTCGTACATCGATGTTGCAGTTAGAGGTTGGGGGCCGGAAGGAAGAGGTCTGAAGGCCGCAAGTTGGACATATCTGCTCTAAGGAATATTGTAAATGAGAAAATGACAAGAGATTCAGAAGTGGCCAGGTTACATGCAACATGTTTTGTTCTGAAGAAGTACAGGTAAGCCTGAAGGGACAGACTGGACAGAGCCTCTAATTCTCATGCTACCACATCTAGTCTGCAAAGAGGGTTGAAACTGGTTCCCCTTTATATGTACCACATCACCTTGGTGTTGACTGTGATTACTAGCAGAGGGCCTGGAGTCAAAGATAGTTCAGAGATTTGACAAAAATTGTTTGGAGCCATACTTTCTTTGAAAATTATGTGCTTTAATTTGTCTTGCTTGTTCCACTGGCCTTAGACATTCACCCCTTGTACCAACAGCTCCCCAAGCAAAGTTTCATGCTTCTGTAGTTACAGATCAACTAAGGGCTAGAAGGGAAAATGGGAGGCCTGAGTTGAGAGACAGCTGATTCACCCACCACATTAACTCCTTTTTTAACAAGCCCAACACTGGAATTTGAAATGAAAAGAGGTGCGGGTATTGGGTCCAAATTGATTTGACAAATTACTGAATGTTCCTCATGCAAAATCTGGCCAAAGGAACCATAAAAATAGTAGATGCCAAAAAAAACTAAAAGTTGGAAACATTCCCTAGCAGATGCCAAAGTTTAGTTGGAAATATCAGAAATTGTTTATTTTAACATTCCACTTTGTCCCAAAGAAAAAAAAGCCACAATAAAGGTTGTGACTAGTAGACATTACCTGAAAACCCGAGCAGAGAAAACATTTTTTTTAAATCTACCCAAGCCAGAGATTCTTGAAAACTTGTGAAAGAATGGGCAAAAATAAGGCGCTCATCTAAATATGGAAAATGTGAATGCTCTAAAACCTGCGGTGAGTTATTACAGAAGCTAGGCACTTTGCCAATACTCAGAGCTGTTGACAAACCAAAGGGCAATGCAAAAAACTGGAAATGTTGAACAGATACAGAAAAATGTAAAAGCACTTGAAATCTTTGATAACTGGCATGTGCTGCAAAGAATTATAAATGTCAGGAACAGGTATCCAGGTTTCTTCTTTCTTTGGCACAAGAAGAATCCCTGAATAAAATCCCTTCCCTCTTAGTTCTGGGGGAACCTCCTGACACAGAATCAGATCTAGAACAGGAGGGAAAAGGAAGGGTTGACGGTCTGGATAAAGAGGTATCCCACTGCCAATTGTAGCCTTTCCGAATGATTCTCAGGATCCAAGTGTCTGAAATTATCTGGTGCCACAGAGGAAAGTGAAGACCTAGACTTGGGTAAGCTTTAGAGGACTGCCAGGGTTGAAAGGGGGAAGTAAAGAAAGGTGCATATAGTCACACTATTTTCCTAGACTTTCTTAGAATTTCCCTGGTTTTGAGAAGATCTTCCTTCCTTCTTTCAACTTCACTGCCACTGCTTTTTGAAATTTTATTTGCCCGTGCCTTACTGGGACACTTATTCTGTTTCCTGAAAAAGGAATCTGAACTGGAAGAAAAGTTTCTATCAGATATTAGCAATGAAGGTTGAACAATCTGGTCAACTTTTACCCTTCCCTTCAACCTTTTAAGGACCCCAGCAGAGGAAGGACCAACCACCACCTCCATTTCCAAGGCAGCATTTGGGATTTCAGTTTTGACAGCCTCTGGTAATTTCTGTGAACATAGCTACAGAAATCTGCTCTAGAAATAGCATCAGCAGACTCAAGAGACTAATTCAGAGTTTCCTTAGTCTGTGAAGAAGAAGGTCAGCAATTATCTTAAACTGTCAAAGCAAGCCAGCACAAACTAAGAAATGTCAGCCTGACAAATCACTATTCTGAAGGCTAAAGTGGAGCTCATATAAACTTTCTTCCCAGCCTACCAAGGCTTTTTCCAGCCTGTCAGAAGTAATAAGGCTAGCCGCCACAAGGAGTTTAGCAGAAGCTGAAAAATTACTACAGAATCTAACCTGTGATTAAAAAAAAAATTCTGGGACTGGGGCACAGTACATAATTTATCAGCCTTTCTGGGAGAACACGGTTGACTGTCAATCAAATACTGGCAACACAGGAGGATCAGCTACAGGTTGGAGAAAACTCTACTTGTTCATGGGTTAGTACTAGGCTATCTGCCCTTTCGAGCCATTTTTAAGCCTAGCCAATTATCCCTTGTGAGACTCAAACCCTGCACCTTGTGTTTGCAAGGCAAACACCTTAACCATTAGGCCACCCTACCAACACAAGCAAATGTAACAAATCATAATATATTTGCTGGAATTCTGGTATTTCTTTTAACACTCATTCTGGCAACAGTATCAGAAAAATACAACTCTTCAGGAAGGGAATCTGAAGAATAACTTTCTTCAGAGTCAGAGTCCCCATTCTGTGGAATGGGAACTGGAGAAACAGTAGCTCTAAATCCTGTCCCTCAGACTGGTGATCAGAATCAGGCAGAGGAAACTTCTTCCCTTTTTTTAAATAGGGGCAGACTCAGCATGCAGAAACTGACTTGTTTCAAATAAGCCTTTAGCAATGGCCAGCCAATTCTCCTTATCTGTTTTAGTGGAAGATAAATGCCTAGACTAACCTTACGTTTCCTTTTACTGGGAAATCCCCTACAAAAAGGGCAGTTTGAAGGGTGGTCTCCTACCTGGGAATACAGGTCTTCAGAGCAGCTTAGTGATTGAGCACCAGTCACCTCCCTGATATCAGCAAGAATGCTTTGCACTTACCTGGCAAGGGTAGCCGAATAGTTGCAAAGGGCATGCCTGCATCCCAGTCCTTACTGGCTTACCAAGGAACAGCACCAGAGGGACCATGAGAATGTGAGCAGTTGTATCAGAAGAATCATATAGCCACAGCAGAATCACCCATCAACAGATGAGGTGAAGGAGAAGATGAAATCAAAACTGAAGTACTCTGCATAACTTTGGTCTTCCTGAGGCTCAGGGTGGGACCAAGCAAGTTGCCAGGATTCAGGTCCACGTCCTTGGCACTAAAGGTGTCTAATAAAATTTTATCAGAGCTTTTAAGAGTTCTGTCTTACCTCCTGATATAAAACTTAAGTTCTTAGGTAAAATCCTTTGGTGACAACCACCAAACAAAATGACTCCAAATCTCTAACAGCACTTCTGTTTAAAAAAAAAAAAAAAAAAAAGTAATTTTTCCTCAAAAAAGATTATATATTACACGGTAATCCCCACAGGGACCTATGACCATCTGTCTACTGAAAAAAAGGTGACTGTCAAGTCGCTAGCAAATCCGTCAATAGTATGTCTTCCCTCCTGATACTGACAGAAAAATTAAATTAACACTTTTTGGCATAAAGTAACACTGTTCTTCTCAAAACATGATTAACAATTAAGTTATCTACCTGCCAAAAAAGGTGTCTGACAAGCAGGTATCGGAGCTTAGGATAGTCAGTGAAACAACCTGACAAGAAAAATAAGTTTTTAGGTAAACATTTTTAATGACAAACCCCCATACCACAAATCCTAGCGCCAAGCCACAATTTTGACCAAAAAGTATAACTTTCTCACAAAAATCAATATGAAAGAGATTTTCCACAGAATCATGACAAAAAATGTCAGCGGTGCTGTAACACTTTTTAGTGACAAGCACTATAAACACAGATTTCTAGCCTTTAGCAAATATTTGTGACAGAAAAGCACATTTCTTCACAATACTAGATCAAGTAAAAGTAGCGTGGTACTTATCTGCCTCAGCCTTGCAGTGCTGGTCAACTGTTGAGCATGTGAAACCTGCAGGGACGAATGGACATCAAATGCAAGAATTTCTTATGTTTTGGTGCCCTAGCCACTAATTTTATACTGCCACCCTTGAGCTGAACAGTGGCTAGGGTGCACAAAAGATGACCTAAAGCTTTGGAAATTGGCAGTCTAGTCCAATCCTTAAGATAAATGTCCCATGTAGCTAAAGCTACTGAAACAGTGATCTAATGATGAACAACTGTGTGATACAAGAAGTTACAATGGATAATGTAGAAACCATTCTAATTAGTCAAAAGAGGAGTAAAGCATGGGGGCAGGTGATTTACCATTAGTAATATGTATAATGTTTAAAGACAAATTTATTAATGGCATTTACTAGCTAATTATGTGCTAGTGACGGGAGAGATTCAGAATACCTAGAAACATACCACTGCAACTGCTATTCAAAAACCAGTCAAGGATCGTTCACAGGTACCGGAGTCATAACAAACCAATTTCAATACTTTAATTATGATTATATGTTATTTACTGTTCTTGCTGCCAAAAAGTAACCCACATCCTCCCCTCACTACCGGATCTGGAACAGACAGGTATTGCACTGGGTAGAACCATCCCTGATAACTTATTGAACAGAAGTATGACGACAGATGATGCCAACAAACAAACATTGTTGACTGCATGCCTGGATGCAGAAAAGGCAATTAACAGGGCTTGCTGACTTTGAAACATAGTGCAAGTTAGCAAGGTTTAAAATGTTGAAGATACTGGAACCAAATCGGCACTCCTGAATTAAAGTCATAATATTAAATCAACTGAGAGGGATGAGAGAGGTATGTATAACTTATTAAGGAACAGAAGGCTAGACAGGAAAAAGGTCAAAGGGATGTTGATGGCTTAGCCAATAAAGTTAACTCACAGACACAGATTAACTTGACTGAATGAATTTGCTCCAACAGAAATATTACAAGAACAGGGGCTGCAAGCAAACAATATTTCCAAACGTCTGAAGGTTTGTAGGAGATTAATGCAATGGGATCAGTTTATGATAGCAGGAAAAATAATGACAGAAACAATATATGAATAGAGGTATAGACTATGGTATATATACAATACATTAATATACAAGCTGAAAGCATTGACTCTATACACAAACCGAAAAGGTTGAGAGGCAGAAGTGGGTTCTTTGGTGGAGAGAAATCAAGAAAGACATCCACATAAAAGACATAAGTAAACTATGCAAAATGTTAAAAGAAGAGATAAATAAGTTTGAAATTATTTGGGAGAAAGAATTAAATACTACAGTTACATATGTGGACTGACCCATGAGAGAGGGAAAATTAAGATTTTTTTGGTTGGAAATGCTTGCTTAATATTTTTACACTCCTGCACCACCCTTCTAGAATGCACCCTAGCAATGCAACAGAGCATTATCTAGCTCATTTAGAGACTAGTGCTGCTCCCCAATCCACTGCCCTCCGCTCTAACTTAACTCCCTGGCAGGTCTGATCAGCAAGGCAAACAAAAAGGGCTGTTCTTCCACAGCTACACCAAGCACGAAGTTATAAAACAAAAAACGTCTGATTAAAACAAACAAAAAAAGCTGCTCGGCTGTAGCATGTAGCTTGCTACAACTTATGCCACATACTAAGTGCTGAAGTGCAATTCTGTACTGGCATTCAGAAATGAATGCAGGTACTGCACTACAGACACCTGATCGTGTCCCCTAAACCCCTCAACCCACACTAGCTACGCTTATATGTCGCATCTGTTTGTTGAGGATGTAACACTAATTTAATAGGGGATTTAATGCACATCTTTTGGCAATGGGCGAAATTAGAACACTAAGAATAAAATACAGAACCCATGAAATGGTATTTAGCCTGGAAAGGTATTAACTACAGTACCTCTTTCTCTCTCCTGATGACTAATTTAGATAAAATAAATGGAAAAGTAAAAGGGGTAAGGATTCTGATGGATTAATTTCTAGATGAGAATAAAAACAGAGCAATCACCTGAAAGTGGAAAAGTGAGGAAACACCAATACAAGACGATGATTTTATGCAAATCATGAAGGCTATAAAAGAAATGGTACGTCCCTCATTAAATGTCAACATTGGGGGGGGGGGGTTCAAATGGATGCCTAGGACATTGCAGGTAAATGAGACATCCAAGTCATGATCAGTAATTTCTAATATTACACTGTGAGTGATGTTTTTTGTTTTTACTTATCTCTAAAGTTTTGATATACATGTATGCCAAAATAGGTTTTAAATTATGGGTTATTTATTTAACATTTGTTTACTGGGAAAATCCGACTTGGAACAAAGCCGATTTTCAGCAGAGGCCCAGGAAGAAATGTGCCAGATGTATGTCTTTGTAACGTGGGAGGAAGCTGGAGCACCTGGATGAAACTAACACGAACACAGGGAGGACATGCAGACTCTGAGAACTTCTTGCTGTGAGGCGGAAATGCAATTGCTGCACCACTGTGCCGTCCATGCTAAGGAGATGCTGGGGACTGAACTCAAGACATCATTCATGCAAAGCATGATCTCTACCACTGAGCTACATCCCCTTGCTTATTAGAAACTACAATGTGTTCCAAATGAGTGTTTCTTTTTGATGTAGCCAATTAACTACAATAGGCACAGTCTTGAAAAAATGCAATTTAAACATTACAACAATCTTTGGCAGCACTTTCCAATGTGCAGTTAACAGTATGGTGAAAAAGAGCAATAAATTAAGCTACAAATGTGTACAGGGTTTATTTACCCACAAATAGCCTTTTACTAAGCAGAGTAAGGGAGGCAAACTAATGGTAGCACTTCTCCCAATCTCATTTTCAGGTAGAACCCTACTTGGCAGTGTTTGTCAAAGGTTGGAAGGACTTTTTTCTCTAAAGAATGTTGCCATCATGAAAAAAAAAATGGGGAAATGAAGGGACTAGTTTAAGAGCAGTTCGAAGATGATTTTTCAGTAGGAGGCTTTTTTGTGCTTCTTTTTCAGCCCCTAATGCATCCTGACTTGGACTATCATTGCATCTGTAGTGCAGTCATCAACTGAGCACTCACCAAGTGATTCTTTTTTAATGCTCTACATCCTTTAAGTGCAAGCTCATGCTTGTGGGAAAAGTATGCAATGAGATGATGCAAAAGCTGTTTCACCTCTGCAGCTGAGGCAAGCTTATGCAATCCAACTATCAGGCAAGCAGACATACTGGTTTATTCTGATCTCTGTTTGTAATCAAATCTGTAGAATACACTATCACACCTGTTTCCAACTCTCCCACTGGGAAGGGAGAAAAGGCAAATGGCATGACATTCCTCTTTCATCTCCATCTACCTATGGTCATCTGCAATGTAGTCAGGGCTTTATCCACATAACCAAAATTTCAGGAGGGCTTTTGTGCCAGGCCAAATATCTACAGATAATAGGCTATAGCTCTGAGTTTCTAAAGAACAAGGCAACAGTAACCAAGAAAAGCATCTTCCAAGAGAAAACTTCAGATATACCAGTTCAAATGGGAGTTGGTAAATCAGTCAGTCATGTAGCTCATGACCCAGAGAGAGGAAGGTTTCTTTAAGGAGGCACAAAGGTACAAAATCCCCTGCAGGACCAATTTGACAAGCAGGTACTCTGCTACAAAGCTATTCTCTGCAAGGCTGTGATGCATCAAAATGTTTGAATCATGCTCACAGCCTCCGAATAACACAGGCCAAAGTCAAAGATGCATCTTAAGTAGATCAGAATCACCTGCAAAACTACCTAAATGAGACAACAGAGGGAGAGTCCTGCATTTTGTTGAATGGATTCTATAGTGTAAATTTCCTCATGGCTTACATCATTTACTTATGTTAACCAGGTCAGACAACTAAACCTGTGGCCTATTCTGAGACCTGATGTAGCATTCATACTGACCAAGAGGTATGGCCAGTGCACCAGTAAGATCGCCTACTCTTTGATATGTACTGTTGGATCTTTTACATCTACCTGGGATATCATCAACTTAAAATAAGTTGTCTTTTGCTGACGTCAGCGTTGGTCAGCTTTTGTTTTGTCAACCACATCTGGAATGCTCACTTCAGCAGCAGTTGTGCAAGCACATATTACATATACTGTGACTACAGAGTTAATACATACAAGTCAAGGAGAGGGGGTGAAGACCCCAAGTAAATGCCTGGTTTATGTAAAAGCACTGAATTGTGAAAGATGCTAAGCAGATCTTTGACACCAGATAAAGGAAAATACAGCAGCAAGAAATTAATGTAGTCATGGACAGATCCTGCTTTAAGCAATAGGATAAACAAAAAATGGGTCACGTAAATTAAAACTAACAAATTAAGTAAAACATTTAAGTTTAAGATTACAGGACAGCAGGCTTCATGTTGTGCAAAAGAAGCACACAGTTATGTTTTTGATGGAAGGCTTTTTATGTAGTTTTCATTAGGCTCGGTATCTTTAGTGCAATTTTGTGCGACTGTGTTTTAGTTTTGATTTGACTGAACTTTTTCATCATTTTCTTAGTCTGTGTTTAGCTATGCCTCTTGGTCAAGAAGAAAGTACAGTTTTGTACCTACCATAAATGTAGATGTTCGAGTGCTAATACAGCTGCAGTCATAACAGATGGGTTCTCCTGCCGTCAGGCGGGTCCTCGGTCGGCCGAATTCCAAAGTCTAGGTCCAGCGTCGGTTGTCGTCGCTTTCTTTCCTGACGTCAGTGCGACAGGGGTACATAAGACACAGCCGACGCCATTTTCTTCAGTCTTTCTTGCCCCAGATGTCAGGTGCCCCCAGAAGGAAGGCAATATATATAAAGATATATATATATATATATATATATATATATATATATATATAAAATATATAATCATGCATTGCAATATAATCTAAAACCAGTAGTTGCAAGCAAATACATCATAGAAGGATAACCCAATCAAGTTGTAAGATGAGGAGTTAGCCACTAGGTCTGTACCCAGAGGAGAAGGAGGGAGGGAAACTTGGACTGCAGCTGTATTAGCACTCGAATATCTACATTTAAGGTAGGTACAAAACTGCACTATGTTCATCGTGCATACAGCTGCAGACATAACAGATGGGTAGAATCCCAAAGCTATGCACAGGGTGGTAGGCACTAGGTGGAACTTGGAGGAGCCAGAATGCCCTGCAACACAGCAGTGGCAAAGCCTGCTCTAGTTTTGGAGTATAAAGGTAGGTGGTAGTGTTTAGTGAAGGTATGCACAGAACTCCAAGTGGCTGCCTCCAAAACATCTTTGGTAGGGACTCCTCTGAGAAAGGCTGCAGAGGTAGCTGTGGCCCTTGTGGAGTGGGATCTGATGCCTGCAGGTACAGATTTACCATGAAAGGAGTAACAAAACCATATGCAGTGGCCTATCCATTTTGAAATTGTCTGTTTGGAAATTGGCTTCCCTTGAGCTCCTACAGCATAGGACACAAAGAGTTGTTCTGATTTCCTGAAAGGCTTTGTTCTGTCCAAATAGTAACGTAGCTGTCTATGGATGTCTAAGGAATGTAGCAGCCTTTCCCTTTGTTTTGAGGATTGGGGTAAAAGGTAGGTAAGTGTATGGCCTGATTTAAAGCTACCCTGGATACTACCTTAGGCATAAATGACGGGTTGGTTCGTAGGGAAACCCTGTCCTGATGGAAGATGAGAAAGGGCTGCACAGCCATGAGGGCTTGTAGTTCCGAAACCCTACGAGCTGAGGTAATGGCCAGAAGGAAAGCTGTTTTCCAGGACAAATATTGCAAATCTGTTGAGGCAGCTGGTTCAAAGGGAGGCAAAGTTAATTTTTCTAGAATGTAATTAAGATCCCAGGCTGGTATTGGTTGTTTCCTTGGAGGTCTTATATTCTTAGCCCCTCTGAGGGACTGTCTTAAGAGTGGGTGAGAGAATAAGGGTGGATCAGTGTTGTATTCTACAGAAATGGCTGAGGCATGGATTTTGATGGAGGAAAATGAAAGTCCACTGCTCAACAGCTCAGCTAGATTCTGTAATATCTGAGGCAAATTCAGTTTTCTAGGATCCTGGCCTTTTTTCTCATTCCAAGCGCAAAACCGTTTTCATTTTGCGGAGTAAGCCTTTCTAGTAGATGGCCTTCTGGCCTCCAAAATGACATCCTGCACCTCCTTGGAGAGTAGGGTCTGTTGTGGTGTTAAGGAATTTTCCATGCAGCCAGATTGAGTGTTTTCAGCTGACTGTGAAGAGTTTTGTAGCTGTGCTGAGTCAGTAGAAGAGGCATTAGAGGTAGGGTCCAGGGGAGAGAATGTGTTAGGCTCCTCAGGAGTGGGTACCAGTGTTGTCTTGGCCAGTCTGGAGCAATCAGTATCATCTTCGGTCTGTCTGCTCTTGCTTTCAAGAGCACCTTGGGCAGAAGAGGCAAAGGTGGGAAGGCGTAAACTGTCTGTGCTGCCCAACTGAAAGAAAGGGCGTCCACTCTCCAGGCCTTTGGATGGAATGTCCTTGAGCAGAATTTTGTCAATTGATGATTCCTGTGGGAGGCAAAGAGATCTATGTCTGGCCTTCCCCACGCTTGGATTATATTTGTAAAGACTTGAGGATGCAACTTCCATTCGTGCGGGTCTGTCATATTTCTGCTTAGATTGTCTGCCAGCGTGTTTTCCAACCCTGGCAGGTACTGTGCTTGAAGTTCAATTTGCCATTCCAGAGCCAAGTTCCAAAGTGACATGGCCAGCCTGCACAGGGGGTATGAATGTGTTCCTCCTTGTTTGTTTATGTACCACATTACTGTGGTGTTGTCTGTTCTTATCAATAATTGCCCTGGATGCAGGAGATCCTTGAAAGGTGTAATTGCATTTATCACTGCTAGCATTTCCTTTTGATTGATGTGAAGGTGCTTTTCCTTTTGGGACCATTTGCCCTGAATGCACCTGTCTGTCATGTGTGCCCCCCAGGCGTAGTCTGAGGCGTCTGTTGTGATGACTTCATTTGCTTGAGGCTTGCAGAATGGTAGACCTGTGTTTGTTTGGCATGCTTGGGCCCACCATAGAAATTCCTTTTGCAGACATGGGATTAGTGGTATTACTGTTTCCAAACTGTGGCTGTATTGAGACCATAGGTTTTTTAGGTACCATTGAAGTTTCCTCATATGCAACTTTGCACATGGGATTAGAAGAATGCAAGATGCCATGAAGCCCAGAGCCTGCAGGATTTTCCTTGCAGTGAGCCTGGTACAATTTGCTAGTATTTTGAAGTACTGAGTTAGTTGCCCCTGTTTTTCTGGCGTAAGATAGGCCAACTGGGTGTTTGTGTCCAAGTTGGCACCCAGGAAAATTATTCTGAGATGGTGTTAGCCTTGATTTGTCTTTGTTGACTGTGTATCCCAGAGAATTCAATAACCGTGTTACATAAGCCAGATGTTCCAGAAGTATGTGTTTGCTGTCCGCTTGGATCAGGCAGTCATCCAAATAAGGGTAAATTTGTATCCCTTGAAGTCTGCAGTAGGCAATTACTGATGCCAGGCATTTCGTGAATACTCTGGGCACAGTAGATAAGCCAAAGGGCAATGCAGAGAATTGATAGTGGGTTGAACCTGCAAGAAATCTGAGGTATCTTCTGCAGCTTTGTCTGATTGGGACATGCAGGTATGCCTCCTTGAGGTCCAATGTTACCAGCCAAGACTCCTTGCCCAGCATGGGAAGAAGCTGCTGTAAGGTGAGCATCTTGAATTTCTGTACGAGTAGAAATGTGTTTAGGATGGATAAGTCCAAAATGGATCTCCAATCGGTTCCCTTCCTTGGTACCAGGAATAGTCTGGAATAAAAACCTTGACCTTGTTTGTGAGTAGGTACCTCTTGAATAGCTTTCATGTTCATGAGCTTTGAAATTTGTATTTGAGCCTCTGTCCTTTGATTGTGTGGCAGGTTCGGCATGCCTCTCATTTTTGGAAGAGTGTGAAAATGAAATCTGTAGCCTCTGTTTATAATGTCCAGGATCCATTTGTCTGTTGTGATAATATGCCAATTTTTTGAAAATAATGCCAGCTTTCCTCCCAAGGGTGCTGCCAGCTGAGACTTGCTTGACATGCAAAGGGGAAAGTCACTGGGTTTGTTTCCTGTATTGTTGTGCACTGTCTTCGCCACCTCTTGGTGCTGGAGTTTGCCATTGTCTGCCTCTATATGATCCTTGAGATTGTCCTCTGCCCCTTGTGCGCCTGTATCTACCTCTTTGGGGCTTGTCCGTGGCTGGAAAGGACCAGTTTTTTGAAGGCCAATTTCTGCTAAAACGTGGTGGTTGTACCTATAGAAAAGCTTTGACAGTTTGCATAGATTTAGCTTTTTCTTCCATTTTCCGTAGTATCTCCTCAGCATTAGTACCAAATAATACATCCTTTTGTAAAGGAGCATCTAGTAGTTTAGCTTTAACATGATCAGGCAAGGTTTGTTCCCTAAGCCAGGCATGTCTACGAATGACTGATCCTGTAACAGCAGCTCTACTTGAGGCCACTAGAGCATCATAGCCACATTGCAAGGTGCGTTTACCCACTTGTTCTGCACTATGCATCATATCCTGCAACTCCTTCAAATCTGGTTGTTCAGGTTGTGACATTTTATTCCTTAATTGTGATAACAGAAACTGCTGATATTTAAGCATATGGAACTGACAATTTAAGGCCCTCATGGCTAGGGTGGCCGAGGTATATACCTTTTTTCCCCACCTTTCTAAGGATCTAGACTCTCTTTTGGAAGGTAATGGATTCTTAGCAGTAGAGGCCTTCATTCCCTTGTGGCCTTGAGAAATGGTTTCAGGGTCAGCATTATGGCTTTTGTAAAGAAATTGGTGTGAGTTAGGAACTCTGTAGTACCTATCAGGCTTGACTGGGGCAGGAGGCAGGGAATCCGGATTAAGGCAAGCCTTCGAGTAAACATCATCAAGTATGTCCAAGACAGGAGGAATCGCCAGAGGTTTGTGCTGAGGTAGCAAAAGAAATTCCCTAAGTCTTTTCTTGGAATCTGAAAAATCTTGGCCTTCCCAATGGAAGTGTTCCCTCAAGGTATGCAAGGTTTCCCTGAAAGAGAAATCCTCTGGGGGAGATACAGAAGGAATGGACTGCTCTGCATCAGAATCTTCAAAAGGGGAGTACAAGTGTTCCTCTTCATCAGAATGTTCTGAAATAATGGAGCCCTGGTCAGAAGAGGGAGAATCTTCCTCCACTCTGGGTCTCTTGTCCGGAGGGGGTTGGGAACCCCTGATAAGAGTAATTAAATCCTCAGCCATTTTGAGCATCTGCTTTTTAGGCATGGGACCTGGAGATGGGCCCTGTGCAACAGGCCTCTTGGGATGCATGGCTGATTTGGACTTAGTAAAGGCCTTTATGGAAAAGGAAGATGAGGGTCTCAAGACACCATGGGTGGAAGTGGACCTGTCCACATTAAGAGGCTCAACACTCACAGTGGCTTCGGTCGCTGTAGTCAGGGTATGGGCCGAGGCACCTGCGGTCTCGGTTACAGAAGACACCGCCAGAGAAGTGTCATCAGTAGTCAGGGGCTGCGTAGGCGCCTCGCTGAGAACCGGACCACGTGTAGTCGGTTTTGGCGTGGTGTCTGCGGAGACCGCGGACCTCACGTGTCGGTTTTTGTCCTTGCGTTTTTTGGACAAAACGGTAGTCGGAGTCTCTAACGACATTTTATAATCAAAAGCTTTACCAAAAAAGTGCTGGGCGAACTCCGCCCGACGCTTAATAGTGCGTTTATTGAAAGTAGCGCAAAAGCGACAGCCCGAGACGTCGTGGTCTGGGCCTAAACAAGGTATACAGACGGAATGGAAATCCTTATGCGGTATTTGCTTCCCAAAAGAAATACAATTGTTAACTTTGTCTGACATCGGTCTGAGGCAAGAAAAGTTTCCCCAACGGGGTACTTAGCTTTAAAGAAGACTTCGGTTTCCAAATTTTCGTAATTTCAGGAGCTGGCCGACCAGCACTTGCGAACTGCTTCTGCTTCAGGCACCGCGCGGAAAAAAAGACTGAAGAAAATGGCGTCGGCTGTGTCTTATGTACCCCTGTCGCACTGACGTCAGGAAAGAAAGCGACGACAACCAACGCTGGACTAGACTTTGGAATTCGGCCGACCGAGGACCCGCCTGATGGCAGGAGAACCCATCTGTTATGACTGCAGCTGTATGCACAATGAACATCTTGTCCCATTAAGCAGACTTAATTTTCCATGAGGAAGGCTTCCTTCTAAGCTTCAATCACTTTTATGACTTCTGCCAGAAGAAGCTGGCCATGCCTAGTACTGACGCCGACTGCCAGTGAACAGAGAGCCTGATACTACACCACCACTTCTGACCACCATTCTTTTATTTATTTTGTTCACTGGGTTAGTCCTATTAGGCATGGCCTACTTAGAAGAGCTGAGGAAGTATTCATACTGAACTAAACACAAAGGAAATTCCTCAAATCTTAGTCAGTGGGAGTGGCTGGTGCTGACTGTCACACTGAGGGTAAAGACACTAAGATATTTACCACAGCTTCAGACGAAAATGAAGCTGTACATACAAATCTGAAATTGAACAGGTTACTGCATGAAATGCTACTGCATACAATTAATGAAGATGGATCAAAGAGTTACGCTGAACAGTGTTGGGCAGAAAGTTAAGGTTAAACCTTACCCGCCCCACTCTTTTCTCTCCTGTTTCCTCTTCTTTCTCATCTATACTATATTAATCTCAGCATGAAGGCACTGGAAAGAGCTACCATCAGTAACATGTGAGACATTGGTAGGCAGCATTTGAAACTCTACTAACGAAGCATTCACCATAGTTTAAATTTATAACTTCTGTGTAATTTGTACATCCATAGTGTTGTTTACATTACTTTATGCATGCCTCTCCTGATTCAAACTTCCACTAAATTCTAGGTATATAACTTCTACTGTAGTCTAGACAATGTACTTAATTTTTGTTTCAGTCTAGTTCCACAACTTCTCTCTG
Organism: Protopterus annectens; assembly: GCF_019279795.1. Taxonomy (NCBI): domain Eukaryota; kingdom Metazoa; phylum Chordata; order Ceratodontiformes; family Protopteridae; genus Protopterus; species Protopterus annectens. The sequence goes on along the minus strand of NC_056734.1, from coordinate 1,006,816,954 downwards.
CCTGTTGTTACATAATTCCATATTCTATGCATGTCCACTATTCTAAAATTATATGTATTTTTTTTTCAACACCTTTATTATTGAATTATCACTTGTGACATAGGCAATGCAGTGGTGCAGATGTTAGCGTTGTCACCTCACAGCAAAAGGTTCTTCAGTTCGATTCTCTGCTGGAGCACATTCTGTGTGGAGTCTGCATGCCCTCTCTGTAGCTGAGTGAGTTTTAAAGATATGCAGTAGGTGTGTGTGTGTGAGAGAGAGACTGTGTGCGTGCCTTCTGTGAAGGTTGAACACCGAGATAGCAACTTGAGACCGTAAAAACCCCACTGCAAATCAATCTGCGGACTGGTGATCTGTTATGGCGACCCCTAATGGGAGAAGCCGAGAGACGTTGCTTTTACTTGGAATATAGACAAATTTACATTTATATAAAAGTAATCAAACTGTATTAACAAGTCCACGTTTACAGACATTATACTTCACATATATTGCTAAATATCATAAAACCTAAGTAACATTACATAAATTATTAATTTCCTGCCCTTTTATTGTTTTGAAGAAGCATCTTTATTAAACCATCACTTAAGACATCCGCAATCATGCATTTATACAAATGAAAACAAACCACACCTATACAATCCTAGTTGTAAGCATTTTACATCACAAACCATAATGACACACTCCCAGTTGCAAACATACATCATTTATAATCAACTTAATAATTTTCAAACATTATACAACTCATTAAGTCCTGCCTTCATTTAAACCCTATTCCTTTCCTGTATGTATTGTTCCCACAAGTCCCATTTCTTCCTATGTAGTTTGCTCCTACCCTTTTCTAAAGATCTCAATTCCAGTTCTTTTATCTCTGTTACTATATTCACTGTTTCTAGTATAGCTGGTTTAGATTCTGATTTCCATTTCCTAGTAATTATTTTTTTGGCAGCCACCATAATTAGACAGAGCAAGGTGTTACCATGTCTTGGCAATTCCGATTCGTTATAGCTCAGAAAAATCATCTCCTCATCTCACCAATCTGCGCATCCAGCATCTTCGACAGTGCATCCTACATGGAATCTTTAAAGTCAGCCAACTCACCACACTCCCAGAAAATAAGTTCCCAATTTCCTCTTTATTCCCCATCACACCTCCAAGATTTGCTGTCTATCTGAGGAAAACTTCTCTGGAGTCTACTTGAAGTATAAAATAGCTATTTAAACATTTCCAAGCAAAAATCCAAAATTTTCTATATTTTGTTGCATATTTGGGAGACATACATACATCCTCTTATTGTTTCTTTGTGAATTGTTTATCCAATCTCCCTTCCCAATCCTTTCTTACCTCCTCTGATTGATCCCTAGAGTTAATATGCAATATGTTATATGCAATACTAATTATTCCTTTTTTTAATGGCAGCTTCTGTTCCAGACTCTACTAAAAGCTCTACCAGTGTTGGTCTTTAGTTTAGGACCCCCCCTATTTTTTTCTCTTTGCCTATACTCTGATATTAATCCTTGATAGGGAAGGCAATCTCTAACCTGCAGTCCAAACAAATTGTGATCTTCTCAGTCTATCTTTCCCTCTCTTGTTATTTGCTACCAATACCTTGGTTCCTTTGCCAGTTTTCTCCAATAAATTCCAGCCCCCTCTTACCTATTGTTTATATCCCTAATTACATTCATCCCTATTGGCAGAATCTCCCTTCACCATTCCCCTGTTGGCTTAGTTCTTAGGACACTTTCTGCTACTTCATGGATATAATATTCTGTATGATTATGGTTATTCTTCTTAAAAGCCTGCATCCAAAATCAAAGTCTCTCCTTGTTTCTTGAGCTTCCCCACTTGTTTCATCATCATTTTCCACTTTGAATTATAGTTTTCTGCTTGTGCTACATTTAGGAGCCTTAACTGTGTAGCTCTGAAATGCCCTTTCAAATTGGGTAATCCCAATCTGCCCTGTTCTCCTGAAGAATCAGCTTATTCCACTTGACTCTTGCCATTTTCCCCTCCCACATAGCTCTTTATTTAATTGCTATCCACAACTTCTTCTCTGGTTGATAAAAATATGCCTGACCTGTGTATAAGACTAATGGGACTAAATACTTGTACTGTATCTTACTATCCATATCACAAAGCTTCCACTTTCTCAGTTTTTATATTATCTTTTTAGTCCCTTCTCACATATCCTTAGCTGCCACACCAGAATCAATTTTAATCCATACTCTTAAATACTTCATTTTATCATTTCTCCATAAATACAGATACTGCTGAACCAAATTCATGTGTGTGCATCTAACTTACCGCTGCTGCCTTTGTTTTAGCTTCATTAATTTTGTATCTCGAAAAGACTTGAAACCGTCTCAAAATGTTCTACAGCACTGTAATGTCTCTTCCTGGATTTGTCAGGTATAAAATAATACCACCTGCAAATACAGCCAGCTTTTTCTGACTACCATACAAATTATATCCTTGAATCTCTGAGTCTCTTATTTTCTTTGCCAATGGTTCTAAATATAATGCAAATAACAAAGGAGAAAGAGGACACCCCTGCCTAGATCCTCTGCTCAAGCAGAAATTATCAGAGTGGACCCCACTCACTTTAATTTTTGTCTCCAATCCCTCATATATTCTCCTAATCAGCATTATAATTTTTTCAGGAAATGCAAATGCTTCCACTGCTCTGCTCATAAATTCTCATCTTACTCTGTCAAAAGCTTTCTCTGCATCAAGACCCACCAACAACAATGGTATTTTCTTATATTCTGCTTCCCTTTGGATTATTAATGTTCTGTTAATGTTGTCAAAGGTTTGCCTCCCCTCCACAAGACCACTGTGATCCATATCTATCAACTTTGGCATTACTTTTGCCATTCATTTAGCTATTATAGACATGAACACTTTATAATCATAGTTTACTATTGAAATGGACCTATATGAAGCTGGATCTGATGGATCTTTACTCTCTTTAGGTATTACAGCTACCCTGCTTTCTTCCAGGATGTTGGTATTTCTCCTCCTCTTAAATATTACTAAACAATACCTTCTAGATTTTTATAATTTTTCCCTCTTAACTTCCAAACTTACACAGGAATACCATCTATTCCTGGGGACTTTTCTGTAGACTGGTTATACATCACAATTTTTATCTCATCTCCTCCTATCCTAACCGTTAGTAATTGAGCCTCATCTACCTCTAATCTTGGCATAGTTAATTCTTCCATAAACATTTCCATTTGTGTATCTTCTTCATTTCCATATTTCTCTGCTTTATACAGACTTTCAATGAATTTCATAAATATTTCTAATACCTCTACAGGATCTCGTTACCTTCCTTGTTATAGTCTCCCTAAGCTTGGCAACAGCCCTTTCTACTTTCTGTTGCCTGAGTTGTTGTACTAAAAGCGTTGGTGCTCTAGTGTTATTACCAATATCAGCAATCTTTCTAAACTTGTGCATATTATCGAGGTAATCCCTTATTTTCTCCTTAGCATTCTGCAGTTGATCCTCTTCTAGTTCTATGAGATTGCCCCTGTTCTGCAATAATTTAACATTTGTCAGTGTCCCTCAAAAAATTCTTGTTACTTCTTAACCATAGCTCCCTTTCTTTTATTACCACCCTATTTTTAAACTCCACCTTAATTTTATCTCACTCCCTAGCTATATTTTCAGAAGTAATTTCTATCTTCTCGAATAGCTCTTGAATAATCTCCGCTAACAATTCCTTAAATTCCTCTCTTTTCAACAGACGGGTGGGAAAGTGCCAGTGTCTCATTTTTATGTTATTACCCTGTGTTTTTTATTTTAGTTATTTTTAGCGCATTATCTGAAATAGTTATTGGGTGTTTGTCAAGACCTTCAATTAAATGCACATGTTCCTGTGAAATGTAAATTCTGTCTAGCCTAGCCTAGTTTTTACATCTTGGGAAATAATAAGTAAATTCACTCCAAAGTCTTATTAATGAATTCACATCTTCCATGCCAAATATTTTCATAAATTTCTTCAAAAATCTACCCTCCTTTGTTATAAATTCCCATCCCCACCTACAAGTAACATTCCTTGTTGAAAACTGATTTCTCCCAGAATTTTCTTCAGCTCCATTATAACAGTGTTAGGCTGAATATTAATACATGCTAGCAAGTTCCTCCTCCCCAGTTTGGGAAAGGTTTTTATTCTAGGATGCTTTTGGTGCCAAAGAAAGAAACTGCTTGGAGACCAGTTCTGGATTGATATTTCCTAAACCAATTTATGATACTGTCCAGATTTGTAGTGCCAAGGGGCTACTGGCAAGGGAGGAGGATTACACTAGCATGTGATAATGCCCAAATTCAAATGCTCTCATTTCACAACCTGCTACCTCTTCTTCCTCATTCAAAACAAATCCGCCATTATCATATTTTTCATCTTCTATAATTATTGGAGCTCCTCTTGCAATTAATATAAGTACTCGTGTTTTCCTTTATCCTAGGTATTCTGCTGAATAACCATCCTGAAAACCTTTCCATATCAAATTCACACATTCAGGTTTTTGCAAGTGTCTCTGTCTTGTAACATAAGCCTTTTGACAGAATCAAATTATGTCCTCACATTTCAAACAGATGTTCATATCTCTGGAACCATAGGGGTTATGAAAGAAATATAGATGGCAAACTCTTCAACACAAACTATTTTTATAGTGGCAGCATTCTTTAGGTTCTAGGTCTTAAACTGAATTTTATAAGTCACAAACGGTAACAATTATGTTTGTAATATTTTGTAAACAACCTATATCTTCTCGGCAACCTCTCAAGTTACACAAATACCGTCAGCAACATTTTATTCATCTAGCTGACAGCTTTTATATGAGGCTAAGGAGTTCTGTCTCTATTTGGTTGTTGAGATATTTAGAAAAATGTGAAAATTATATCTATATAAATTATCATAAAACAACAGTTAATATCTCTTTACCTGCACTAGATTAAGGTCAAATATTAATGAAGTTGAGTTTGCCATTATGTAAGCTTTAAGATGAAATCTTTAAAAAACATGTACATAGCATTGTTTTGAAATTATTGATGCAAATATGAACAAGCAGTATTTGACACTTAGAGGTGTCAGTTGGAGGTAACTGCATATGCACCTGGAGGCATCACTCGAAGGTAATGAGTTAATCTGCAAGGCTCGTCAACCCCGGAGAATTTCTTCCTTCTTCCCCATATCTCTCTTTCTCTTTTGCCATATTTTTAAGCTTCATTTTCATTTGTACCCCACTCCTTAGCAATTCCTTAAGAAACATTTTTTTTTAAACTTCATTTTATCCCACTCATCAGCGATCCCTTAGGAATAATTTTCTATCTTCCATAATATCTCTTGAATCATTTCCACTACCCATTCTTTAATCTCCTCTCTTTTTACCAGCTAATAGGAAAGCATCAGTCTCTCATTTTTACTTCATTACTCGGCATCTTTACCTTAGTTTTTACTGGTGCATGATCTGAAATAGTTATTAGATGTGTTGGATCTTTCAATTAATTACACATGCTAGTCTAGCCCAGTTACTGTAACTTGGGGAATAATACCTAAATAATAATCAAGTTTGTACTACTGAATTTACATCTTCCACACCAAATATTCTCATATATTTTTTGAAATGTATACCTCTTTTGTTAGATTTTCCCTTCAAGGCTCCCCGGATGCATCTCCACTATTACATATCAAGTTCCAGCCCCCAGAAAGTCAAATATTTCTTTCAGAATTCTCTTTTAAGTCCCATAATAGCAATTTTACATGGAATACACATACATGTCTGTGTAATCTCCCCCGTCAATAACCACTAACTATGACAAATCTACCATTATTGCTCCCCCCCACTTCTATCACTATTGAAGCCCCTCTAGCAATCAGTATTACTCTCCTATTCCTTTGAACCTGAAATTCTGAATGCCCATCCTGAAATTCTTTGTGAAATTTGCATAATTTCTAATTGTGTCTCCATGAACATTGCTACTTCCACCCTACACTTAATAAAATAATGCTTCCTTTTCTATATACTTGTAAGTACATTTACATTCCACGACAATACAGATAGAGTAATCATTATGACAAAAGTTGATACTCCCACCTAATATGCATGACATTTTTTTGAATGCAGATTTCTAACTTTTAGCTTATGTGCATGCATTGTTTGGCATGCTGATCTCTTACATAGTTGTTTCCTTTCAACTCCATTTGAACCTATGTTACATTTTTCAAGAGTTTTTGCTTTAACAAATAACCTCAAATAAAAAACTAAATAAATTTTAAAACCCCAATTTCACCTTTTAACTTGGAACAAACACACGTAAAACAATGTGCTTCTTCGACAAGTGAAGTCCACCCTCCAGATAGGAGCAGGCCCCAAAATCGATAACTGTACAGTCAGGCATTAGCTAATTGCCTGGGACCCACTTACACTAATTACTATTTGTTCTTGTCTTACTTCCATTTTACTCTCAGATGTGAAAAATTAGCATGGATACTATCAGTAAACAATGTTAGCTCTAAGAAAAAGTGCACTGGTGACCTTTAAATAAATAAAATAATTGTGCACTATGATATTAAATGTATTAAAATACCAAGGCTGTGAGGGCACAAATAGTTGTATGACTTATTCACTTCCCACAGTTTCAAACTTTAATCATTGTACTGCTTACCAATGTACCTTTAAATGTTAAATTACACTATGCCTTGCACTATTCACTCAGTAGACAGAGTTCAGTTCAGATTTCACATGGTTAAATTTCTTGCACCTGCAGACTTCTCCATGATGACAATGAAGGAAAAAAGATACTGATTTTGCAGATGCTTGAAATAATCTTTGTAAATTTAAGCTAGATCACATAGTTCAGTCCTCTCATGATTAATTTCTTGCACCTGTAGACATCCTTCCCATCTCCTAGTGAAAATCCAAGTTATTTAATCCCTTCAGTGTCCTAAAATGAATGAGAAAATGGGGGGCATATTTCACAGTTCACCCAACAGTTTAACAGTCAACAAAATTCCAGTCTTTCTCACCTACTTCTTGCAAAGCCACATTTCATATGCCTACTCCTATATGCAATGGGACAAATACTTTATAGTCTTCCATTCATTCACTAATTTCATAATGTTGTTGGTCTTCCTGATCTACATCTCCCAAAAGCAACCTCTAATGAAGTCAAAAGTATTCCCAAATCTTCAGGTCACCTCCTATGCTTTTTTTTGCCATTTAAGCATTTTCCTTAGGAACAAGGCTTTGCTATTATCAGAAGAGTGAGAAGAGACCTCCTTCCATTTGCTGGCTCACACTTTGCTGGATAAACTTTTTCCATTTACTACTTATCCTGCTCTGTATGCAAAATATTCAGAAGAAAGCTAGATACAGTAGCTTGAATCTCACACCTTGTTCCTGACATTCAATTGTTGGGATAAACTGGCTTCTCTTCTGAATAGTGTACAGTAAATCAATTTCCACAAATACTCTGCTATCCCAAATTTTTAATACTTTTCCCTTCTACCACAATTTTATCAGGCGCAACTCTTTCTCCTGGTGTGATTGCACCTTTGTTAACATAGGTATCTGCTGCCTTCTCATAGCCAGATTTGGAGCTTACCCACAAAATGTACCCTCTTAACTAATGTATCCCGATCTGCATACTCAGTTCAGTTGTTTATCTGTACCTTCATAAAACTAATATTGTCTGTTCCTTCCAGCTTCTCAGGTACAGCAGAAAATCTCAGGTTTTCCCTGCATGTTTACCTATCAACATTATTTTTTGAAATAGCTCTTAAGAAGCTTCAAGCTCAGCCAGCTTTTTTTTCAGTTTTATCAGTTCATTTGAATAGCTAGTTAAAGCTACTTATATTTTTCCAGCTTTTTTGTTATCCGACTTTATATATTCCACATATTTTAAACACCTCAGAGTTAATTTATTTATTTTTCCTCTAAATGACTGGAAACCATCTCCTGTACCAAAACTGAAACCTGAATTTGTGTTTTTCAACAGCTACAATATTCTTCCACGCCTAAGTTTTCTCTCCTGTTTTTCTGCTTGCGTTTCTTTTACTTTCTTCACAGTTGTTCTTTGCTGTCATTCAGGTTGTGTAATTATTAGCCAGTAATTTAATTTGAGACAAACAGATAAAACTGTACTGGCTTTTTTCTGTGTTTCAATATTTCTACTGTGAGAGAGCTAATCAACTTGTTGATCAGTGTGCAGCCATCTTAGAAGTCCAAGCCATCCTAAATGTTGATAATTACAGAATGCATTGTGAACACTGTCCTTTGCTGCATGTCTTTACTCATGCAAATAAAGAAGAATGAATAGTTGTGTAAAATCTTACCATAACCATAGATGTCGTCATCATCTATGTTGCAGCATTCTTTACATATGGAAAGTCCTACACCCAAGCGACCTGACGTCTGGCCAACATACAACAGCTTTTAGCTACTGCAGGTATGTGGGAAGTCGTAAATATATGCTGGCAGTATCAGCCATAAAAGGACATCCGCATGTACAATCCTCAGAGCTGAAATGCCCCAGTAGGAACATCTGCCAGCCAAGAAAAAAGCAAGGTATGGGGGGGAGGGGGGATAGAATACCGGAACATAGAAGAGAAGGACATCTATGGTTATGTTAAGATTTTACACAACTATTCTCTGTCCTTTTGTTAAATGTTGCACTATTCTTTACATAAGGGAGAATAAAAAAGCTTAGTAAGAACCCTGGGAGGAGGAAGGCACAGAGGAGCTTTCTACAAAGCCATGTAGAGTGGCTCTAGCAAACCCTGCACTAGGACTAGGAATGCTATCAAACTATTAATGTTTGGTGAAAGTATGAACAGAAGACCAAGTAGCAGCCTCTAAAATGGTGTTGGTATTCAAGCCTTTAAAGAATGCACCTGAGGAAGCCACAGACATAGTGGAGTCAGCCTTAACAGGAGCAGGAAAAGTTATAACAAAACAAAATAGCCTTAGAAATACAAGAACTTGTCTGTTTAGAGAAAGGCAAACCCTGAGCCCTGCGATTAAAAGAAACAAAGTTCATCAGACTTCATGACAGCCTAGTCTTATCCAAATACAATCTTGAGTTGTCTATGGGCATTCAAGGTCTGTAAAATCCTCACTCTGGAGTAGTGAGGAGAAGGGAAGCAAGTGGGCAATTGAATAGATTAAGAGACAACTCATTCACCACCTTGGGCATAAAGGAGGGATTAGTATTCAAAGATGCCCTTATCCTTGTGAAAAAAACAAGAAAAGGTGAAGCCATCAAAGCTTGAATCTCAGAAACCCTACTAGCAGGGTTTAAAGGTAGCAAAAGAACCGTTTTCCAGGTACAAAACTTTAAGGAAGCAAAGACTACAGGTTCAAAAGGGGCTACAGTAAGCTTCTCTAAGTCATAATTCAAATGCCAAGGAAGTGGAACTGGTTTCCTGGGAGACTTAATATGAAGGATGCCTTTAAGAAAAAGTTTTACTTCCAGTCTGGAAGCCAAAGGTGGAAATAATGGTAGACAGGCAGAAATGGCTGACAAGTGATCTTCTGAAGAATAAGTCAAACCACTCTTAAGTAACTCACAAGTAAGAATGAAGTACTGGAACATCTACTGAAAATGGATCCAGATTTTGAGAAAGCAATCAAATTGCAAATCTCTTCCATTTGGATAAGTAAGATTTCCTAGTATTGGGTTTCCTGGCCTCCTTGTGATGATTGTCCTTGGCTAAATGCAGAAGAGGAGAGAGCCAATGCGGTCTTGGCCAAAATGGAGTCATCAGCAAGATTTTTCATTTGTCCTGCTGAATTCTGAACAGGACATTTTGAATTGGGGGGGGATGCAAGAGAAACATCCCCGTCCACAAGAGTCCACCTTTCAAGTCAGATGATGTGGGACTCTGGCACAAAACAGGGGAAGTCTGTTCAGAGGGGAGGCAAGAAGATCTAGTAGAGGGAGTACTCCACTGATAGACTAACTCCAGGAACACATCCCTGTGAAGCATCCATTTGTGGAATTGAGATATGGACCTGCTTACTGTGTCTGCCACAATGTTTTGGGTGGATGGGATGTAAATCTCTTGAAGAGTCACATTGTACTGAACTGCCAAATCCCATGCCATGACAGCTAACCTGCAAAGAAGGTAAGACTTTGCTCCCCTCCCCACACACACACTTGTTGACATAACAAAGGACTGTGGTGTTGTCTGTAAACACTTTCAGAGGGCCTGGATGAAGAGAAGATGAAAAGCCCTGTAGAGCTAGAATAAGACCCTTAATTTCCTTGATATTGAATATGCTCTTTTCTTTGTTAAAGAGACCAAAAGCCCTGAACCCTCTTTGGCGCAAAGGTTGACCCCCCCCCCCCCGTCTATGTCCAAGGCATTTGTGAACAACTCTTGAGCTGGCTGGGGCAGATGAAGAGAAAGTCCTGGATTCAGAGAAAATTACTGAATCCACCAAAGGAGCTCAGATTTTAGGCATGAGAGATGAGGGATCACAAACTCCAGAGGGTAAGCATACTGACTCCAAAATTATTTTAGGTACCACTGAAATTCTCTCATGTGGAGTTTTGCAAGGGGCAGCATAAGTATTGTGGATGCCATAAACACGAGAAGTCTCAGAAACTCTCTGGCTGTAATGGAGGGAAGAGGCAGAAGGCTTTCAAAGAAGAAAGTGAGGGGCACACTTTTTTCTGGTGAAAGAAAAGCCATCATGAAGTCTGTTCTGAACCTACACCCTAGAAAGATTTGAGCTTGCAACCGGGAAAGAAAAGATTTTTTTTTTTAATTTATGGTGAACCCCAGATTTTACAGAAGAGAAATGGCAAACTGGAGATTTTGAATCAACTGTTCTGATTGAGGAGCCAGAAAAAGATCGCCCAGGTATGCGTATACCTTCATAACCTTGACCCCAGGGGGCCAAGCACTTTCTGAATACCCCTGGGGCAGTTGAAAGTCCAAAAGTGAGGCACTGAACTGAAAGTGCAAAGAAGCCACAGAGAAACGTAAAAAATTCCTGTAAAGAGGACGGACAGGTATGTGAAGCTAGGCATCATTGATGGCTAGAGAAGCCATGTAAGACTAAGGAGGAATCAAAGGAAAACATTAGTAAAGACAGCATACGGAAAGTTGGTACTTTTAAGTGAAATATGTCCAGAATTGGTCTCAAAGTGCTGTCCTTTCTGGGGACAAGAAACATTCCTGAGTAAACCCCCCTGCCTTTCTGGTCCATTGGCACATGCTGAATTGTGCCTTGAGAATGTAATTCCCTTAGGACTTGTGGAAACAAAGTCAACTGATTTGTAAGGTTCTGTGGAATACACATGAAAGCAGGAAGATTTTTTCCAAGTCATGAAATAACCTTGTTGGATAACAGAAAACACCTAAGAATCCTGAGTTATACTTGCCCAAGCTGGAAAAGAAATGGATAGATGAAGTGATAGAGTAGTAAGACTTAGAAGAGTTTGTTAGTCAGAGTACATGGCCTGGCTGGAAAGGGCTGCTGGAATGAAGGGCTAGAGCCAGTAGTCTTATACTGTGGAGGTTTTCTTGCAGTTTATTTTAGATCTGGAAGAAGTAGAAGAAGATGGGTGCATCTGTCTCCTAACAAAGGAAGTCTTAGTGGGAAAATTTCTGTGGAATTTTGGAACAGGGGACACAAAAAGGTGCTTCAAAAATTGACGTTGCTTTCCCTTCTCTTGTAAGGACTTAAATCTGCAACTGCAGAATGAAAAAGACAAGAGTTATCTAGAGGTGCATCCATCAATTTTGCTTTGATGTCGTCTGGCAAAGGTTGATTGAGGTTGAAGCCTCAATCAAGAGTACATTCTAAGAGCTCAGCCAGAAGCAGCTGCTCTAGAGGATGTTTCAAATGCATCATGACTACATTTGTGTGTCTAGCCACTTGTGAAGCTGCTGCTAATAGAGACATAACCTGATTTGTTTAGGTCAGAGTCTGGAAGCTGTGAAAGAACTTGAGAGGCCTGTGAAAGCAGGGCAAATGAATACCTGGACATGTGTGTTTGATAGTCTGACAGCCAAAGTGGAAGTAGTAAACACTTTCTTACCAAGTCTTTCCACAATTGTACTCTCCTTATCTGAAGGAAGAAGCTTTGAAGAATGTGACAACCTAGAGGACCTGTCTGAAGCAATGGAAACTAAAAGCTGGATCAGCTGAAGGACACTTGTACAGGAATTTTCAGTCATCAGGCACCTTGTAGAACCTGTCTGGCCTTTTAGGAGCAGGAGCCTGTGAAATCAAGGGTCTTGGAAGTAGATGAAAAAGTGTCCAAAACTGCTGGCAAAACAGGAGGCATAGCAGGAGGAGGAGTTGTTTCCATTTCTAAAAGGTTATAATACTTTTTTTTGCTCTTCTGAGATCTGTGAGCAGTCCCATTTAAAAAAATATCTCATTTTGTTAATGGTCTCCCCAAAAGAAATCTCTTCTATCAGGAAATCTGCCCCAATGGACTCCTCCTCTGGAGGAGGCATATTCTAAAGAGGAAGCAATTTGTGTAGAATATGCCAAGGAATCCTCCTCATCAGGTAATTCTTGTTCCCTAACCCTTTTAACAGGAGAGACTGTGAAAGAAGGAAAAGAAACAGAAGTGGAGGGCTTCAGAGCCATCAAGAAAGCCTTAATTAGCCCCCGAGAAAATGTATCCCAGTTGGACTGTGGAGAAGAAGGGGCCTAAGAATGTTGAGTTTTCTCTTTTTTCTCAACATGCATTTCTGCATGATGAGCAGAGGAAGAACCTGACATAGGCCTGAGTTATGTGGCCAACTCCAGAATGTTTTCCCTAGCTGGAGTAAGAGGTACATCCCTGGGACCTTCAAGCACAATAAACAGTGGTTTCCCTTTGTCTGTCCTAAATGGATGCCTGCAGTGCCTCTGAGGACATGCCAAGGGCAGATTCTTTACTGGCTTCTGATGTGGTACCTGCCAATGAACCAGACTCAAGGAACATAACTCCGGGTCTTCACTAACCTTAGGAGATATGTCAGTGGAAAGAGCCTCAGACAAAGAGGATTCAGGCCTAGGTTTACTGACTTTTCTCTTCAAAATTGGCTCAGCTGAAGGACCCATGGAACCCTCCATAATGCCTTTAGCTTGTCTTTTAAGTCACTGATTCTCTAAGTAAAGAAAAACTTTGCAATGTTTTTAGGACAAAGGCCTGGCAAATGGAACAAGACCGATGGTCGTGACTGGGGCCTATATAGAAAAGACAAAGATCGTGGCTATCCTTATGTGGAATTTGCCTTCTATGCCTACACTTGCCCTTCCTGCATGACACGAACTACGCAAAGAAGGCAGTAGCAAAGAAATAAATCCCCAACAGTGCACTTATCTGAAAACTGGCAGCAACCAACGAAATCAGGAAGCAGACTGACATACGAGCATTCCAAATGGTGTCAGAGGTGGATTGGATATGCAGCCATCCTTTTAATGCCAAAGTTGCTGACTCATACGTGCGATGTCCCACGTACATGCAGTAGCTAAAAGCTGTTGTATGCTGGCTGGATGTTGAGTTGCATGGTTGGAGGACCTCCCATATGTAAAAAATAGTGCAACATTGAACAGAAGGACATGTATTAGAACTAATCTGCTCATGCTGCAGTCCATTGTGTCTGATAAGAATAGTGGCAGATGACATGAGAGGTAAACAGGAAGGAACACAGCATTAGAGCAGATGGGGGAGGAAGTCTAGCTGTGAAATAAAGCTGTTTAACCTATAAGTGCAACTGATGCCAGCCAGCTCCACCCATGAAGTGGATGGACTGCATAACTGATTCACAAATTTTATAAGGAACAGAAAAAAGTATCTGGCAAAATCATGGACAATTGAGAGTTATGCTGCCCCATCATCTGAATGCTCTGCCAGTTTCGGCGTTAAAATGTAATAACGTTCAGTACACAATAGCACCAAAATGTGGTCTACTCAAGTTCAATAAGACTAGAGAGGAAGAAAGCAGATCCTGGGGCCAGAGCTAGCAACTTCACCTCTATAATTCGGACTTCTTTTAAGAAAAAAATGATTAAGAACCAGTTAATTTATACTATATGATAGAAGCACTTTCAGCAAATATAAAGGTACTATTAAAGTCTAAAATGAACTAGTATTATTTTATGCATTCATATAAGGTGTGTATAAGTGTGTATGTGGTACAAGTCACTAGGGAAAAAATGTTGACTACTGCTGAGAGGAACATTTTTCTGCAAATACAAAGATGCTAAGAACTTCTGTGAAAACAAGCAACTGTAACTTTAAGCATTCATGTAACCGAGGGGTGTCATGTAACAGAGGGGTGTGTGTTTGTGTATGTGTGATCGCTGCAGTTCACTAGTGCAAAAATGCAGACTGCTGCCATGTTAGATTTTTACCTAAACACTGGGCATGAAATTGATGAAGTGATGGTAGTTTCATGCCATTGTACACACATTACCTTTTCTGCTACCTCTCGTACGGACTGTACACTTGTTCCATATAGATGATTATTGTACTGGCCAGCTTCAATAAACTTGTGGTCTTGAATATCTTTCTCCATCTGTTCTCGAGATGTGACAAAGTGATAATCTCGTCCATCTACTTCATAATCACGCTTTGGTCTGGTTGTATCTGCATAAATGAAGTTTATAATTAATAATGCTCACAGTGATCACTCATGATAGATATATAACAGAGTACAGCTACTACAAATCTTTCAAAGGCAATGTGAAATGAAAATTCAAGGGCATCTTTTTCATACAAATGAAAAAGTAAACAAATGTGCACTGAATTACTCCAGCGATAATGTTTGCCTGCTGTGGCTCTAGTCTTCTGGAACGTCAGCTATTTCACAGTGCAGTGTGGTGTGATGTTAGCCCCGTCACCCATAAAATCATCAATTAGAAGGCCTCTTTTTTTTGTGGGGTATGGGGTTCAATTTAATCATAACTGGGCTGCACTGTGCTGCATTGCCCCGTTACTGGACTGACCAGATTTGACCTTGCTAGCAATCCCAAAGACATCAGTTTTTTTTTTTTTTTTTTTTATCTACTCCAATTCCATTAATGTGTTTTAATATGTATTCACAGAAACTCTGTTTCTACTAGTAACTGTGCTACATTTTTGCTGGGACTTTTTTTTTTTTTTAACTCTTTCACTCCTGGCCTGAGTGGAATTTCACATCTCCTAAGAACTGTGGAGCGCTCCTGTCGAGACAGCTTTCACATGAACTAAAATTCTGAAAATGCAGTTTTGAACCTACCTGTGAACAAATGGACATATCTCAGAAACTATTAAAGTTACAAAAAAGTTAAATTATGAAAGTTATTCAGCACACATCAAATGACCATAGCAGAATGTTAAGACTAATGGTGCTACAAAGCTATTTTTAAGCCTAGCCATGTTTCCCAGAAATATTAGAAAGGTATTGGTCCCATAGGTTTTAAGTATGTAAACTTAGGCACGAGTGTTCAAACATTTATAAAGCTTCTCTCTGTTGACACAGCTGGTAGACCTGGTGTAAATTTATGGTTTCCCCGCAATGCTTAACTTTTGCTTGACAAGAACTTTGCTTCACATGATTAGGAAACCTGCTCTAGAGAAGAGGTAGCTTCTTGAGACAAACACCTGCCCCTACATCATGTCCTGTTTGCGTTGTAGGTGAGGTTTAGGTCCCTGGATCAAGAGTTTCTGATGCTATTTGTTTTGCAGATGTGCAACAGGGTCTATTAAGTCTGGATCTGAGGATGCTTTGTAGGTCAGGCATAGGTTAGCACTCATCAGCCTATGGGAGGACAAGGCTTTGAGATGGTCTACATAAGACTTGTTTTCTAAACTATGTATTCTTTTTGTAAGGAACCTCTGTGGACACTCCAGTTGTTGCATGTGCCTAGCCATGTACATGCAGAAGGGGACAATGTACTCAAAAGAAAGGTACCTGCCCTTTGTTTCTTATACCTTATTTGAGGCTGTGACTAAATAATGATTTTAATGGCTACGATAGTTCCTGTTTCATGTTATTAAGGCGGCATCGCATGATATCAGTACCCATCGACGCAGTATTCTTGCCCTTGTTTGGCACAAAGACTGTTTGCAGGATGTGATTAAACACTGATTTTAATAGGTCTGATAGAACTTGTTTTATGCTATTAAGAAGGCATCATGGGATATTATCAGGGCCCATCAATGCAGTGTTTTTTGCCTTGGAGAGTGCCTTGAGGACCTGCTCCCTTGTGACAGTATGGAGAATTACAGTTATGGGTAATCCCTGAGGGTGCTGTATGTGTGTATGGTGGTGGGGATGGGAGTACAACTGGAGCTAAATTTATCTGACAGCAGATTTGCTACATCTCCCGTCTCAGCACAGGTGGCTCAAGTTACAGTTCAGTACATTGCTGTGTACTGACTTCGAGCTTGAGGACACAACTGAAGAAACATTTTGTGAGTGCCCTTGGCTTAGGAGGCTATTTTTACCTCAAATTAGGCTTTGGTAGACTTGATAAGCCCACTCAGTTGCTTATTTAGACTGATGAGGGAGTTTTTACTTTGACAGTCCTTGCACCTCCTAATTTTTGCCATGATTTTCTTCCTTGTGCTGTTTAAACTATTGATGCTTGGATTCCACAAAGATGGCTTGTTTTTTGAGTTGGTCTGCCATTGTTACTGATGAGTACAACTGTCTCTGTGCAGCTGTTAACAGGACTGTACAAGGTTTCCATGAGCAATTCAAAATAGTGAGCAATGTTTTCAGGGTTATGAGGTGCTTAGAATTTTGCAGGAAATTTTCCTTGGAAAAATTCATAAAGATTCCACAATTAGCTGTAGTTCCAGATTTTATTTTTATTTCAAAGGAGACAGCTTTATGGCCCAACTTGACCAGTGAGAACAATGCACTAGGAATGGTGCACCATTCTCCCAAATTTGTGAGGTCCAGGTCAACAGTGTTTGCACCCACAGTAGGTGTACAAACTGGTCCAGGAAATTTGTGTTTCCAAAGTCTGGGAATCTCTGGACATGCATACAAGTGGGTCATGTATAATTCATAGTCTATACAGAGGTACTTAAAGCTGCCCAAGAATATGGTGTTAGGCTGAAGAGGCAGCATCTCCAATGTGTTTACGCGTTGATTTCCTTTGTCATGTAGGAAGTCAGTACAGTTGTGCAAAATCTTGCCGTAATAGTAGATGTCCTTCTCTTTACTGCTGCAGTATTCATAACAAAAGGGATCTCCTGCCAAGGATAGCCCTATTCATAAAAAAAGGGATCTCCTGCCAAGGATAATCCTATCCATAACAAAATGGATCTCCTGCCAAGGATAGCCAACAGCCAGCCAGTATACTAAAAGCCATTAGTACTTACAGGTGCTGTATGTCACACATACACTCCCCATGCAAGGAGTAGAGCATAAAAGTGACATACAGATGCACACACTCAGAACTGAAAAAGTTTCAGTAGGAACAATGTCCCTAGAGATAAGGGAGAACTACTCAGTGGCATACCGCCTGCTCAGAGGCGATCTGCGCCTGACGTATAAAGCCATGTCCAACCCGGAATTAATGGACATGCTGCACCTCAGAAAATCCAAATCCCATCGAGCTACACGCTCGAGAGACTTGAACCTCAGCACTGAAATAAATAGGACATGCTGGAGGGACAGATTCAGAACCCAGAGGCTCCCTTCACTCTGGAATAAAATCCCAGTCCAGGTTAGGCAGAGTCCCTCATTGACTCTCTTCAAGAGGAATCTTGATGAGTGGATGGGAGATCGTAGGTTTACCCGGGTATCACTTCTGTGTCACTGTTAGACAGAGGCACAGTATACTAACCTCAAAAAAGGGCATAGCAAAATAAATTTAAAATGGGTGGCGAAAGCCAAACACACTCTGGCTAGGCTTATAAATGCCCTAAGGCAGACAGCCTAGTATGAACCTATGAACATGTGCCTCCACAAGGAGAAAAAAATAGAACAGCCCCTTGGCTAGGAGGGCAAAAGCAACAGGTTAGAGCAAATGGGGCAGGAGGGAGCAAATACTGCAACAGTGAAAAGGACATCTACTGTTACGGTACCATTTTACACAACTGTACAATGTCCTTCCATATCACTGTTGCAGTATTCATAACAGAAGGAAGAGTACAAAAGCTCAGGAAGAAACCTCAGAAGAGGATGGCACTGAAGAACCCTCTAGAAACACACGCAAGATAGCCCTGGCAAAGCCAGGTCTAGTCCTGGAAATATTATCTAACTTGCAGTGCTTAGTGAAGGCATGGACAGAAGGATGCAACAGCCTCAAAGATGGAACTGGTATCCAGGCCCTTGAAAAAAGCACCAGAGGAAGCAACAGCTCTGGTAGAGTGAGCCTTTACCGAGAAGGAAAGACATTTACCATGAAAAGAATAACGAAAAGAAATGGCCTTAGAAATCCAGGATGAAATGGTTGGTTTACAAACAGCAAAACCCAAAGACCGGAATGAAAGGAAACAGAGTTGCTCAGATTTGCAAATATACTTAGTTTTATCTAAATAATATATGAGCAGTCTAACCAAATCCAAGGTGTGAAGAATCTTCTCAATGGCAAACTGTGGAGAAGGAAAAAAAAGTAAGGCAATTGAACAGACTGATTAAGAGAACTCACTGACGACCTTGGGCATAAAAGAAGAATGAGTATGAAGAGACACCCTCCCATCCCTGTATAAAACTAAAAAGGGAGGAATAGCCAAGATAGACAGAAGTTCAGACCACTCTCTTAGCTGAAGTAAGGGCTAGCCAGAAGAACAGTCTTCCAAGTACAGTGTTGTAAAGAAGCTAAGCAGCAGGCTCAAAAGGAGCCTGCATTAATTTTCAGGCAATGAGGTGTTATCCAGCTACCTCTTATAATCTAAGGCTTGATTTCCCCAGCCTCTATTTGCAAAGTTTTTGCCTCTGAGAAAGTCACTTGTGACCATTGCTTTTTTAGTTTTCATCACAATCACACCTTAGAGGTGTGCACGGAAGGTCTTTATATCTCCTATTTGGGCTGGAGACAGTGTCGTCATTGTTTCTTTTACTTTTCTCACAGATTTACAAAGAAGGCTACTATAGCTATTGTAGAGACAGTGTGCTGCCTAGGAGCAACAAAGTGGAATATATTACCGCAATCATTTTTTCACTTTTCTTACAATCGTACATCAGACATGTATACAGGTGAGGCATGATGAAGGATGCTCTGCATATGTATGACATCCGCCACTTAAAACACATGACCGTGGTCATTTCAACCTATGCTTTCATCCTGATCTAACATCAAAAGGATGCACAGACAGTAACTGCTTTTTTCTCCCGAGGGTTAGGGAGGCAGGCAGGATCTGTGCATCCTCACAACTGTCTTGTTAGTTTTTCTTGAGCTACTATTTTGTCAGCTTTGAACATTAAGCCTCAGGCACAACTTGCATCTTCCCTGAAAGAAAAAAATAAGACAAATTCATTTTTTTTTTTTTTACTCACTATTTTTGTTCAGGCCATCACTGGATTAAAACGTTGGGAAAATTATTTAAAATGCATCTCGGAGCATGTATCTCTCTAGGGCTTTTGGGGACCTTGGCTTGACAGAGTAATTTTCTAAACAGTTATTACTAAGCTGAACAGCATCACTGAATTTCATTCCTTAATCATAATTTGTGTATCATAATGTGGTATACAGACCTGTTGTAATGTAAGAGCACTGCAGTTACAGTTCAGTCTGTATGTACTACTCCTAGAACTCTGCAGCATGAATTAAGATGTTGCTTAGGAGGGGTGACAGTGACAGGGTGATACTTAGACTCAAGTGTCCAGGGTCCCCCAACATGACATTTGCTGTGAGCCTCCAAAATGCTAACACCAGCCATGCCCCAACACATGCAAAGGCACACATAACCAATGATTACAGCTGCCTGTATGACCATGATTATAAACCTCAGATCTTTAACTGCAATCAAATAAATACATAATTGCTACTCAAGAAATTAATTGACTCATCTCACTGCTGTCCCACTGCAATATAATCCAACATACAACAACCTCACAACAAAGAGAAAACTCAAAGTAATGCTGGATGAAAAAAAATCAGGAACAGATACTACCCTTAAATAATAGAAATTTACTAAAACAGGCTTTACACTAGCATGCTTTTCCCATAGACTAAGTCTGAAACTCACATGTGTGCCTTTATTTGGGCACTGCAAAGCTCAGTTATTTATATAGCAACCTCAGTGAATAATAAATAAACCTTTATTCTTTGCCAGAAAAATCACACAACTTTGCAAGGAACAAAAATGAGTGGGGGTTAGGAACATATCATCACATTAAGAACAGTTAGAAATGTGTGCGAGCGCGTGCACACACATCGATTGCAACCATTCGCACAAATATGAAGATATTAAAATGTAGAGTAAGACAACAAAATGAATGTTAAAACACGTGTGTTACAGATTAAAGCATGAACTGTGCACACACTGAATAGAAACCAAGGTGGGTCACTTTGCTTTGAGTTTATTAACACAGAACACACCATGCTAGTTGGAACATCTAGCTTACACCGATGTATTCCAAGCAATGTGGCCTAGTACCAACCTATGAAAAGCATGACAAAAATTCAAGTTAAAAATAGTGATACTGCTCAGTTCACTGGAAAATTATATTTCCCGCCTGGAAAAAATTAACCTAATCATAAGGCAATTACTTTGCTTTACAAAGCTAACTGATGCAAGTTAAGGGGGACACATTTCACTCATACTTGTTCTATAGACTGGTCAAACAGCTTGGAAAAAAAACAATACAAACTAATGCCTGCAACAGAAAGAAAAAAAAAAAGAAAAAGGAAGCAAAATTAGCAGCAGTACAGATGTCTGTCTACCTCTTTGCCACACACCACACACTCATAGCCAGCTTTAGGCACCAGCGAACCCTGCGGTCGCTGGGGGCCCCCTGTTCCTAGGGGGCCCCCCAACTACAGCAAGTTATCTTACCTTGAGATTTTGTAACATGTCTGTCAAACCAACAAAAGCTAGTACAGCTAAGTTTGTGTACTTAATAAACCAGATGGTTAATAACTTGTATTTATATCTCCTTTAAAATTGAAAGATATCTTAGGTTATAGTAACAGTGTTTGTGTCAAGCAACAGGCTTCACAATTCCATTAAACATTTTACCCCTGACATATTACCCCTGGCTTAGTTAAACTGTTAGTGGACATTCAGTCCCCTAAAACTAACAACATAGCCAACTTTAGGTACTTGCAATACCCCTGGGTGCAAAGGCCCCCCCTTAATCATCCTTGACTGTGTGTAGGGGCCCCACAAAAATTGCTGCTGGTTGGAGAAAAATGAGGAGAAAAAAATGCAGTAATTTCCTGATTATGCTCTTTACTGTGAACAGGTCTGTAAAATGACCCTGTTAGGATAAAGCTGATAATGACCATAAGCAAGGTAAGCACTAGACAGATCAGCAGCCCAGAGTGACTGAGATCAGTGCAAACCTTGGATATTAAGAAAAACTGATGCTTCTGATCTTAAGGGATGGTTTTCTCTTTCAGGGAATTTTATAAACACTGACAGAACACCAGCTACCTGACTAAGTAACTAAGTAACTCTAAGCCAGGGGTAATATATCAGGGGTAAAATATTTAATGGAATTGTGAAGCCTGTTGCTTGACACAAACACTGTTACTATAACCGAAGATATCTTTCAATTTTAAAGGAGATATAAATACAACTTATTTGCAGAAGAATACAGTGCAATGTCTATAATAGCAGAATAAAGGCTTAAAATCATGAACAACTTCTAAATATTCCTCTAATTAATAGTATAACACCTTTTGCATCAGCTTTCATTTTTTTGGACAATAAGTATAAAAGTCTAATGTCTGAATGTATTGACTGTCTGTAATTCTGAATGATTTACAAGCAAATCAAACTTTTTATAAAAGATACAGCAAAACTATGAGCAAAGTCAGGGAAAGTAAATAAAAGTGACTTACCCTGCTGCTGTTTGATGACTGCTAAATGGCAGTTACTGATCATGTTGTGCCAGTACCAGTGTTGTAGAATGTGTTGCAATTTGTTGAAATAAGTAGAAAACTGGTATTTCTATGGCTTATGCCTGTGCACGCACGTGCGCATGCGTGCAAGTGTGTATGTGTGTGTGTGTGTGTGTGTGTGTGTGTGTGTGTAAAAAATATCAGTGATTTTTATCTGTGCACACACCCACTAATGCTGGAATACAGACATTATTCTTCTGGGTATCAGTAAAAAAATGTAGCTAATAAGTAATTATATTTTAAAAGCAATGTATAAAATATATCACAGAACATTCAGACATTTACATACTCAGTCTGGGGGCCCCGCACTATATATCTGGATATATGGGGCTCCCTTAATCATCCTTGACTGTGGGGGCCCCACAAAAGTTGTTGCTCATTGGGGAAAATTAGGAGGAAAATGTATTAATTTTCTGATTACACTCATTAACATGAACAGGGGTGTGTGATATGATCCTGTTAGGATAGAGCTGATAATGGCCTCTGCTCTCAACTGCACCCATTCTAAAACCAGCCCTGCTCAGATGTGTGTGTGTGTGTGTGTGTGTGTGTGTGCGTGCGTGTGTGATTGTGTGTGTGTGGGGGGGTGTTCATTACTTCTTTAATTGTCATCACAGTCAAACCTTAGATGTGTGCACATGCGGTCATTATAGTTTGTGTTTGGGCTGAGGACAGTGTGGTCATTGTTTCTTTTATTTTTCTCACAGACTTCAGAGGTATACAAAGGTTACTATAGTTTACGTGGGGGCAGTGTACTGTCTAGGAACAACAAAGTAGAATACATTACTGTAATTGTTATTTTTTTCACTTTGCTCACAATCACACTTCAGACATGTATGCAGGTAGCTGCCTTTGACAGTTCGGGTTGAGGAATGAGGAAGCACCTACGTATATGTATGTCAGCAGTCATTTGAAATACATGACTGCAGAAATTTGAACCTCTGCTTTCATCCCAGTCTAACACCAGAGGGATGCATAGGCAGTCTTTTTGGGGGGTTAGGGAGGCAGGCAGTTCTAAGATAAGACTTGTATATCCAGACAACAACAATTAGTTTATTGTGAGTTACTGTTTTGTTATCTTTGACCATTACGCCTTTGATACAACATATGTCTTCATTGGAAGAAAAAAAAAATAAGACTGAAATTATTTTCTTACTAATGATATTGTTTTGGCCACCATTGGTTGGTAAAATGCTCTAAATGTATTTCAGAACATGCATAACCCAATGCTTCTGGGGGTTTAGCTTAACTGAATTATTTCCTAAATGGTTATTACTGTGCTTACTTGGTCAGGAAAGGTGTGTTGAAAGGATGCAAGGAAAACTAAAGCTGAACAGCAACACAATTTCTTTCCTTAATAAAAATTTCTGTTCAAGCCGTCATTGGATGAAAAGGCTGTGTAAAAAGAAAAAAAACACTTAAAAATGCGCTTTAGAGGATATAGGAAGTTATGGCGTCTCAAAAAATCTGAAGAGTAAAGCAAAATGTGAGAAAAGGAAGAAAACAGTAATGTACATTGTATAGGGAGCCCAAGATGGGGGAAAACAGGGGAAGACCGGTGTGTGTTTGTGTTTTGGGGGGTTCATTGAAACAGCAGGCCTAGGGCACCATTTCATAAAGTCCAGACCTGTACATAGAGTTGCTGCAATGTATTATTGGTGCAACTAAATGCCATTAACTTTAAATGACCATTTGTGATATGGGCCAATATAGTGTGATACATATGCCTGCTGTAATTAAGAGCACTGCAGCTACATGTCAGTCTGTGATTAACTACTTCTAAAAGTTTGCAGCATGAACTAAAAGGTTGTTTAGGAGGGTTAGCAGTGACAGGGTGATAAGTAGACTGGAAGTGCCAAGGGCCCCCAACTTGACATCTTCTGGGGGCCCCCAAAATGTTAACATCGGCCCTGCACACACTTTTACAGACTGTGAAAACCTCAGATATAATATTTACCTGTTCCCATGTGAACATTGCTCTCAGCTTCTTTGGTCAAGAGCTTAAAACATCAGGAACAAATTTTAAATATTGCTCTAATTCACTTAAAAAGTTACTATAACAGGTTTTGTATCAACATATATTTTCTGAAGATTAAGAAAAAACACTAATGGCTATTGTTACTAGCTGTAATTCTCAAAGACACATCATAAAACATTGAGTCTTAAACAGTGTAACAACTTCCCAGTGCAGGAATTATGGGAGTAGAAAGGAAAGAGCACAGATGTCCATCCAGTTGGCTGGCTGCTCAGTTCAGCTGTTTGGCTGTTATATTTGGGATGCTACACGGGACGCACCATAAAAAGTCAAGGTGAAGATGTAATAAACAAATAAAAGCATTAAATTGAAAATATCATTTATTTATTTTATTTCAGTTTGATAACCGGGGAAGTCCACTGAGCCAAAAAGAACCCACTTTCAGTGGAGGCCTGGGGAGAAAAGCTCCAGTGACAACGAGAATTACAATACAAGCAAAAAAAATATTTAACAGTAATAATTAAAACATGCAAATTAAGCAAACCATGTAAGACATGATGATGGCACAATTAAAGTACGAAGAAAAACGCAAGCATGAGTATATAGAGTATCTGTAGCAATTGTAGATAAATATTCAGTACGCAAACATACATTCTGTAAGAGAAGTAAAACTTGGTAGGAATGTACAGATGCAGGCATTGTGCATCAAAGAAATGATGGGAGTTCAGAAAGAAGTATTAGAGATGACATTCAGGCATAGGATGTTGTCCCATGCTGGGGTTAGTAAGTTAATTACATAAGAAGAGAATGCTGTTGGTATAGGTTGGCAGTAGTGCTGGTAAGCCAATAACTTGTAAGGAAATACAAGCACACAGGGAATTCCACAGGTGAGTAATTTCAAGACAACAGTAAGAGTGTTTACATGGAAGTTAAATAGCAGGTAGTGGGATGAGGGTAGGATGCAGTCCTTAAGGTGAGCCATTTCTAGATATGAGTAAGTGTATTTACATGGAAGTAAAAAGTACAGTTGTGTACCTACCATAAATGTAGATGTTCGAGTGTATTCACTGTTGCAGTCATTACTCTTGGGTTATCCTGCTGGCAGGGTACCCTCAGTCGGCCAGAATTCCAAAGTCTAGGTCCGGCGTTAGTTGCTGTCGCCTCTCCCCTGACGTCAGTACGCCAGGGGTATAAAAGATGCAGCCGACGCCATTTTCTTCAGCTTTTCTTGCCCCAGATGTCAGGTGCCCCCAAATTGGTAGGTTGAAAAAATATGCCAATAAAAATGCATGCACAAAAATAACATTCCCTTTGTCTACAAGCAAATACACCAAATAGGTTGTGTAGGATAGAGAAATGTAGAAAAGTCCCAGCAAAGAGAAGGGGGATGGTGGGTGAGTAACATGGACTGCAACAGTGAATACACTCTAACATCTGCATTTATGGTAGGTACACAACTGTACTATGTTCATTGTGTTTCACTGTTGCAGTCATTACTCTTGGGTTGAATGCCAAAGCTGAGGATGGGTGGCTGGGCTAAATAGGATTAGGAGAGGCTATGAGGCCCTGCAGAATTGCAGTGGCAAAGCCTACTCTGGACTCAAAGAGGTAAGTGGTAGAGCTTTGTGAAAGTGTGCACTGAACTCCAAGTTGCAGCCTCTAAGACATCTTTGGTTGGTACTCCTCTGAGGAAGGCTGCTGAAGTGGCTGCTGGTGGAATGAGGCCTAATGCCCTTAGGCACTGATTTGCCATGTTGAAAATAGCAGAAACGGATGCAATGGCCTATCCATTTAGAAATAATCTGTTTTGAGATAGCCTTTCCTTGTGATACTGCAACATATGACACAAAGTTGCTCAGTTTTTCTGAAAGCTTTAGTTCTGTCCAAGTAGAAACGTAACTGCCTGTGTATGTCCAAAGAATGCAGAATTTTCTCACCCTTGTTCTGTGGATTTGGATAAAAGGTAGGCAAGTGAATGGTTTGGTTGAGGGCCACACTGGATACCACCTTAGACATGAATGTAGGGTTTGTCCTCAGAGAAACCCTGTCTGGATGAAAAATGATAAAAGGTTCCACAGCTATGAGTGCTTGTAACTCCGAGACTCGCCTTGCAGAGGTTATTGCTAGGAGTAGAGTGGTTTTCCAGGATAAAAAATGTTATATCTGCTGTTGAAGCTGGCTCTAAAGGAGGCAGTGTGAGTTTCTCCAAAATATATTTAGGTCCCAGGCCGGAATTGGTGCTCTCCTTGGAGGCCTAATGTTTTTGGCCCCTCAGAGGTACTGCCTTATTAACGGATGAGAAAAAATAGGTGGTTCTGTATTGTAATGGGCTGAAATGGCAAAGGCATGAATCTTAATTGATGAGAAAAAAAGGCCTTTGGTTCAGCATCTCAGTTAGGTATTGTAAAATCTGAGGTATATTTGGTACACACGTGTCAATGCCTTGTTCCTGCTTCCAAGCACAGAATCTCTTGCATTTTTCTGCATACGATTTTCTGGTACTGGGCCTCCTTGCCTCCAAGATAACATCCATAACAGCTTTTGAAAGAGGAGTGTTCTGAATGGTTACATTATCTGCCATGCTGCCAGATTTAAGGTCCTGATTTGGCTGTGCAGGATCTGATTGTTTTGTTGGGTCAGCAAGTGAGAAATTTGAGGCAATATCCATGCTGGACCTTGAGACAAGCTCTTTAGGACTGGGTACCAGTGCTGGAGTGGCCAGTCTGGTGCAATCAGTATCATTTTTGGCTTCTCTTGTCAGACCTTTAGGAGTACCCTGGGAAGGAGAGGCAGTGGAGGAAAGGCATAAACTGTTAGATTTTTCCAGCTGAAGGATAAGGCGTCCACTCTCCATGCTTGTTTGTGATAAATCCTTGTGCAAAATCTCTGCAATTGGCAGTTGTGAGGGGAGGCAAACAGATCTGTGTGTGGGCATCCCCATTTCCTTATCATCATGCTGAAGACTTGTGGATCCAGTTTCCATTCATGGGGATCCATGAGGTTTCTGCTTAGTTTGTCTGCCAGAGTATTTGTTTTTCCTGGCAGGAATTGTGCTTGCAGGTGAATTTGAAAAGCCAATGCTGTGTCCCATAAGGTCATTGCTTGTCTGCAGAGAGGGTAGGAATGTGTACCTCCCTGTTTGTTTATGTACCACATGACCGTAGTATTGTCTGTCTTTATCAGTAGTTGTCCTGGATGAAGCAGGTTCTTGAAAGCTGTCAGGGCATTTTGAACAGCTAGCATCTCTTTTTGATTGATGTCAAGATGCATCTAGTTTGCAGGCCATGTGCCCTGAATACATTTTCCTGCCATATGGGCCCCCCCCATGCATAATCCGATGCATCCATTGTCAGCGTCTGTCTGGCTGTGGGTAAACTGAATGGCAGACCCCTGTTGTGGTGACAGGCTTCTGCCCACCATTGAAACTCTTGTTGCAAGCAGGGAATGAGTGCAATTACTGTCTCCAGGCTGTGGCAATGCTGAGTCCAAACACTTTTTAGATACCACTGTAATTTCCTCATATGCAGTCTGGCATATGGAATTAGTAGAATGCAGGATGCCATGAAACCCAAGGCCTGCAGGATTTTCCTTGCAGATAAGTGTTTTTTTGTTGCCAATTTCTTGAAGTAAGAAGTCAGTTGCTTTTGTTTGTCTGGCGTGAGATAAGCCATCTGGGCAGTTGTATTTAAGCTTGCCAAACGAAATAAAATAAAGTCCTGGACACCACCTTGAGTACAAAATTACTTTTTATATTTCCAATAACACCACAGATTAGCGCTTTCGTCTAATGACTAGACTTCATCAGATGAATTTAAGCTTGCACCCAGGAATATTATCTCTTGAGAGGGCACTAGTTTTGATTTCTTTTCATTTACTGTGTACCCTAGGCCAGTTAGTAATCTTTTTACAAACGCCAGATGCTTTAGAAGAATGTCTTTGTTCTCTGCTTGAATTAGGCAGTCGTCCAAGGAGGGGTATATTTGAATTCCTCTTTGGCTTATCTACTGCACCCAGGGACTTCACAAAGTGCCTGGCACCAGTAATTGCATTTTGCAGACAAAGGGCAGTGCAGAGAATTGGTAATGCATTGAGCCAGCTATGAATCTGAGGTATCTTCTGCAAGATTGTCTGATTGGGACATGCAGGTATGCCTCTTTTAGGTCCAAAGTTACGAGCCAAGCCTTCTAGCCCAGCATGGGCAGTAGCTGCTGTAGAGTCAACATCTTGAATTTTGGAACTTCCAGAAACGTATTTAGTATAGACAGGTCCAGTATTGGCCTCCAGGTTCTGTCCTTCCTGGGTACTAGGAAAAGTCTGGAGTAAAATCCTTGCCCCTGCTCTTGTTGTGGTACTTGCTGAATGGCCCTCATGTCTGTGAGGGTTGTAATTTGTTTTTGTGCCTCTACCCATTGATTGTGTGGCAGGTCTGGCATACCTTTTGACCTTGGTAGAGTGTGGAAATGGAACCTGTAGCCTTGGGACACTATGTTCAGGACCCATTTGTCTTGGGTAATCATTTGCCAATTTGATGAAAAAAGTGCTAGTTTTCCCTCTAAGGGGGCTGCCAAAAGAAAAGTGATTGGATCTGGCAGAGGAAAGTCATTGGGACTGTTTCCTGTAAGGTTGTGATTTGACTTTGCTTTTGGAGGTAGAAGCACCACATTGTTTAGGCCTGTATGAGCCTTGGGGTTGGGATCTGCCTCTGGGACGCCTGTATCTGCCTCTTTGTGGTCTGTCTGACACTGGAAAGGACCAATTTTTAGAAGGCCAGTTCCTGCTAAACCTAGGTGGCTGTGCCTGTAAGAAATCCTTGACAGTCTGCATGGATTTTGCTTTATCCTCCATTTTTTTCAAAACCTCTTCTGCTTTAGTACCAAACAAAGTATCATTCTGCAATGGTGCATCTAATAATTTTGCTTTAACATGACCAGGCAGATTCTGTTCCTTTAACCAAGCACACCCACTAATAAAAGAACCTGTGACAGCGGCCCTGCACGAGGCCTCCAGTGAATCATAACCACATTGCAAAGTATGCTTTCCTACTTGTTCAGCTGCATGCAATAAATTCTGCAATTCCTTGTTCTCGGAATATTCAGCATTTGTCAACAATTTCTGTTTAAGCAGTGACATTAAATATTGCTGATATTTAAGCATATTAAACTGACAATTTAAAGCCCTTACAGCCAAGGTAGCAGAAGTGTATACTTTTTTCCCCCATATGTCTAGAGCCCTAGAATCCCTATCAGAGGCGACAATGTTTTATGCAGTGGAGGCTTTAACCCCTTTGGGACCCTGAGATATAGTTTCTGGATCAGCAGCAGGGTTTTTATATAGGAATTTATGAGAACCCGGAACCCTGTAGTATCTGTCTGGCTTAGCAGGTGCAGGGGGTAATGAGTCAGGGGACAGGCCGGACTCTGAAAAAACATCATCTACAATGTTTAAAACAGGTGAAATAGCAAGGGGTCTGTGCTGAGGAAGTAGCAGAAAGTCTCTGAGCCTTTTCTTAGATTCAGAATAATCTTGACTCTCCCAGTGTAAATGCTCCCTCATGGTATGCAGGGTTTCCCCAAAAGAATATTCCTCAGGAGGAGAGGCTGAAGGAATGGATTCTTCATCATCAGAGTCCTCATAGGGAAGCATGGAATAATCCTGTTCAGAAGAGGAATCGGAGGAAACAGAAACCTGATCAGAAGAATAATACTCTTGTCTCTAGTAATTAATTAGGTCATCGGCCATTTTGAGCATCTGTTTTTTAGGCATGGTAGACTGAGTAGGAGAATGCTGTACTTGTTTCTTTGTCTTTAGAGCTGCTTTAGTCTTTGTCTTTGAAGCTGAAGATGGCTTAATATATAGTTGTGTAGGTCTGAAGACACCCTCAGAAGCCGATGCCTGCTCAGCGGCTCCGTACCCATCTGAGGGAATGATTTCCGAGTGTCCAATACCTTGAGTATCCAGAGGCCCAGTCGGCTCCACATGGGAGTCGGAAGCGGCCTGTGGCTCTGAGGTAGCGAGCGCCAGGGGCTGTGAAAGCGCCTCACTGAGAACCGGTGACTGGCCTAGCAGAGGCCTCGTCATCGGTTTTGGACCTCGGATGCCTATCCTTTTCCTTGTCCTTGCGTTTTTTGTAAACTCCGGTCGTCGGCTGTTCCGACGGCATTATATAATTAAATTTTCGGCCAAAGTAATGAAATGCAAAATTGAACCGACGCTTAATAATGCGTTGGCTAAATCTAGCACAAAACCGACGGCTAACAACGTTGTAATCAGGGCCTAGGCAAGGAATACAGTAAGAGTGAAAATCCTTATGAGGCATTTGCTTCCCACAAGAAATACAATTGTTAACTTTTGCTGACATCGGTCTGGAGCAAGAAAAAATTTCCCCAACGGGGTACTAAGCTTTAAGGAAGACTTCGGTTCTGAAATTCGGATTTGAAAATCTCAGGAGTCGGCCGGCCGGCACTTGCGAACTGCTTTTGCTTCGGGCACCGTGCGGCAAGAAAGACTTAATGAAAATGGCGTCGGCTGCATCTTTTATACCCGAGGCGACAGCAACCGACGCCGGACCTAGACTTCGGAATTCTGGCCGACTGAGGGTAGCTTGCCAGCAGGATAACCCAAGAGTAATTACTGCAACAGTGAAAAACAATGAACATCAGCAGAGAATGAGACGAGGGTAGAAATGCAGTCCTGCAGGTAATAACATGAGGGTAGAAATGCAGTTTAGTAGTGGTTGTAAAGTTGTGTACAACAGGAGAAAGGTCAGATGGCGGTATTAAGCAGATCTCAGGAGTTGAAAAGGAGTGTCAAAGGGAGAGGCTAAAGGGTTCAAGTAGGGAAGGAGCAGGGACAAGCCCATTTAAAAGACAGGTAGGAGTGTAGGAGGGATTTGAAGTTGGGGAGGTGTGGAGTAGTTTGAAGGGGGGAGGGTAGTGAGTTCCAAAGTTTGGCTAGGGAGTATGAAAACAGGACGTGGCCTGGGGGTCGGGAAGGTTAGTGGACTTAAGAGGTTTTGGTTTTCAGATCGTAATGCACGGTTTGGAATATAGGGGGTTAAGGTGGCGGAGAGAGCAGGTCAGCTGGATGGCCTGAAGATAAATTTGTGGGCTGTGGTGAGTTTTAGGAAATTAAGGTAGTTAGGCAGTTCTAGCCATTGTAGGGATCGGAGGGAGAAGCAGTGATGGGGAGAAGCTTTGGAGTGTGTGGTGAATTTGCTCATTTTAATGCAGCAGGATTCTAGTTTGGACTGTAATCCAAGTTGAATGTTGGTGAGCAGGGGAGTGCCGTATAAGAGAGATGGGAAAAGGTAAGAGGAGGCTAGGGCTTTTCTGGTGGTGGTGGGGGTGAGGAAGTAATTGTGTTGGTACAGGAGACCTAGTTTTTGATGGTTTTTTTGATGGCAGTTTGAAAACGGATGTCGAATTTTGTGTGCTCATCAATGATGACACCAAGCAACTTTGTATGTGATACAATTTCAATGGGAATGTTATCCTGACTTAGTATAGTGAAGGAGGCTTTGTCAATGGTGGTGGCTCTAGAGGGGGTGAAGATCATTAGTTTAGTTTTGGTTGCATTTAGGGCAAGGTGGTGGTTGTGCATCCATGTTTCTGTTTTAGTAAAAGCTGACTGTGTTTTTAACTGTAGGTCGGTGGGGGAAGTCAGCAGTGCAGATGATTGAAGAAGCATCTGCATACTGAATTAGAGAGGTGTTTGGGATGGGGTGGTGGTAGTTGTTGATGAATATGTTAAAGAGTAAGGGGCCAAGAACAGATCCCTGGGGGCGCCGGTGGGTAGGAAGGCAGAGATAGAAGATTTCCCTTTTACAACTTGATGTCTATTGGAGAGGTAGCTGGAGAACCAGGCTAAGGAAGAGGGCGATAGGTTGGGAGAGGATAATTGAGATAGGAGAATGGGGTGGGAGATGGTGTCAAAAGCTTTGGATAGATCAAGGAATAGGGTACATACTAATTTGCATGAGTCATGGGCATGGTTGATGCATTCCAGGAAGGCTAGAAGGGCAGTGATTGTGCTGTGACCAGGACGGAAACCATGTTGAGTGGGGGTAAGGAGGTTATTGTGTGTTAGATAAGACATCAATTGTGTATGTATACATTTTTCCAGGATTTTTGAGAGTGGGGAGAGGATAGTGATGGGCCTGAAATTGGTGGTGTCATAGTTTTTACCACCTTTGTGGAGAGGAATGATTAATGCATGTTTCCATATAGAAGGGACATAGGATTCTTGGATACACATGTTAATTAGTATGGAGACTGGCAGGGCTATGCTGTTGGCAAACAGTTTGAGGTAGAGAGGGGTAGATTGTCTGGGGCAGTACAGCAGGTTTTAGCTGGGAGAATAGTTTTTTTATTGCGGATGGGGGGAAAGTTAGGAGGGGGATGAGGGAAGGAGGTGGTTAATTTGGCTATGCAGTCCACGAAGACAGTATTAAAAGAGGTGGCTGTTTCTAGGTCAGTGAATTTGGGGTTAGGGCAAGGGTTAACTTTGTTACCAGGGTTGAGGAGAGAGGAAATGGTGTTCCAGAACTTTTTTGGGTTGGTGGAGTGCTCAGATTGGAGCTTGGTGTAGTATGATTTGCGATCTCTTGTTATTTGTTTTTTTACGGTATTCTGGAGTTGTTTGAATTCTAGCGGGGTATTGGGCAGTTTAATTTTATAGTATTGTTTCCATTTTTTGTCTTGTTGGAGCATAGTTTGTTTGGTTTCTTTTGATAGCCAGGGACAGATGACGGATTTGACCGTTTTGGTTCTGAGTGGGGCAAGGTTGTTTAGTAGATTCAGGAAGGTTTTATTAAAGTGGCAGATAGCGTTGTCAAGGGGTAGAGATTTTAGGGGGACCAGTCAATTTGGTTTAGACAGTCAGTGAATATCTGTGGGTTGAAATTAGAGAGGTTACGGGTTTAAATGTAGTGATGCTGCTTATGGAGTGCAGATGGTTGGCGGACAGCGAAGGCTTGCAGGTGGTCGTTGATAGGGTCGGGGGGGATACCTGAAGTAGAGATGTGGTTAGGGTGGGATACTAACATCCAGTCGAGGATGGTTCCTGAGTCACCATTTTTGTAAGGCTTAGGAAACCCTCAGCAGAAGTGAGTGGAAAAAGTATCAGTGAGTGCAGGTAAGGCCAGAACACAGCTACGTGGGTGACAGCACACAGGACTGAAATGTATGGAGTGGACAGGCAGGGAGGGGGTAGTGGCATGAAGGTTTAATTTATTCCACAAAGTGGAGGAGTTGCTAGATGTTTACATGGAGCACAGTCAGATTAGCTATCAGTAGAACTCTTTGAACAGGCTTAGTTGCTAGGCAAAGAGGGGAGTAATGGATCTTTGCTGCCCCCTAGTGGGGAAGTTGTAATGATGCAGCAGATTGGCCATGAGAGGGGGGATAGCTCCTGTGAGTGTGCATGCTATCAGAGGGCCCTAATGCAAGGCTATGTACAGTGGGTTACACAGTAAATAAATTTCAAATGGAGGAGCATAAAAAACCCACAGGAGCTTCCAAGCACTTAGGTAGAGACACTTTTCTCCTGGGGACGACTTAGTCCAAACGAAATGTTCAGTGACACTCTGGGTTTTGCTTGGATTCCTGGGCAGGAGGGAATACAGACGGTGCGGGCTGGAAAAAAAGCACAAGCAGAGGTTGTGTTATTACCTGTGAGTGAGTGTGGAAAAGTAAGGGTATGGAGGGTGCAGAAGGACAGCATGGGTGAGTGTAGGTTAGTGAGAGAGGTGAATGGGGTGGAAGGTATGAGAGAAAGTCTGACACAAATAGCTGGAATAGTGTGCGAGGTGAATGAGGGTAAGATTATGTAGTAGAAAATTGCAGACAGCTGCAAAACAACACTTTGAGTACACAACATGCTTCAAAACTTAGTTCCGTTCAAACTTAGCAGATAGCACGGGGAGAAAAAAAAAAAAAAAAAAAAAAGAGTACACAATATGCTTCAAAACTCCAGACAGAGTAAACTTTGCACATTTATCGCAAAATTAGCAGAGGAGAAACGTTAAAAAGAGCAGTATAACTGGCGTGCACACAGTTTTATAACAGCTAGTAACAGTTACAATATTATAGGCTGTTTAAACACCTTACCGTCGTATATTCCACTCATTTATCAAGAATGCAGCAGTGGGAATAAAGTAAACAGACTAGCACCATAATGGCATGCATACATCACAGTACATAGTTCAGTTACTAAAATAACACAGCAGCTGCAGTAGGTTCAGCAGTTACATTAACAGAAAGTTATCAGCATGCCCACTACTTAAAGCATATAACTAGTAAAGTAGAAGTATGAATAGGCAGCCAAATACTTTTTTTTCTGTAAAGAGAACTGATGAAGAAGGCCGCATTGAACAGATAACATTATACAGTGCCATGACCACAGAGATGAAGAAGAGATCTGGCAAGACAACCAGATAACCACTGTTGTCTGGGTCAAAACAGAGTCAGCAGAAATAACTTTGGGAAGTTCTTCTTAATCTTTAGAATGACCCTGGTTATTCAGTGGAAAGGCATACAGATCATTCCCATGGGAATGAGAAGGCATCTGCCTTCTAAGCCTGCTGGCAAGGGATCCTGAAGCATAAATGAACTGTCTTGTTGTGAATGTAGGAAAACAGATCTATTTCAGGAGTTCCCACAGATTGATCAATTCCTGGAAGTTCCTGGGTAGAGTTTTCAGTTGTGCAGGTCTGTCCTAGTCCTGCTCGGATTGTCTGTAAAAAATGTTTTACACTGATGGAATAGTGGCAGCATAAATGGATAGACTGTGCCGAGTTGCATGTTCCCAGGCTACCACAGCTAGTCTGCAAATGGGGTATGATCTGGTTCTCCATGTTTATGTACCACAGAACTGTGGTAGTGTCTGAGATTACTCTTAGATGACCAGGAATCCAAAGATGCTTTAGAGATTTGGGGACATATATGACTGCGACATTTTCTCTGACATCTGTATGTTTCAATCTGTCCTGTTCGTTCTACAGACCTTTAAAGTTTGACACCCCTTGGAAAAAAGACCCTAAAGCAAAGTCTAAGGCATCTCTGGTTACAACTCCAAATACACCAGCACAAAAAAACAGCATCAAATTTTTTTATGCTGCATTTCTGGTTACAGCCTGACAGGAGCTGTAAGGGGAGAGCTAATTGGTCCAGCCACCAAAATAACTCTCGCTGTACTAACCCCAACATTGGGATCAGAAGAGACAGTGGGTGCTGGTGTTGGGTCAACACAGATTTGAGCAACAACTGAATTTTTCTCTCATGAAGTCTTTCCACAGAAATCAAAACAATTGCAGAAGCCATGAAATGCATAATCCTGAGATATTTCCTGGCTGAAGTCAAAGACAGTTTCAAGAACATCAGAAACAGTTCTTTCTAAAGGTTTAATCCGTCCAGAGGAAGAAAAGCCCTCATGAAGTAGGTTTCCGGAAGACATCCAAGAACGCTATCCAATGACAAAGAATGAAAGCAGATTTGTTTGTTTACAAGGAATTACAGACTGAGAAGGATGTTCTTTTACTCAGGCAAGGGATTCCTGACATTTTGAGAGAGTCTGCAAATAAGCCCAAAGGGTTAGACAGAGAAATTAAAATGTAAGCCAGGCAAAGAAAATCTTCAAAAAAATTGGAAAGCATTTTAAATGTTGGGACTTCGATATGAAGGTTTTAAAAAAGAAAGGTATAGGGCTGGTCTCCAAATTCTTCCTCCTTTCTTTGGCTCACCATTCATGAATAAAATCCTTTCCCTCTCTGTTCAGAGGGGACAGCATTTGTTCTAGGACTGGAGAAACCAGGAAGCTTGATTTGACAGATGAGAAGGAATCTCCTGAAATGAAGGAAAGTACTTAACCAGCCAAATGCATCCTTTTTGAAGGACTCCAGTAACTTCAGACAAGTAAGTTCTAACACCACTTAGGTAAATGAAAACCTGGACTTGGGGAGAGATTTAAAGGGATTGTCAGGGTGGGAAGGCAGAAATACCTGAAGGGGCATACAGTCTTTTTGGACTGCCCTTGGTTCTTGGAAGACCCCTACTCCTTTCTGGGTGTTTGTCATTGCTGCTTGAAATTCTATTCGCCTGAAACTTGCTGAGATTGTTGGCTCTACTTCCTCTAAATAGATCCTAAATTGGAAAGAAAGGCCCTATTCAACTTAGGCAAGGAGGGATTAAAAATCTGAGTGCCCTCTGAATTACCTCTGCAGACAAGGGTCCAAATAATTAGTCTCTATTTACGACAGCATTCAAGATGTCAGCTTTGATATCCTCTGGCAAACATTGCATATATAAACAATCAAATTATCTCATTATAGATTCAGTAGTAGACGTTCTGGAGACCATCAGCAGTGTCACAAGAACACTTCAAAGAGTACTCAGTTATTTGAGAAACAGAAGCTATCAGTGAATTCAGAGATACCGGTTAGCAGTTAATCTTCTCTTACTTTAAAAGGAATCAAACAATTTCTGACATTTAAAATTCCAAAGACTAAAGAAGAAAAAGAAAAATTCACTTTCTTCCCTAATCTATCAAAAGCTATCCCAACCTTTTCAGAGGGATAAGGGTTAATATATACAAGATGACTGCCACAGATGGTTGTGCCAAACAAATAGGTGCAGGATCGGATTTGAGAATTTGAAAATAGTTATTTGTGGATCTGTGGAACCTCATAAAATCTACTGATGTTTTAGGGGCAGGAGGTTGCCTCTCATGCATACTGGAAGCTGTCAGGGAAACATCCTCTAAAGCTGGTAAAACAGGAGGAGCAGCTTCAGGCTGAGGAAAATGCAGTTGTGTAAGCAACCTTACCATAACAGTAGATGTTCAAATGATCACTGCTGCAGTAGACTTAGCTATATGGGTTACATCTTGGCAAGGATATAACAGCTAGACCGTGTCCAAAACTTCACTGCATCTTCCACACACACAAACCATTAAGCAAATTTGAGATGATTTGCTTAAAAATACAGGTTTGAGCTCCAAACCCTTTAGAACTTTCATGCAACTGAGAGAGGGATGTTGGAACCTAACAGGACATAGCCAGGAGTGAAATATACACAATAGATACATACACACCACCCTTGAATAAAAAAAAACAAAGGGGGAGGGACAGAGCGACTACTGCAGCAGTGATCATTGGAACATCTACTTTATAAATGTATTTACACAACTGTACTATGTTCATCATATTTTTTCATTGCTGCAGTAGCCTTACCTGATTAGATTATCCCAGCTTTCAACATTTGGGAGGTATAAGGGAAAGGGTCCAGGAGCCCATGAAGAATAGTCTTAGCAAAGTCTGATCTAGACCTAGAGAAGAAATACAATTTGTAGTGCTCTGTAAAACTATGTACAGAGGATAAAGTTGCTACTTCTATAACACTTCTGGAATACAACCCTTTCCAAAAAGCCATAGATGAAGTCAAGGCTCACTCTACAAAGGTTCTTTTGTCTTTCTCAGCTTGTCTGCCACACAGTTTTGCCCTGATGGGATGGTGGAAGCCTGTAGAGTGAGACTGCATTGGAAAGCTGTATCCCAAGCTAACATGGCTAGCCTGCAAAGGAGGTAAGATCTGGTTACCCCTTGCTTGCTATGTTATTGACTGTAAGAACCTGAAGTAGTCTAGGGGATCAATGATGATTCAGAGTTGAGTGACTTGATTACAGCAAGCATGTCTTTTATATTTTTGTGCTTGTGTCAGTCTTGGTGTCCCACACCCCCCTTTACTTTTATCCTTCCTAAAACTGCTCCTTATGCAAAAGTTTGAAACATCTGTGGTGACTGACTACTTTGCACAAGAGAGAAAGAAGGGTGGGCTTAGGGATATCGGTTATCTCCACCAAGTGATTTCTCTTCTGACAAACCCCAATAGTGGGATCTGAAAAGATAATGGGCATTAGTGCTGGTACCAAACAGATTTCAGCTATCGCTGCATCTTTCTCATGTGGAGTATTACCCTGGGTATCATGAGAATCACAGATGCCATGAGACCCAAACTCCTGAGGGTTTACTATTGAAATTGCGAACATCACTCGGTCGACTGTCTTATGGTCGAACGCATAAGGTCGGAAACACAGATGTCGAAGACATTATAATCAATCGGGGAACGGTTTTAACATGGGTCGAGGTAGGGAAGATGGTTGTAGTAGGGAATAATACTGTACACCTACCTCGACCCATGTTAAAACCGTTCCTCAATTGATTATAATGTCTTCGACATCTGTGTTTCCGACCTTATGCGTTCGACCATACGACAGTTGACCGAGTGATGTTCGCAATTTCAGTAGTAAACCACTCCTGAGGTATTCCCTCGCAGTGACCAAAGTCTGAGTGGAAAACTGTAGAAATAGATTTAGATATAGAGCTATGTTTTCCTGTGGAAGAAAAGCTCTTTGAACTGTGATGTCTAGTTGAAATCCCAGGAACACA
Organism: Protopterus annectens; assembly: GCF_019279795.1. NCBI lineage: Eukaryota > Metazoa > Chordata > Ceratodontiformes > Protopteridae > Protopterus > Protopterus annectens. Next base: position 1,006,778,514 of record NC_056734.1, on the reverse strand, counting down.
ATCATGAGCAATGGAGTCAAGAGACTTCTGAATATTCTCTTGAAATCCCATTTTTTTTTTGTTTTTTTCTTTTTTAAAGAGATTTTTCACCCAAGCGAGAGAATCCTGGCACTCCAAAAGAGAGACTGCAAAGATAAGCAAGTGTTCTAACTATGGAAAAATATGGCTACCCTGTAGCCTGCAATGAGTTATAACCAGAGCTAGATGTTTTGTGAACATACTTGGTGCAGTGGATAGTCCAAAGGGCATGGCAGAAAACTATCATGATAAAGTGATCCAGACAAACAGAACCTTAAACTCCTGAAGTCTGGACAAACAAGGGTATGATACACATCTTTTAAATCTAGTGTTACTAGGAAACTTAAATAAGGAAGAGGAGGCACCAGGGTATGAAAATGAGAGCATTTTAACTTGGACAATATCACAAATTGGTTTGGGAAAGATCAGTCCAGAACTGGTCTCCAAGCAGTTTCTTTCTTTGGCACCAAAAACATCCCAGAATAAAACCCTTTCCCAAAATGGGGAGAAGGAACTTGCTCAATTACTCCTTCAGACATTATATGTTAAAAGACAGGGGGAAATAGAGGAATCTGGACTGGTGGATGAGGAATTAATCACTAGAAAGGAGAAATTTCCTTCCACTGTCATCTGTAAACTTGATGAATGATCTTCAGAACAAATTTGTCTGAAACTACTTATCGGCAAGGACTATCAAGTGTGAAGGGGGCATGGTCCCCGAAAGTCATTATGACTTGGACTGTCCTTTGCTTTGGAAAGTTCCTGTATTTTTTTTTTTTGGAACCCCCTTGCCGCTGCTTCTTAAATATCTGTTTACCAGGATTTTGCTGAGACTGTATTTTGTTTCTTGCCAAAAGTGGATGAAAAAGGATGCTGAAAAATCTTGAGATTCCTTTTATAAGCTTACACATCTCATCACATTTTTTGATAACCATTGCAGCAGAGACACCAAAAACAATCTCTATCCAAATGAGAATTTAATCTTGTTTTTCATATCATCTGGGAGGTTCTGAGAATGCATCCAGGTAAACTTCAAAACAGTACCATAGGTTCATAGGTGTGTACTAGGCTAATGTCCCAGTGACCCTTACAAGCCTAGCCCATAGAATTGCCCTGGTAATGTGCCACCCGTCGTTAGTTCCCAGTGCCTCTATCAAGCAGAGCCACTGGAGTGGTCCCTGGGGTGATCTTTCTATTTCACATCCACTCATCAAAATTTCTCTTGAAGAGGGCTAGTGAGGTACGCTGCTTGATACGTATGGGAAGTCTATTCCAGAGCATGGGCAGTCTCTGGGTTATGAACCTGTCCCTCCAGCATGTTCTGTTGATTGTGGTATTGAGGTTGAGGTCTCGGGAGCGTGTGGTGGCGGAGGGATTGGGATTTCATTAGCTGTAGCATTTCTAACAGAGATGGGTCAAACATGGCTTTGTAAGTCAAGCAGAAATCGCCTCTTAGTAGACAATAGGAGACAGAGAATAGCTGGGGTTTTTTTGAGTTCGTCCATGTAGGACATGTGTTTAAGGCCTAGGATCCTCTTTGTGAGGTACTTTTGTGGTCTCTCCAGCTGTTGCAGCTGTCTAGTGAGGTACATGCCAAATGGGGCATTATACTCTATGACTGGTCTAATGAGGGAAGAGTAGAGAGAAATGATGACTTCTTTCTTCCTGGATGCAAAGCCCTTGGTAATGAGATGTGCCACATAGAAGGACTTTCTGACCACAGTGGCAATGTGGTGGTCGTAAGAGAGGTTGCTGTCAACCTGTGTCCCCAGATCTCTTATAACGCCTTCAGTGTTCAGTGGGCTCCCATCGATGTGGTAACTAGTGGGAACCGAGTTTTTCCCAAAGGGGATGACAATGCATTTTTTGGCATTAAGCTTAAGCCCATGGTTTTGACACCAATCACTGGTCCAGTGAGGCTGTAGGATGTCTGCATCACTTGGGGAGTTAATAATGGCTCCCAGCTTGCAGTCGTCTGTAAATTTGGTCAGCCAGAGTCCCTCCATGTTGGCCTGGACTTCTGAGAAGTAGATGCCAAAAGTACAGTTGTGTACCTACCATAAATGTAGGTGTTCGAGTGTATTCACTGTTGCAGTCATTACACTTGGGTTATCCACCAGCAGGCTACCCACAGTCGGCCCGAGTTCCAAAGTCTTGGTCCGGCATCAGTTGCTGTCGCCTCTTCCCTGACGTCAGTGCGCCAGGGGTATAAAAGATGCAACCGATGCCATTTTCTTCAGTTTTTCTTGCCCCAGATGTCAGATGTCCCCAGATAGGAAGGCTGGAAAAATAAAATGATGCCAAAAAGCATGCATGTACTAATATAAACATTTCCTTCATCTACAAGCAAATACACCACATAGGTTGTATAGAGTTGAGAAGTATAGAGAAGTCCCAGCAATGAAAAGGGGGATGTGGGTGGGTAACCTGGACTGCAACAGTGAATACACTCGAACATCTACATTTATGGTAGGTACACAACTGTACTATGTTCATCGTGTTTAACTGTTGCAGTCATTACACTTGGGTTGAATCCCAAAGCTGAGGTTGGGCGGCTGGGTCTAAATTGGATTTGGAGAGGCTACCAGGCCCTGCAGAACAGCAGTGGCAAAGCTTGTTCTGGATTTAGAGTAGAGAGGCAAATGGTAGTGCTTGGTGAAAGTGTGCACTGAGCTCCAGGTTGCAGCTTCTAAAATGTCTTTGGTTGGTACTCCTCTGAGAAAGGCCGCTGAAGTGGCTGCTGCTCTGGTAGAATGTGGCCTAATGACCTTAGGCACTGATTTGCCATGTTGTGCATAACAGAAGTGGATGCAGTGTCCTATCCACTTTGAAATTGTCTGTTTTGTGATAGGTTTTCCTTGTGATCCTGCAGCATAGGCTACAGACAGTTGCTCAGTTTTTCTGAAAGCTTTTGTTTTGTCCAGGTAGAATCGTAGCTGTCTGTGTATATCCAAAGCATGCAGAAGTCTCTCCCCTTTATTCTGGGGATTTGGATAGAAAGTTGGTAAATGAATGGTTTGGTTCAGGGCCACATTGGAAACTATATTTGGCATGAATGTTGGGTTTGTCCTGAGAGAAACCCTGTCCTGGTGAAATATGATGAAAGGTTCCACAGCCATTAATGCCTGTAACTCTGATACTCTTCTTGCTAGGAGCAGAGCAGTTTTCCATGATAAGAATTTTATATCAGCTGTGCTGGCTGGTTCAAAAGGAGGCAGTGTGAGTTTTTCTAAAACAAAATTGAGATCCCAAGTTGGTACTGGTGCTCTCCTTGGGGGTCTTATGTTTTTTGCCCCTCTGAGGTACTGTCGTAGTAGAGGATGTGAAAAAATAGGAGGTTTCGTATTGTAATAAGCTGAAATGGCAGAGGCATGGATTTTAATTGATGAGAAAGATAGGCCTTTGTCCAGCATCTCAGTTAGCTATTGTAAAATCTGAGGTATATTTGGAACAAGTGGTTCGAGCCCTTGTGGCTGGTTCCAAGCACAGAATCTCTTCCATTTTTCTGCATAAGATTTCCTAGTGCTGGGCCTCCTGGCTTCTAAAATGACATCCATAACAGCTTTAGAGAGAGGTGCAGTCTGAGTGGCTACATTATCTGCCATGCTGCCAGATTTAAGGTTCTGAGTTGACTGTGCAGAATCGGATTGTTTTGTTGAGTCAGAATATGAGGAATTTGAGGTAAAGGCCAAGCTGGGCCCTGAGACAAGCTCTTTATGATTGGGTACCAGTGCTGGCGTGGCCAGTCTGGGGCAATCAGGATCATTTTTGGCCTTTCTTGTCTGATTTTTAGGAGCACCTTGGTAAGAAGAGGCATTGGAGGGAAGACATAGAATGTCAGGGCTTTCCAGCTGAATGACAGAGCATCCACTTTCCATGCTTGAGAGTGATAAGTTCTTGTGCAGAATTTCTGTAGTTGGCAATTGTGAGGGGAGGCAAAAAGATCTATGTCTGGGCATCCCCATTTCCTTGTTATCATGCTGAACACCTGTGGATTTAGTTTCCATTCATGAGGGTCCATGAGATTTCTGCTTAGTTCATCTGCCAGTGTATTTTTTGTTCCTGGCAGGAATTGTGCCTGCAGATGTACCTGATAGGTTAGTGCTGTGTTCCACAAGGTCATGGCTTGCCTGCATAGGGGGTAGGAATGTGTGCCCCTTGCTTGTTTATGTACCACATAACTGTGGTATTGTCAGTCTTTATTAGTAGTTGTCCTGGATGTTGTAGGTCCTTGAAAGCTGTCAGGGCATTCTGTACAGCTAGCATCTCTTTCTGATTGATGTGAAGATGCATTTGTTCCTTGGGCCACGTGCCCTGAATACATTTTCCTACCATATGTGCCCCCCAAGCATAATCCGATGCATCCGTTGTTACTGTTTGCCTGGCTGTGGGTAAGGCGAAAGGCTGTCCCTTGTTGTGATGATAGGCCTGGGACCACCATCGAAACTCCTGTTGTAGGCAGGGAATTAAAGTTATGATTGTCTCCAGGCTGTGACAATGTTGAGTCCAAACACTTTTTAGATACCATTGTAGTTTTCTCATATGCAATCTTGCATATGGAATTAGTAGAATGCAGGACGCCATGAAGCCCAGGGCCTGCAGAATTTTTCTTGCAGGGAGCTGGGTCTTTGTTGCCATCATTTGAAAGTATTGAGTCAGTTGCCTTTGTTTGTCTGGCGTGAGATAAGCCATCTGGGCAGTTGTATTTAAGCTTGCACCCAGGAATATTATCTCTTGAGAGGGCACTAGTTTTGATTTCTTTTTGTTTACTGTGTACCCTAGGCAAAATAGTAATCTTTTTACAAACGCCAGATGCCTTAGTAGAATGTCCTTGCTCTCTGCTTGAATAAGGCAGTCGTCCAAGTAGGGATATATTTGAATTCCTTTTTGTCTGCAAAATGCAATTACTGGTGCCAGGCATTTTGTGAAGACCCTGGGCGCAGGAGATAAGCCAAAGGGCAGTGCAGAGAATTGGTAATGCATTGAGAGCCTGCTATGAATCCGAGGTATCTTCTGCAAGTTTGTCTGATTGGGACATGCAGGTATGCCTCCTTGAGGTCCAAAGTAACTAGCCAAGCGTTCTTGCCCAGCATGGGTAGAAGCTGCTGTAGTGTTAACATTTTGAATTTTGAAACATCCAGGAAAGTATTTAAGATTGACAGGTCCAGTATTGGTCTCCAGGCTTTGTCCTCTCTGGGTACTAAGAAAAGTCTTGAGTAAAATCCTTGCCCCTGTTCTTGCTGTGGTACTCTTTGAATAGCTCCCATGTCCATGAGAGCAGCAATTTGTTTTTGCGCCTCAGCCCAGTGGTTTTGTGGCAGGTCTGGCATACCTTTTGATTTTGGAAGCGTGTGAAAGTGGAACCTGTAACCCTGAGAAACAATATTGAGTACCCATTTGTCCTGGGTGATTATGTGCCAATTTTTTGAGAAAAGTGCTAGCTTTCCCCCTTGGGGTGCTGCCAAAAGGTAAGTGCTTGGCATCTATAGAGGGAAGTTATTGGGACTGTTTCCTATAAGGTTGTGATTTGTCTTCCCCTCCTTTGGGGGCTGAAGCACCCCATTGTTTAGGTCTGTAGGAGCCTTGGGCTGAGATCTGCCGCTTGGGTGTCTGTATCTGCCTCTTTGTGGCCTGTCTGACCCCAGAAAGGACCAATTTTTGAAGGCCAGTTTCTGCTAAACCTAGGTGGTTGAACCTGTAAGAAATCCTTTACTGTCTGCATTGATTTTGCTTTATCCCCCATTTTCTTTAACACCTCTTCTGCCTTAACACCAAACAAAGTATCATGCTGTAGTGTAGCATCCAATAATTTTACTTTAACATGGTCAGGTAAACTTTGTTATTTCAACCAAGCATGCCTTCGAATAACAGAGCCTGTAACTGCGGTTCTACAAGAAACCTCTAATGAATCAAAACCACATTGTAAAGTATGCTTTCCCACTTGTTCAGCTGCATGCAATAAATCCTGCATTTCCTTACTGTCAGGACTTTCTGAGATTGAAACCATTTTCTGCTTTAACAATGACATGATGTACTGTTGATATTTAAGCATGTGAAATTGGCAATTTAAAGCCCTTACAGCTAAAGTAGCAGAAGTGTAAACTTTTTCCCCCCATCTGTCCAGAGCTCTGGAATCCCTATCAGAGGGGACAGGATTTTTAGCAGTGGAAGCCTTAACCCCTTTAGGACCCTGAAAAATTGTTTCTGGATCTGCAGCAGGGTTTTTGTAAAGAAATTTATGAGAGTCAGGCACCCTGTAGTACCTGTCTGGCTTGACTGGTGCAGGGGGGTAAAGAATCAGGAGTCAGACTGGATTCAGAGAAAACATCATCAACAATATCAAGCACTGGGGGAATAGCCAGGGGCCTGTGCTGAGGCAATAAAAGAAAGTCTCTGAGCCTTTTCTTGGATTCTGAATAATCCTGGCTCTCCCAGTGGAAATGCTCCCTCATGGTGTGCAGGGTTTCCCCAAAAGAATAATCCTCAGGCGGAGAGGCTGAAGGTATAGACTCTTCTGCATCAGAGTCCTCATAGGGAGGGAGAGAATATCCCTGATCAAAAGAGGAATCAGAGGAAATAGAAACCTGGTCAGAGGAATCATAGTCAGTGTCTTGCCTAGGCCTTTTGTCAGGAGGGGGATGGGAACCCCTGATTAAAGTAATTAGGTCTTCGGCCATTTTAATTATCTAGAAGAAAAATAGCTGCTATCTCGTATGTTCATAAAAAATAAAGTAAAGTAATGGCAGAACAATAAGCTCACTATTCTCCCAATATTCCACACAGTAACAAAACGTTGTGAAATCTGTATCGTCTATGCCACAAATTCTTATAATAATCAGCTGTTCAGAAACAAAAACAATATTGCAACGGACTCACTGGAATGATAAAACGTTAAAACAAATGGATTTATTTGTAAACAGCAAGCGCTTTCACCATTTAGGCTTCTTCAGGCTATCAGAACATGTTATAAGTACGTTCTTTTATATAATTGGTTTAATGACATCATTTCCTCTCCCATTTAATTCAAATTAATTTAAATATAACTCTTAAATTAATCAAGCTTATAAAAACAAAGCTCTACGTGTAAAACAATAAATGGTTAAACCAAATATATACAAAATGCGTACACATATATATATATATATATATATATGATTACTTTCATATTCTGTCATTCATTGCTTTTGCAGTGTTAGCGCTATAAAAATAAATTAATTTATAACATTTTACTAATTCATAAATGAACATATAACAATGATAAATTTTATTAATGAAATAGCTGATATTAATGAAATATGTATGATAAAATATCAACTATGAACTTGCATTTATATTAAAAATATATATATTAAAAGTATATATTAAAATGTGTATTAAAAATGCATATTAAAAATACATGTTACTACATAAGACCTTAATATGAATTTCTTTGGTACTATTGTAATAACAAAATTATCTTAAATTTACATATTGCTTTAATATTCAAATCCTATAAATATTATTACCTAAGAGGTCTATTTTTCAAAACTGGTTTAATAGATACTCTATCATTTAAACCAGGCTGATAGTCAGCCCTAAGCCTTATGATCCACTTACTTTCCATCTCTTCTGTTCTATTCCTAACATCTCCTTCTTCTATTGTTAAGATTATTTGTTTGTATGACTTGGAACTTAATATTATGATCTCTTAGGTAATAATATTTATAGGATTTGAATATTAAAGCAATATGTAAATGTAAGATAATTTTGTTATTATAATAGTACCAAAGAAATTCATATTTAGGTCTTATGTAGTAACATGTATTTTTAATATGCATTTTTAATACACATTTTTAATATATATATTTCTAATATAAATGCAAGTTCATAGTTGATATTTTATCATACATATTTCATTAATAAAGTTTATCATATTGTTCTGATAGCCTGAAGAAGCCTAAATGGTGAAAGCGCTTGCTGTTTACAAATAAATCCATTTGTTTTAATGTTTTATCGTTCCAGTGAGTCCGTTGCAATACTGTTTTCGTTTCTGAACAGCTGATTATTATAAGAATTTGTGCCATAGAAGATGCAGATTTCGCAACGTTTTGTTACTGTGTGGAATATTGGGAGAATAGTGAGCTTATTGTTCTGCCGTTACTTTACTTTACATTTTAATTATCTGTTTCTTTGGCATGGATGACTGTACAGTAGAATGCTGTACTTGTTTCCTTGTCTTTAATGGTGATTTTAACTTTGCCTTGGCTGCTGTAGTGGGCTTAATTTTAAGCTGTGAAGGTCTGAAAACACCCTCAGAAGCAGATTCCTGCTCAGCGGCTCCGGACCCATCTGAGGGAACAGTTTCCGTAGGCCCAATACCTTCAGTTTCCACAGGCCTCTGTGTCTCCACGTGGCTGTCGGATACGGCCTGTGGCTCTGAGGTAGCGGGTGTCAGGGGCTGCGAAAGCACCTCACTGAGAACCGGCGACTGGCCTAGAAGAGGCTTCGTCTTCGGTTTTGGACCTCAGATGCCTGTCCTTTTCTTTGTCTTTGCGTTTTTTATAAATCCCACTCGTCGGTTGATCCGACGGCATTATGTAATTAAACCTTCGGCCAAAATAATGTAAAGCAAAATCAAACTGACGTTTAATAGTGCGTTTATTGAATCTAGCACAAAACCGACAACTGGTAACATCGTGGTCAGGGCCTAGGCAAGGAATACAGTAAGACTGAAAGTCCTTATGAGGTATTTGCTTCCCACAAGAGATACAATTATTAACTTTTACTGACATCGGTCTGGAGCAAGAAAAAGTTTCCCGAATGGGGTACTTAGCTTTATTGAAGACTTCGGTTCTGAAACTCAATTTCGAAAATCTCAGGAGTCGGCCGACCAGCACTTGCGAACTGCTTTTGCTTCGGGCACCGCGCGGCAAGAAAGACTGAAGAAAATGGTTGCATCTTTTATACCCCTGGCACACTGACGTCAGGGAAGAGGCGACAGCAACCGACGCCGGACCAAGATTTTGGAACTCGGGCAGACTGCGGGTAGCCTGCCGGCGGATAACCCAAGTGTAATGACTGCAACAGTGAAACACAATGAACATCAGGAGAGGACCCAGGACCGATCCCTGTAGGACTCCACTAGTGACTGGTGGGCAGTCTGACTTGGAGTCTGTTACTTTCACACTGTGTGCTCTATCTGTGAGCCAATTTGCTACCCACCTAACGATATACGGGTTGATGCCTAGTTTGTGGAGTTTATCAATAACTCCCGAGTGAGAAATGGTATCAAAGGCCTTGGGCAGATCGAGGTAGCCTGCATGAACTGCCTTACCTTCATGCACCGCTCTGGTTACTGACAAAGGAGTCAACCAGGTTGAGCAGACATGAGCTACCTTTCGCAAAACCAAATTACATGGGATCTAGAGTTTGGAGATTCCCTATATCCTTGTTAATTAGGTCCATGATGATGCGCTCCACAGCCTTACATATCAGACTGTTCCAGGCTAATGGGGCGATAACTTCCAGGGTCTGTAGTCACTCCTCCATTATGGAGAGGGATGACTGTAGCAGTGCACCATTCAGTACGGACAAAGCCTGATGTGAGGCTGTGAGTGAAAAGAGCACAAAGATGTGGTGCCAGTTCACTTTGTAATTCATGAGAATCACAGCCAGGGATATTGTTGGGCCCCATGGAAGCTGTATTCTTGGCCTTAGACAATGCAGCTTTAACCTGTGCTGCAATAATGCAGGGTGCCTGGCATTCTTCCACTGAATCTGCCGGCCAGTATGTTAGCAATATCTGTTGGCTCAGTATAGGAGGTACCATTGTGCAGTAACTCAGAGCAAATCTGGGTATTGCCATGGAGATTCTTGATATAACTAAAGAAGGCTTTGTGGTTGTTTTTAGTGTCTGCCCCAATTCTGCCTTCATAGCTGACTTTGGAGGTTTTGATGAGGGATCTCAACTTTTTGTTGAGGCTAATAAGGGAATTTTTCCAGTCTTGGTACTTCACCTTTTTCTGCAACAGCTTCTTCCTTCTGTTGCAGAGTTTATTAATGGCAGGGGACCACCAGACTGGCTTCCTTTTTTTGGAGGAGAGTGTCTTGGTTCTGTTGGGTATAGCTAGTTCCATACATTTATTCACGTATTCCTACTGTGCACTGGTGTATGGTTTGGCAGTCATGCATCTATTTTCCATTGGCATGGGTGCCATGAAGTTAGCCAGGCCACCTCCGTTTTTAGGAGTTCAAAGTCAGCTTTGGAGAAGATTTTCATTGTCGATACCTTTGCAGGGGGGGGGGTGTGGGTGAGATGTGGATTTCCATGGTGATTAGTTTGTTGTTGAACCAACCAGGGAGGAACTGACTATTCGTGTAGAGCAACGGTTACCCATGTTAGTAAAAAAACAGGTCAAGGATGTTGCTTCCTCTAGTGGGGGTAAGAAAGAGCTGGTCCAGGGCATTGGAACTGATGAATTGCAGGAAGCGTTGGGCCAGTGCACTGGTACTTGAGTAGTTTCCCCAGTTGATGGAGGGGTAGTTGAAACATCCTAGTATGAGACTGTTGGGTTGGACCTTGACAGATTCCAGGAATGTGGAGTGAGAGTCTAGGGACATGGTTAGGGACCTATAGCAGGCTATGATCTGGACTGCAGTCTTACTCAATGTTAGTTGTACCCGAAGTATCTCAGATGCATTATGCTGGGCTACTACTCTGGAGGTGTGCATATCCTTTATGAATATGGAGACACCACCACCTTTGGAGCTTTGGTCCATGTTTTGGGGCCGAAAGGTGTGGAATGAGTTACAGCTTGGTAGCGCAGGGGTGCTTTCTGCCGCTTTAAACCAGGTCTCCGTTACAGCACAAATGTCGATGTTCTCCATTTTGAGAAGTGCTTCAAGCGAGTGCATCTTGAGATTTAGACTTCTAGCGCTGAGCAGCAAGACCCTCAGATTGTATTTATTTATAGCTGTTATGGTGGTAATTTGGTCATTGGAACACCACCTAAAAAAAGGCACTATAGGGGTGGGCAAGAGCCTTAGCCAGTACCCAGAAACCCAGGGGTGACAGATGCAGGCCATCTCTGGAAAAGCATCAAGGTCTGTCAATCATGTCATCCCAAGCAGATACTGGATCCCCTTAGAATGACACTAGAAACTTAGCCAATTGTTGAAGTCAATCATTTTTTGTTTGTACGGCGGTATCATTCTGGGTGATGGTAGGATACTGCTCAGGGCTAGTGTCATACCTGCCTGGGCCACATAATCTGAGAGCTCCACCAAGTCTCTTTTCAAGTAGTCCAGGGAAGTGCGTCTCAGGTCATTCAGACCCGCATGGACAATGACAGAGTCATACTTGTACTTGTTGTGGGGTGACCTGAGTGCGTGTGTTACGTGTCAAACTATGGCACCTGATACACAGCTGACTGTTACCTTCTCCTTATTCAACCTCAAGTGGGGCATCTGTGTGCCTCACTATTGAGTCACCTATGACTAGTGGACTGGGCAAGGTGTTTAGCCTTAGGGGCTTAGGTTGAGGGGTACACTGTGGAGGTCAGCTATGTGTCCTGTGGTTTGTGCTGTGTTGTGGTGGTCGAGTGTACTTCTGTCATGGAGGTCTCTGCTGTTTGGTTAAATTTCTACTGAGTGCCTCTGAGAAGGTGGGTGTGTGGTTTGTGTTTTTATGTGAGAGCTGTGATAGAGGGCTGTGTGTTCCATGTGGTGTGGTGTAGGTGTTGACCTTCTCCTCTTGACCAGCTTGGCTAGAGAGTGCAGAGCTTCCAATTTGGTGATAAAAAAGTGCATCTCTCACAAGTCTGAGCATTGGGAGGTAAGAGGAGAGGGTTGTCTGTGTACATGAGGCAGTTGCTATATTGCCTCAGAATGCCCAAGTGCACCAGGTTAATAGGAGAAAGTACAGGGAACTGCCGTTTAATCATGCCAGGAGGGGTGGTCATAACTACTAAGTAGTGGAGCTATTTCCATGAAAAACTAGTGATGATGACTCTTAGGTATGCAATAATAGTTGCTATAAAAACCTGTTGAAGTGCAAAGCGATTAGGTTATTTGAAGTGCAAGATGGAAATAACTAACAAGATCTAAGGGGAAAAACTGAAGAGCAGAATTTCTGGCACCAGTAATAATTTACCTTAACTCGGTGCCGCTGAGCGGAGCGTAAACAAGCTCAAACCCATGCAAATGCGAGCTTTTAAACCAGAAAGTTGAAAGGGATGGAAAAACTGCCCAAACGTTCAATAAACTACAATTTCTGGGCCAGAAACCACTCCTCTTATGGTAGATAGCCTACCTAGTGCTTACCACTCCCAGTGATAAGCTAGAAGGCTTCCCTCCAACACAGAATGGCTTAGGGGCAGCTCAGAAGCTTACAAACAGTCCTGGATACAGCAAATCTATATCTGGACTAGACTAGTTACAGGAAACGTGGAAAATGAGCTTAGACTTTTTTTTTTTTTTTACAGAAATGCAGCTAAAATAGCAGTAAAACAATTCAAATGCATTGCAAGTTAGCACACCTGAGTGCATAGCAATATTAAAGTAAATACAGTTTAAATAAATGCAATTAAATTAAAAAATGACTAAAAACGTACAGAAAGCAGTAAATCAGGAAAAAATCAAAATGGAGGTACTAAAGAGTATCAGAAAACAATGCCACCTAAAATATAAATAATTCAGTTAAGCAAAAATTAAGACAGTGCAGAACTCTGAACAGTTAAAAAGTGCCAAAAAATACTTATCAGCTCTATATTTCCAGATTGTTTGAGAAGCACACTCAGTCAGAACACAAGGAGACTTTTGCAATGGTAGATTCTAGCAAAGTGTTTTTTTATATAAAGTGGAAAAGGAGAAAGGAGAAACAGAATATAATTCAAAGTTAAGAAACTAAGTGGGTTTACTTCTCAAATGTTCTCTCTGTATTAGGTAGAATGAGCTAATGACAGTAGACTGGGAGGAGTGTCCCAGGTCAAATTTACAGTAGGGCCGGGCAACTGCAAAGCCACCAAGTATAACAAGACACCAACAGGGATGGAGGGTGGGGAACTATACTACAGCTACTAGCTACTCACAATCACATAAATACAACTCTCAGCATGAAAAAGAAGTTTACACTTAAGTAATTCAGTAAAAATGGCCAAAGCCCTCAAAGACGTATCAATACAGTCATATACACACTTTAAACGAGACAAGTTATGATCTGTGAAATGGAAGAAATTAAACCATTTAAAGCAGATTTTTCCTCACAAGACGAAACAGCTTACAAAGCATTCCTCTAACTTTGACAATTAGTGAGAACAACATATCAACCTGACAATAATTCAAAGTTGCAGAATATAGCATACACTTTTTCCCATACTTATCAATTACTTTCCATCCTTGTCAGAAAGTGTAGGATTGGAATTAATTAAATGTTTAGCAGCAGTATGATTAACTAAAGCTATAGCTGCTGGGTCAGGTTTGGGATGAATTTATAGAAGTAAAAACACTGAGGAACTTTAAATAATTTATCTGCCTTTTTAGGAACAGGAGGCTGAGTATCAAGAAAATTGCAGGCAGTAACACATTCTTCAATGCTGACAGCACTTGAGGAATTGGTGAGGTTCAAGAAATTCCATTTGTAACGGTTTCTAGTATTTTCTGAGATATGAGAAACTTCAGATTTCTCCCACTGAAAACGCTGGCAAATTCTTGAAAGCTTCACAGAAAGAGAAAAACTCCAGGGAGAATCAGATACTGTACTCTCTTCTAAATCCGAATTAGAAATCTAAGGAAAAAACTCTGCACATCCCTTTATCTTCCTGTACAGATAGAGAATCTTAAATCTCTTCAGGAAAAGAGGCAACCCTCTTTCTGTTACAAAAAGATGCACTGCAAGGTGGATCAATAGCCTTAAGTAAACCCTGATCTAGAACTAATAAACTACTCCTGCCCAGACAGTTGTGAGATATAATGTTTAATTTATTTTTCTTTTTGACAGGAAAGATGGGGCCAACAGGATTGTTAATGGCAACTGTAACTTCCCCAGGAATGGACATAACATTCTGATTGAACAGGAAATACTTTCCTGCTCCTTCCCCAAGACCAGCATGATTGTCTGTCCCTTGCTCAATGAGGGGACCCCAACAGCCACAGAGGACGTGGCTAAGTCCTGGTCCACAGTCATTATAGGTGCTACAGAGGGATCTAGGATAAAAAAAACAAGTGGTCTGAGGAACCATCTTTAGCCACAGCAGAGTTACCCAAGCCTGCTGCAGTGACAAAAGCTGGTTACTTAACTTTTTCTTTGTGGATGGCAGATGGAATGACCACTGGACTGGTAGTTTTTCCATGGTCAAGCCGAAAATCTTGCCTCTTTCCTGCTGAAAATAAGCAGCATAAGCTGGTAAAACATTTAAAGCTGCAAAAAGTCACTTCCCCAAACAAAAAGACCTTAGAAAGCACTTTATTTTACTTTTGGGGGATGGCAAAGTGCATTAAACAGTTTCTCCACAGAAAAAAAATGGTTTTCATGCGTGTCCAAACAGCTTTAAGCTAACTGAACCAGCAGGTCAAGCTCCGAGCTTAAAATAGATCTTAAGAAATTTTTATTTTTCAAAATGTTGCAAAAGATTCTCCTGTACAATCAAAATAACACACTGACTCTTGGTTCTTCTTCTTCAAATGAGAGTCTCCCTTTATTGTGCGCTCTTTTGTAAATCTTTCTAATAGAAGTTTTTAAAAAAAAAAATAAAACATGATGGACTGTCTTGTAGCAGTCAGTGGTACTTGAGAAACCATGCAGTCAGTTTGAGGTCTGTGAAGTCTGGATGAGTCTCATCTGTTGAGTGACAGGAGGTCTGGACTGAGATCCAGTATCCAGGGTGAATGTAGAAGGTTAGGCCAGAGGATGGGGAACCAAATCTGATAAGACCAAAAGGGTGCAATGAGGATAACTAAGGTTTTCAACTGGTATGTTTTCTGTAGAAATTTGGGGATGAGAGGTAACAGTGGGTAAGCATAGAGAAGATTGGAGGGCCGATCATGGATCACAGCATCTCTTGGTGACCCCCCCCCCCCGCCCCTTGCAGGTATCACGGCAAAGAACCTCTGGCACTTGTTATGGGGAGAAGCTAAAAGGTCGCAGCACAGCTGATCCCAATGATGGAATATTCTCTCTGCCACTTTGACAATGACAGACCACTCATGAATGATCAGAATAGATCTGCTTAGTTAATTGTCAGAATAGACCCGCTTAGTTAATGCGCAATCACTTTGGCTTTCCTCGGTATGTGTGTTGTTATTAGAAAGCAACTGGAACAGATTGCTCATTGCCACACACTCATACATGGAGGATAAGATTAGGTTCCTACCTGCTTGCTGATGTACCAGACTACTGACATGTTCTCCATTTGAATAGTAATCATCCCAAAGGGGACAGCATCTTGAATGGCCTGCAACACTAGGAGGACTGGTCTCATTTCCAGGACACTGATATGTGTCTTAGCTTCTTCTGGAGACCATGTATCTTGGACTGTCCTTCCCAAGCAGTGCCCCATCCACACCAGTTGGGAGGCATCCGTGGTTATGGTGGCTGGGGGCAGGGGAAGAACAAATGTATGGCCTTTGGAAATTTTGCTTGAAAGAAGCCACCACAGAAGATATATTTTGCAAGTTTGTGTGATCTTGACTAGGGTGGTTAAAGGCAGATGAAGAATGGACTACTGTACTGACAGGGTCCACTGTAGAATTCGCATGTGAAACCTGGCTAAAGGGACTAGGGTAATAGCTGCTGCTGCCATGGATACCAGGGCTTGTAAGATTAGTTGTGCTGGAAGAGAAGAATGTAGGATTACTTTCTTGAACTGGGATGTGAATGTCTAGATTCACGTTGGAGGGAGAGGGCTATCTGATTGACCATGACTAGATGAGCACCTATGAACTCTAGACTCTGTGCAGGTGTGAGTTGTGACTTGTTGTAATTGACTGTGATGCCTAGATAAGAGAGACAATTGGAGCAAGTAGTCTCTTGAGTGTAGGAGTAGATACCTGGTTTGGGCAGTCAGAAGTCAGTCGTCTAGGTACAGAAACACTCAGAATCCTAGCAGTCTCAAGTGACCTGCTACTACTGCAATGCCTTTATTGAACACCCTGGCTGTGTTGAGACTAAAGCAGAATGTTCTGAACTGGTAATGACTGGCTCCCAGCTGGAACAGCAGACATCTTTTGGAGTGCCTCTTCATTTTGATGGGATAGTACACATCCTGAAGATCTATCGAGCACATGCAATCATTCTTTTGTAGTAGGGCAGAACAGAGTGAACTGTGACCATCCAGAAACTTGAATATTGTACAAACTGGTTTAGTTTGGTGAGATCCAGAATGGGTCTCAAGTCCCCTGTCTTCTTTGGCACTACAAAGAATCTTGAGTAGGTCCCAGATCCTCTCTAGTCTGGTGGTACCTTCCGGATGACTCTTTTCTAGCAGCTTTTCTATTTTAAAGCCTGCTGCTACCCTCTGATTGTGTGGAACATTGGAGATTCTTTTCATTCTTGCAGGAGGAATCTGGACAAATGATGACAAAACCTCTGGATACAATTCTCTGCACCCAGGGAACTTTTGTTATGGATAGCCAGGCTCTTTGGTGCAGACACAAATGCCCCTGACTGCCTCCAAAGGGCAGCAGTTGGGCAGCTGCTCAGGACTGCTGATAGGGCTTGTCCGAGAGGGAATACTGCAAACCTGGTTCTGCGTACCACCTCTGCCCTGGTGATGGCGCCTTGTGTTAAGAGTTCTCCCTCTGCCCCTGGGACAACTACCTCCTCATAAATCTTGGAAAGGACCCTGGGATTTACAGAACCACATCTTTCTACCTCTGTGCTGATTCTGGGAAAAGGGTCTCTGAAGGGTAGAAAAACATATTAGTACAGCAGACGAGATCTCTCTTTCTTGCTCACATCTGGAGAAGCTCTCTCTTACTTGAGGGCCAAATAAGGAAACTCTATCAAACACAGCACTGATGAATGAAGACTTACAGGGCTCTGCAAAGTCGCACAGATGCTTCCAGGCATGCCTCCTAATGGCTATGCCTGAACCCATCACCCGTGAGGATGCCTGACCCCATCACCTGTGAGGTACCTTCTGCCACATGGCAGATCAGCCTCATGGATGGATTAGATATCGATTGAAGGGTGGCTAGTTGAGAGGAAATTGTTTTGATCCTGGGCAGCCATGGACCCAGAAAGAGATTTGAAAATTTCTTTAGTCAAAGCTCTCTCCAATCTTGTAAAAAGCCAAATAATTCAACAACCGCACAACAAAGTTCAGTGAAACATATACACATTTACCAAAATTGTCCAAAGCCCTGGACTCCCTGTTAGGGGGATGGAGAGAAGAGCTCTGCAAGCTATTTTTTAGTGGCCACCGCCACAACCATGCCATCCAGTGGGACCCCCTTTTGTGTCCTGTCCTGGGGGGGGGGGCTAGAAATCTGTTTGGACGCTTAGGGATGAGCTCCACAGTATCCGGTTCTTTCCATGCCCAGCAAAGAAACAAGATCCATCAGTTCATTAGCTGTGGGGGTCATCCAAGATATAGCTGGGCCAGACCTGAAAGCCTCCAGGAACACAGACTCCTCTTGGGAAGGGTTACAAAAAGACCAACCACCTTTTTAAGAGCTCTAGAGCATCTCCAAATGAGACATCTTCAGGTGGAGATCTGGGGAACCTTCTTCAAAAAAATCTGTCCTCTGTGAGAAAATCTAAATGTCTCCTTTTACACATTCTCTTCCAAGGGAACTCAGTGGGATGGCCTGGTGAGGTATCAAAATTGATGGGGGAGTCCTGACGGACTGACTGGAGACTTGAACAGGCTTTCTGTCGTAGTGGAATGGAAGCTCAAGACTCAGAGCCAAGAACTGAAGCAGGTAAAGTAGTCTGATCTGAGGGGGGTAAGCATGTCCTTTTTCTCTAGGCAAAGAGAAGGCCCTCTCCACAATCTTGAAGGAAGAGTGCTTGGTAGAGACCAAAGTCAATGGTAATGAAGCCAAAATCTCCTGAACTGCTGGCACCTGTAACTCTAACAAGCAGTCCACCTAAGGATGGAGTTGGACCTGAGCTGTCCAGTGCAGAGGACCTTCGGAGTGGATGCTGAAGGTTTGGCTCCTAGAGTTCTCTGCCTCCAAAATGCTTGGAGCCAGACAACTCAGGGAATTTATCAGAGTCGAACAAAAAAAATGTATTTGGATCTGAAGAGAACACTCACAGAGATCTTGGGTCTGTGGGCTCCAAAACAGCAGGTCAGATCGAAGAAGCAGAAATCAAAGGAGTAGTAGTCACAAGTAGGCTTATGGATCTGATGGGAGATGGAGCCGGGAGTGTCCTCATCTGTTTCCGAGCTCTGAAGAATTCTTCATCATCCTATCCACTTCATCCTTGGATAGTCTCCTGGAAGACCTAAGAGAAGAGGTCGTGGATGGAGGCCTAGAATGTTTGCAGGGACAATCCTCTACGAAAGGTGAAGGGAGCAGAGATATTATCAGATCCAGCAGGACAGTAGGTGACTGGATCTGAGGCAATTTGGATTTCTGAGCAGAGGAATCCAAAGTCGTCGGATCTGCCTTTTTTTGATGGTTCTGTAGCTGGCTCTGAGGAAGGAGCTGAAGAGGAAGCAGGTTCCGGGGATCTCTTATGGAAGTCTCTGTCTTTGGGAGCAGAGCCAGGATTTCCCTTTGTCAGACTTCTTTGAGGGGCTTTGATCCCTAGATGAAGCAGAAGTGGTGGAAGGGAGAAGGCCTTTCAATACAAGTTTATTCCTCCTGTCTGTGAGTACCCTGGAATTGAAACCAGCACAAATGGAACCATCTACCTCTAAACGGGCATCCCCCAAGCAGTATACACATTTCCTGTGGACATCCAAGTTAGGGATTTTATACCCACAGGTGATTAATTTTTTGAATCCAGTAGGTTTACCCATCCATACTTGCCTAAGAAAGCAAAGCTACATAAAAAAGAAATTAAGCAACAATAAAGAATGCTGCTTACTTGCTAAGAAAGAAAAAAAGCTACCAACAAAGGTAGATAAGAAATACTCTAAAAAAGGAGTAGAAAGATGGAGTAAAGATAACAAAATATCAGCAATGGTATAAAAAAAACTGAACTATCGGTATTAACCGGAAAGGAAATTTACTGCAAAAAGAGTGGAAGATGAATCAGTAAAGACTAATATAGAATGAAAAAATTTTACGTAAAAGGTCACTGTTTTAACTGATAAAACAACCCTGACCCAACAACTGGATATCGCTGATAAATTCCAAAGGTTATTGCTTGAAGGTGGAAACACCGAGGCGCTAGAGTGTGAATAAAATAAGTGGATTTATTCTTTGCTTCACTTTATTACTTTGGAATTTATCAGTGATATCCAGTTGTTGGGTCAGGGTTGTTTTATTTTGGGAAGAAGAGGAGTGTTTGTCCACTGTTTTAACTGAGTTCACCAATAGCTCAAGAGAGAAAGGATCCATATCTGTAGAGAAGTGGCGGCAAATGAGATCTTAAGTATGTTAGGCGGGCAGGGCATTATGGTAAAGACAGGAGCTCGACAGTTGGAGCCGAGGATCTGGTAAAAGTGTTAGAATCATATCAGAGACCCATCTGTTAATGAATGAATGAAAATTACATCATCAGATCTTTTTTTATTAATAAGTATATTGAGGCACAGGCTATCCTTGAGGCAGCAATACTTCAATTTTTTTTTTTTTTTTTTTTTTAGAGCAATACCTTAATGTTATCCAGATTTTGTTGTTACACTAGAAGGTTTAGAAGATGGACATTACCTAAAAAAAAGGCAGTATGATGGTAGACATGGATTTAACCAATATATGAAAGCCTTGAGGGGAGAGGTGCAGGCCTTTGCAAAGCAGTAGGACTATCTACCACCCCCCCCGGCTAATAAATATAGTCACCCCCCCCCCCTTGAAAGGTACCAGAACCTAAGCCAGTTGCTGAAAAAATAAGTTATGTACTCACCATAACGTTCCATCTCATTCTCCCTCAACAAATGGATTCGCGGATCCGAGTTGGCCACTTTCTAAAGATTCTAGGATCCGAATCTCGAGCTCCTCCCTTACCCATAATGCCCATGACCACTACAAACTCTCAGACTGAGTTTGCTGCTATAATCTATACTATAAAACTAAAATATAACAATAATGCTATGACAGGAAAGTGACAGCTGAAAGATCAGGAGCTCAAACAGGAACTATTGTTTCTTAACAACACTTCTGTTAGATCTCTCCCAAAGTCATGGACAGGGGGCAGGTGAAGAATGAAAATGGACAACACAGATGGAATGTTACAGTGAGTACATAACTTATTTATCTGACTTTGTCATTTTCATTCATTCCTCAATGAATGGGACAGAGTTCCCAGTTACAGTCACCTTCAGTGGCCCTCAAGGAAGAATGTTCCGGAGCTCCACAGAACCAAGGGCAGTTCTACTTCTAGAAATAATGTCCAATTTGTAAAGCTCAATAAAAGTACGAGTATTAGACCAAGTGGCAGCTGCACAACCATCAATAGAGGCTAAAGCCCAAAAAGCAGCCAATGTAGACACTGACCTGGTTGAATGGGCTTTTTGTTGTTTTGGTAAGGCTACACCTTTCATGGAATAAACACAGGAAATACAAACTGTTATCCATTTAGCCAGTGTAATTTTTGAAACTGCTTTTTCCAATCTTTTAGTAGTAAAAGAGACAAATAACTGATCCATTTTTCAAATTTCTTTGGTCCTGTGAAGGTAGAAACAAAGTTGTCTATGTACATCAAGAAAATAAAGGGTGTATTCTCCTTTGTTTTTGAATTTGAGGAAGAAAACTGGCAAACTTAATTGATACTGGTTTTAGACAACTTTTGGTAAGAAGGTAGCACTCGTGCATAAAGTAACCATGTCCTTGTGAAAAAGTAAATATAGTGGTTTGCAGGACAATGCTTGGAGTTCAGATACTCATCTTGCAGAAGTTATAGCTACTGAAAAGCCAATTTTCCAAGAAAGAAACTTGAGATCTACTTTAACTGATGGTTCAAAGGGAGAAAGTACTAAGGTTTGCAAAACCATAGTGAGGTCCCCAAGGTGAAGAAGGGTCCTTTATCGGAGGTCTAAGTAAGAAGGTACCCTTAAGAAAGGCCTTACATAATTTGACAATGCTAAAGGAGAAGCATCATCTCCAACATGATAAATAGGGGTGGCTTCTAACTGAACCTTAATAGTGGAAAAACTTGCTCAGTCTTGAAAAATCGATGCAAGGAAATCTAGAACAGCTGGAAGCAGGGCAATAAAGGGATCTAACTCTCTCTGATGAGCCCAAAAGGAAAACCTTTTCCATTTACTTTTGTAAATTTTCCTAGTCAAAGATTTATGAGAAGAAGCTAGGATTTTTCAAATTGGGGAGGAGAGCCTGGAATGTCTAACCATCACTGGAAATGGAGAAACCATGCGGTCAACATGAGGCCTGCAATATCCGGATGAACTTGCCCTGACGGGCGAGACTGAAGGTCTGAACTAGGATCCAGTGTCCAAAGAGGGCACGCTAAATTAGACCAAAGGAAGGGGAACAACACTTGTTGAGGTGAGAAGGGGGCACTGAGGATTACTGTACTCTTCAACTGAAGTCCTTTCTGAAGAAATTTGGGGATGAGAGGTAGGGGAGGGTAAGCGTAAAGGAGACGGGAAGGCCAAACATGGACCAGAGCATCTTTAGTGACTGCCTGAGGTAAGATAAGGGCAAATAACCTGCTGCATTTGCTGTTGAGGGGGATGCAAATAGGTCACAGCAAGGTTGACCTCATCTGTGGAAGGTCATGTTTGCCACTAATTGGTTAAGAGACCACTCAAGAGGCATGTGGATAGTCCTGCTGACTTTGCCCGCTAGAATGTTGGATTTCTCCAGTATGTGCATTATTACAAGAAAGCGGATGGATGAGATCGCCCATTGCCATATTCTCACTGCTTTTTGACAAAGGGGTAGGATCTGGTTCTCCCCTATTTGTTGATGTACCAAACTATTGACATGTTGGCTGTCTGTATTGCAACAGTCCCAAGAAGGAAAACGCTCTGGAAGGCCTGCAATGCTAGAAGCACCACTCTCATCTGTAGGACACTGACATGCAAATTGGTCTCTTGAGGGGACTACATGCCTTGTACAGTCCATTCCAAATAATGCCCCCCCCCCACTCCAACTGGGAGGGTCGTGTCGCTGGGGGGGGGGGGAATAAATGGACAACCTTGATCACTTGGAGTAGATTTACCGAAAAGACTTTCTGCAAACTTGAGACAATTTTATCAGACGATTTAAGGAATGATGAAGAAAAGACCATTGCACTGTCAGGTGAATTCTCATGTGGAAGCGAGCAATGGAAACTAGAGTAACTGTAGCGGCCATCAACCCTAGAGCTTTTAGGATCAGTTTTGCTAGGGGCAAAGGAATGGAAAGAATCTGTTTGATGTGTGTCTTCAATGTAAGAACTATTTTGAGGCATTAGAGCTAGACAATTTACTGTGTCTAAGCGAGCACTTATAAAATCCACAACTTGAACTGACTGAAGTTGAGATTTGTGCATGGTGATGGTGATTCCCAGTGAGAGTGACAGCTGAAGCAAATAACCCCTTGCTTTTACTAGTAGATGCCTGATTGGTACAGTAAGGAGTCAGTCTTTTAAATAAGAAAACACTCTGTATTCCAAGCAGTCTCAGGAAAGCTGCTACCACTGCCATGCATTTGGTAAATACCCTGGGGGTTGTGGTGAGACCAAAGGGCAGGACACTGAACTAATAATGGCTAGCTCCCAGCCGGAAGCATAGATACCTTTGGGAGCGCCTGTTTATTTTGATGTGAGAGTAGGTATCTTGATCGATTTGAGCACATCCAGTGGCCCTTCTCAAAGAGGGGCAGAATGGACTGAACCGTAACCATCCGGAATTTGGAATTCTTTACAAACTGGTTCAGATAACTGAGATCCAAGACAGGTTTCAGGTTCCCCTGACATTCTGGCACTAAAATGAACCTTAAGTAAAATTCAGATCCTTTTTTGGTCTGGGGAAGCTCTTGGATGACTCCTATGTCTAGCAACTTTGTGATCTCTTGAGCTGCTAGCTCCCTCTGATTGGGTGGAACATCAGGGAGAATCTTCCTTGTTTTTATAGGAATATGTAAAAAGGGAATGAAATGTCTTCTGGATATGATCCTTTGCGCCCATGAGTCTATTGTGATGGCTATCCAGGTTTGTTGGTGCAAGGATACGTGTCCTCCCCCCAACTGTCACCAGACAGGGACAGTCAGGCAAACTTTCAAGAATGCTGGAAAGATCTGTCAGAGAATGAATCTCAAGATCCTTGATTCTGCAGACCTTCTCTGCTGCTTGGGTGACATCTACCACTGTGGTTATTTCCCCCTGTGCCTCTGGGGGAAAATTCCCTGCATAAATCCTGCAAAGGACCTTGAGATTTTCTGAACCACATTTTCTTACTGCCACGTTGTTTCCTACAGAAAGATCTCTTGCGGGATAGAAAAGTGAATTCCGATGGCAGACAAGGTCTTTCCATTATGTTCACTGTAGGAGAGAGTCTCTTTTACTGTTGGGCCAAACAAGAATGATCAATCAAAGGGAGCATCGATGAATGATGCCTTGAAGGGTTCCACAAAATCGCAGAATTGCATCCAGGCATGTCTCCTTATGGATAAGCCTGAACTTACCGCCCCCGAGGTACCTTCCGCAGCATGTCAGATCAACCTCATGGACACATTTGCAATCAATTGTAGGGTGGCCACTCATGAGGAAAAGAATTTCTGTTACTCTGTGGAGATGGACCCTGGGGCAGAATTAGAGTGTTCTTTTATCAAGTCCCTCTGTAAACTGGTGAAATGCACCAGGTAGTTCAATGACTGCAGGTCACATATCGCTGATGCATACCCTTGCTTCCCAAACCTGTCCAAAGGCCCAGCCTCTCTGTTAGGGGGATAACAGTGGAGCTTTGTTCAGTAAGCTCCTTTTTGGTAGCTGCTGCAACCACCATGTCATCTACAGGAATCCCTTTACTCCGGTACTGCCTATCAGCAGGGGTGGTTAAGATTTTGTTGGGGCATTTGAGGACAGGTTCCATGAAGTCCGGTTCCTTTCATGCCCTGCGGGAGACTAGTTCTATAAGCTCATTTGCAGAGGGGAGTAACCCAAGATGCAGACGGGGCCAGACCCAACAGCTTCTACCACCACCAATTCCTCCTGGGAAGGAGTTTGGGAAAACCCACCATCTTTTTGGTGAAGGATTTCTAAGACACATCTCTAAATGAGACATCTTCAGGTGGAGATCTAGTGGACCCGTCCCCTCATCAGAATCAGTGTCTTCTGTTATAGATTCCTGTGGGGAATCCAAGTGCCATCTCTTGCATGCCCTCTTCTGAGGGACCTCCTCAGAGGGATGTTCTGGGGAGGTATCAGAAGAGAGGAGGAGTTCCCTGGTGGAAAATGTTTAGAAGATTATATGGGCTGGCTGTCCCTGAGGTGTAGGATGCAAGGACTCACATACAGGATCCAGAGAGGGAATAAGGTATGGTTATGAAGAAGGCAGAGTCAAAACTACTCTGGGTTGAGGGAAAACCCTCTTCACCCCCTCAAAAGCAGAGGGACCTGGAGAAGCCAAGGATAATCCCATCGGAGCCGAGCTTCCCAGAGCAGACAATCCCTGAGCCTCCCCAATCCCCCACTCTGAGACAGGAGTCGGACTGGAGCTATCCAGTGCCAAAGCTCCAAGAGGAAGTGTTGGCTCAGAAAACTTAGAAGTCAAAGTCAACCCCCTGGATTCGATGCCAATGCTTTGGCTCAGCCAGCAGTCATGTTCCAGCAATGTTGAAGTTGATCAGTTCAGGGAAGTAGGAGGAGTCTAGGATGAAATAACCTTCAGATCCGATGGTCCGACTCCTGGGGCTCTCGTATCCAAAAACTCTGAAATGGCTGGTCAAATCAGAGGAGGAGTAATTACAGGTTGAAAAGAAGGTTGGTGGCTCACAGATATGTTGGGAGACAGAGCTGGCAAAACTCCCATCTGGATCTGTGTTCTGAGGAATTTCCTCATCCTATCCACCTCCACTTCAGACAGACTACGGGAAGACCTAACGGATGAGGATGTGGAAGGTAGCCTAAAAGGCTTCTTAAGCGTCTCTTGCATAAAGGGAGACCTTAGTCATAGAGATACCAGCTCTGGAGAAAACCTGGGAGTACTGGGCTGAGGAGATGGAACAGTAGACAGTGTTGGATCTGAAACCTTCGGATCTGAGGTTTTAGGAACCTTCTTTGGAGGAGATTCTAAGCCAGGTGTAGACTGAGGAGACTGGGCAGATAAGCATTTACAGTGCTCACTGGGCTCCTTCAATTTATGGGAGGGGGTTTGAGCCCCTGAAGTAGTGCCTGATGATGAAACTGAAGCAGGAAAGAGGCCTTTCAAAATTAGCTTATTCCTCCTGTCACAAGTTGCTCTCGCATTAAAGGCCGCACATATGGAACAAGAGGTGTCCAGATGTGCTGGGCCCAAACAATAATCATACTCCCTTGTAGGCATCAGAGCTGGGGATCTTATGCCCGCAGGAAGTGCATTTTTAAACCATATTAACCATACTAAAAGAACGCAAGCTAGATTAAGAAAGGAAGGGAAGACCTTTTTTTTTTTTTTTTTTTTTTAAGAAAGCAGAAAGGACAGAGAGAAGGAAATCACTACCAACAATGGTAATACATGGAAAATACCTAAAAGTATAGAGAAAAAGGGGAAAACAGCCTATCAACAACTTTCTCTCTCTCTCGGCTTTTCCCGGTTAGGGGTCCCCACAGTGGATCACCTTGTCTGCTCATGATTGGCAGTGGATCTTTTATGGTGTCGAGTTGCCAGCCCGGTACCCAACCTTCCACAGAAGGCACACACACACACACACACACACACACTCACGCCTAGGGCTAGTTTTAGCGTGTCCAATCCACTTGCAGCATGTCTTTGGGAATATGGGAGGAAACCGGAGCACCCGGAGGAAACCCACACGACCACAGGGAGGACATGTAGACTCCGCAAAGAAGACACCCCAGCCGAAGATCGAACCAGAGAGCCTCTTGCTGTGAGATGACAGCGCTAACCGCTGCACCACCGCAGCCTATCAACAATGGTAGTGTAAACAAAATAATGAAAACTCAGTAGAAAAAGGTTAATTGAAGGTTGTTAATTTCATTGTGGACAAGGTAGACACATTTATTTTTGATTTTTAACCATATTTATGTATTGTCCACAATTTTTATATTGTAATATGATTTCTTCATATATATTGTTTACATAGTTTCAAGAGATCCAATAGTTGGTCAGTTTCAATATAAAATTATATATGTACCATTTTACACTATTCATACTCTGACACAAATCATTAATTAATGATTTTTTAGTATGATTATTGTATGGTTTTTATTGTAAAGATTTTGTTTTCAAGAGACACGTAGTGACATAAGGTTTTTAACTTGTTTATAGTATTGAATCACTTATTTAACAATACAACCATGTACATTGATCTACCATCATTTTTTGATTTTACATACATTTTTAATGATTATTAGTTTGAAATGATGCTTGGTAAAACTTTGTACAGAAAATCCAAGCAACACAATGAAAAACTATAAATGTTATGAATTAATCATTCAATTACCCAATTAGTTATGAATTAATGTC
Source organism: Protopterus annectens (assembly GCF_019279795.1). Taxonomy (NCBI): domain Eukaryota; kingdom Metazoa; phylum Chordata; order Ceratodontiformes; family Protopteridae; genus Protopterus; species Protopterus annectens. The sequence continues at coordinate 1,006,751,776 of NC_056734.1, read as the reverse complement.
TTGACTATATAAGGTATTTTAGTATGAGGTGTGACTATCTTGATAAAGCCTGACACAGTCTCAGGCGAAAGCGCTTGTGGATATTCACTTTCTACTGTGTGTTTTTGCAATAAAGAACTTCGTTCTCCAGGAATAGTTTATTGGACGTTTGGTGGTCTTCTGTTTGTACTTTTACTGGTTCGTTTTGGGAATCTGCTTGTTCTACTAGTTAATTGAAGGTTAACAAAGGTAAGGGATTAAGTTAACTAATAAGAAAAGCAATAGATGTACAAAAATAAACAAGAAATAACTTTCACTTACGAAACCCCAGAGAAGATCAATCTACTGCAATTCCGACCATCCTAAAGAGTGGCAAATGAGATCTAAGGGTTTGTAGTGGTGAGGGGCCTTGTGGGTAAGGGAGGAGCTCAAGATTCGGTTCTTAGATTCTTTAGAAAGTGGCAGTCAGATCCGAGGATCAGACTCAAACCCATTATTTAAAGAATGAATGAAAATGACAACAGCAGGTCAATCTTTTGTTCACATTGTGACATCATTCTGGATGATGGCAGAATGCTGCTCAATGCAATGTTCACACCAGCCTCAAACACATATTCTGAGAGCTCCATCACGGTTCTCTTCATATATTCCAGAAAGGCATGTCTCAAGTTATTGAAATTCACATGTATTATGGCTGTGTCATCTGTATACTTTTAGTGCAAGGACTTAAGTGCTTGTGTGATGTGGCAGACAATGGCACTTGATAGGCAACTGCCCCCCCCCCTCCCCGAAAGAGCTTGGTGAGCGGTGCATCGGTGTGTCACACTATGGAGTCAGCTATGACTGGGATAGTGGATTGTGTGGAGGCTTGCCTTATGAGCTACTGAACTGAGTTAATCTGATTCTAAGATGCAAGTTTCATGGTAAGTGCTATCTGTGTTGTGTGTCTGAAAGGTTGCTGGGGGTACTTCTTTCTTGGGTTACTTTTCGGAGGCCTTTGTGGTTCAGGTAGATTACTTTTAACAGCCTCAAAATATCAGGGTCTACATGAGACGGTTCTATGCTGTGTATGCTTTTTTGTGTGCGTGTGCTTTGTTTAATATAGCATTGTGTGGTAACAACCTGCTTGTTATTTGTTGTGCTTCATGTAAGAGCACTGCCTCCAATAACATTGTATAACTACATCTTTCACACAATGCTTGATAATTTAAGTAGTAGGTGGTTGTCAATAAATATGAGACAATTGCTATATTATCTCAGGATGTCCATTTCAACCAATCAGGCTTCAGAGATAGGTGGAAAAAGCAAATCCATGGTTCTAGGGGCTTAATAATATGGACTGTAAGGGAAGTTGTGCCTATGAGACTTGGAGCCAATTTACTGCAGGTGCTATCTTTGCAGCGCAAACAATCTAAGGCTAGACACAACAAGCAATGCTGCCACCTAGCGTAAACCTGTTTAAAATAAACATTCTTAGACACTTGAGTTCTGTAAGTGAATTACCTGGAAGGCAAACACAAGTGCTGAACTAATTTGTCAGTAGTCACATAAGAAAAAAAAAAAGAAGTTATGTACTTACCATAACGTTCCATGTTTGTAGTCCATCTCGTCTATATTCTTGCTGGATGGGTTCGGAGACGATATTCGGCTCCGACTCAGCAGATACTAAAGCTCGAGAACTTTTACTGGCTCGAGGCTAGCCCTTATCCCATGGTGCCTCATGGCAAATCCCCAGATCTAGTTTGCAAGAAAGCAATAAATGCCTATTAGGTAAGAGCAATACAAGAGCTGCATAAATACAGCAAAGGATTTAGAAATATAATCCATTCCAGGTGGACAACAAAAAAGAACCATGTCAGGCAGCACCACAATAGTCCACCAGATCCCCAGAAAACAGGAAGGGGGTTGGAGGGAGGGACGAAAGAATATAGGCAAGATGGACTACAAACATGGAACGTTATGGTAAGTACATAACTTCTTTATGTTATGTAGTCCTATCTCGGTCTATCTTGCTGGATGGAACAGAGTCCCTAGCACCTATAACCTGGGTGGCTCAAGCGAAGAGACTCTTCAGCACAGTGGACCCAAAGGATGACCTGTCCCGGGAGGCCAAATCCAATTTGTAATGAGTGACAAATGTATGTGGTCTTGCCCAAGTAGCTGCTGCACAAATAGCATCAATTGGGAGTCTAGATCTAAAGGCACATGAAGTAGCTACAGTCCTAGTAGACTGACCTTTAACTTTGACAGGTAATTGTTTACCAGCATGTTGATAAGCAAAAGATATGCAATCCTAAAGTCATTTTGAAAGAGTAATCTTAGAAACAGGCAAGCCTTTCTTTTTGTCAGAAAAGGAAACAAAAAGTTGATCGAATTTTCTGAATTCTTTAGTCCTATGTAGATAAAACCTGAGTATTCTGTGAGCATCTAGCTGGTGCAGTCTATACTCTGATTAATTAGAGTGGTTTGGAAAAAACACAGGTAGCTCAATAGTAGTATTCAGATTGTGCTCTGAGCATACTATGGGATGAAAGGTTGTCCTGAGAGAGAGACTATCCTTGTGTAAAATAGTAAAGAGGTCGAATAGTTATAGCTTGCATTTCTGAAACTCGCCTAGCAGATGTTATGGCTACCAAGAACAAGGTTTTCCATGACAACAACTTTAAGTCTGATGACAAGGATGGCTCAAAGGGTGCAGACAGCAAAGATGAGAGGACTAAGTTTAAGTCCCAGGGTTCTAATGGTTGTTTTATTGGGAGCCTGAGAAGAACTCCTTTTAAGAAAGTTTTACACAAGGAATGCTGCATGATTGGATTTCCCATGAAGCCAAAGTGAAAATTGGAAATAGCAGCTAAATGAACTCTTAACTGTAGCGGCTGCCACTCCTTCATAAAAAAATTGACGCTAGGAAGTATAAAATGGATTCTATAGGAGCCTTATATGGATCTAAGCCCCGATTTGTAGCCCAAAGGGAAAACCTTTTCCATTTGCTGGAATATAGTTTCTGAGTGGAAGGTTTATGGGATGAAATTAGAATGTGCTTGACCGCAGGGGATAGAGGAATACATCTGGCTACTCGTGGAACTGGAGCAGCCATGCTGTCAATTTGAGGGTGTGGATGGAGGGATAGAAATGTCCCGATTGAAGAATCAGGAGATCTGGAAATGGGTCCAGAATCCATGGTTCCTCCAAGAGGTAGGGCCACAGGAAGGGAAACCAAACTTGTCAAGGCCAGTAAGGAGCAATGAGGATCAAGGAACTCCTCAATTGTCTTCCTTTCTGTATTACTTTGGGGATGAGTGGAAAAGGAGGAAAGGCATAAAGTAGTCCCGGGGGCCAATTGTGAACTAGAGCATGGGTGACATACCCGGATGGGGAATGAGGGCAAAGTAGCTGCTGCATTTGGTGTTCAGGTGAGTGGCAAACAGATCGCAGCAAGGATGGCCCCATCTGTGAAAGATCTCTTTCGCACCCAGTGGATTCAGGGACCACTCGTGAGGCATCACAATTGCTCAGCTGAGTTTGTCTGCTATTACGTTGGATTTCCCTGGGATATGTGTTGCTATCAGGAAGCGCTGAGTATCCATCGCCCACTTCCAAACTCTTAAGTCCTCTTGGCAAAGCGGGTAAGACTTGGTTCACCCTTGCTTGTTTATGTACCACACAACAGACATGTTTGTCTGACTGAATCACAATTGTCCCGGTGGGAAGGGAGCTATGAAGTGCTTGCAATGCATACAGCACCGCTCTCATCTCCAGAACATTGATGTGCAAGTGGTTCTCATGGTTCTGCCAAGTACCTTAGACTGTCATTCCCAGATAATGCCCTCCCCACCCTATCTGGAAAGCGTCCATGGTCAAAACTGCTTTCTCTTGGTGAGGAACAAGTGGACAACCTAGGATAAGTTGTTTTGTATGTAACCACCATGTCAGAACCTTTCTGCATGCGTTTGTTATCAATATCTGGTGAGACAATGGAAGATCTTGCATCGACCATTGAGCAAATAGCAGCCACTGAAGTATCTGCATGTGTAAGCAAGCAAGAGGAACTAACAGGATGGCGGAAGCCATAATCCCTAGGACTTGAAGGACTACTCTGGCCTGAACTCTTTGTTTTGTTTAGCAAGGATCTGACTTGACTGCGTACAGACTCTACTCTTTCCTGTGTTAGCCTTACTGACATGGCGGTTGTGTCTATTTCTGAGCCTAAATATACAATGTGCTGCGAGGGAGATAAGACTGACTTTTGTAGGTTGACAGTGATGCCTAGACTGGCGCACAAGTACAGAGTCTCGTCCCTGGTCCTGATGAGTTGATGCTTGGTGGTAGCAGTGAGGAGCCAGTCTAGGTACGGAAACACCTGGAATCCCTGACGTCTCAGATGAGCCGTTACCACTGCCATGCATTTGGTAAACACTCTGGGGGCTGTAGTGAGGCCAAAGGGCAGTGTTCTGAACTGAAAATGAATGGCTCCCAGCCGGAAGCGTAAGTGTCTCCTGGAGCACCTGTCCATTTTGATGTGGTAGTACGCATCCTGGAGATCGACTGAGCACATCCAGTTGTCTTTCCCGATAAAGGGAAATATCGACTGCAGAGTGACCATTCGGAACTTTGATTTCCTTACATGCTTGTTGAGCCTGCCGAGATCTGGAATTGATCTCCAGTCCCCTGTCTTTTTTGGAACTAAAAAGAATCGAGAGTAAGTTCCGGATCCTACTTGCTCTACGGGGACTTCTTGGATGACTCTTTTTTGCAGCAACGAGATGACCTCTGATGTTGCACGGTCTAGTTGGATGGGTGGTATGTCTGGTACAGTCCAGTTTGTTGGTGGTTCAGAAATAAAGGGGATCGGGTAACCTCTGGATATTACTGTGTGTACCCAACGATCTTGAATGATAGTTAGCCAGGCGCTTGGGTACATCGATATACAACCTCCGACTGCCTCCAGAGACAGACAGTCAGGCAACCCTTCAGGGGCGATGGAAGGGACGATCAGAGAAAGCTTCTCTGTCTCCCTGATGTTTCGGACCTCCTCTGCCGCAAGGGCAGTGTCTTCCATTATATCCTCCCCTCTGCCTCTGGGGGAGGGTTGGCCTTGTGCCCGAGGGAAACCTTTTTGGGATTTACAGAACCACATTTTCCCTCCTGTATTACCCTTGGGATAGGGTCTGGACGGGAGAGAGAAACGGACTCCGACGGCAGATAAAGTTTTCAATTCCTGCTCACACCTAGTCAAAGTCTCTTTCACTTGGGGTCCAAAAAGAGATGAACCATCAAAGGGAACGTTAGTGAAGGAAGACTTGAAGGATTCCGTAAAATTACAAAGACGCATCTACGAATGTCTCCTGAGGGATATTCCTGCTGCCGCTGCCCTATTCGCTCCATCTGCCGCATATGAGATCAGCCTCATGGAGGAGTTAGCTATGGAAGGGTGGAGACCTGCGTAGAAACCTTATCCATGGAACCCGGAGCTACTGAACCCTGGAAGGTGTCTCTCTTTCAAGAGATCCCTCTGAAGACGAGTAAAATGAGTCAGATAACTCAGCGATCATAGTGTAAATGCCGCTGAAGAAAAAGTACGCTTCCCGTACCTATCCATCATCCTGGACTCCTTGTTAGGAGAATGAAGATTATAAGACATCTCAGATAATTCCTTCTTGGTGGCCGCTGCTACCACCATAGCATCAACTGGAACTCCCCATACTTAGGAAAGACTTGTCCTCAGGTGCTGTCATAAACTCATTTAGCCTCCTCAGGACGGCTTCCACTGAAACTGGAAAGGTCCATGCTTTCCACGATATGACCCCCAAAAGCTGGTCATAAGGCGGTGTCACCCAGGAGGTGGAAGTTCGGGAACCAAAGGCCTCAAGATACACTGATTCATCCTCAGTAGGGTTAGAGATCTTCCAATCACCCCTCTGTCTAATGATTTCTAAGATGTCAGAAAGAGAGAGAACCTTAGTGGGGGATCTAGGGGACCCTTCTGATTCCTCTAAATCAGTGTCTGACATGACAGACTCAGGTGAGTTGACATGTTTCCTCTTACACAGCCTCAACCGAGGGAGCTCTCCAGTGGGATAATCTGGGGAGGTCTCGGAAGAGGGGGCTACTTGGGCCTCTGGTTCCCTATGCTGTGGGGGTGTGGCGGGGGGGGGGGGAGGTCGCTGCCTGCTGCTGGTGGGACACAGGTTCCAATGGAATGACATTTGGAATAGGATAAAGCCTTCTCTATAGCTTTGAAAGTCTTCCCCCACTCTGAAGAAGACCTCTGCTCCGAGGGGGCGGATGGTTGACTCCTAGCAAGAGGGAATGGCTCTTAAGGAGAACTAGGAGCCGAGCTTAGCCAAGGCTCCGAGAGGGAAGGTCGGTTTCAATGAGAACCCAGGGTGACTGCCCCCCTTGGAGTCGACATGAGAGCGTCGGCTCCAGACTGAGCCATCGAGGATAGAGTAATTGACTTTGAGGAAACAGGTTGAATCCCCGGAGCTGAAGGGTCCAAGACAGAGGAACCTGAAGTAATAGGCTCCTAGAGCGAAGCAGTCGGAGGAAGAACAGTTGTCGATAAGGGGGTCGGCTCTGAGACCTTTGGGTATGGAGGGGCCAATTTTCTTGCCAGAGCTGGATTCGAAAGCAACCTCTTCACCACCCTCTCGATGTCCTCATCTGATAGGGTCCTGGAGGATCTGGTGCAGACAGAAGGAGACCTCCTTCTCTCCAAAATTGGAGAACTCAAGGTGGGAGATACAATCTTGATGTCAGGCAAAATTTTCGGTACCGAAGATTGTCTCGGAGCCAATTAACTCGACGGCACCGAAATAGATGAAGCTGAGTTGGAACCGGAACTTCTTGGCTCCGACGCTTTAGTCTTTTTTATCGGCTCCGAAGCAGGGGCCGATGATTTTCTCTTAGAGGATTTTGGAGCTGCCTGACCAAGTTCCAGCTGTTCCTGGAAGGAACTGGTCATGAGACCCCTGTCAATGAGTTTCCTCTTTCTCTCATTTACAACTCTAGTGCTAAATGCATGACACAACGTGCAGGTTTCCTGCAAATGGGCTTCACCAAGGCAATACACACAACTGGTGTGGCTGTCTGTAAGAGACATTTTCTGAGCACACCTATCACACTTTTTAAACCCCAAAGGGCGATGATCCTTATGCTCCCTATCCTTATCTTTTGACATTTCTAGACTCGAAAGACAAATTAGATAACAATACTAAAGGTATTAACTACAATAATAAGTGAGAAAAAGATAAAAAAAAAAAAAAAAAAAAAAAAATTAACAGTCACACACACACACAGGGAGGAAAGGCCCTCTAACTTAAACGGGCCGTATAGTCCCAAGGGGGGAATAGGGGTTGAATAACTTTCAAAAACAGTCACACAAGAGACAAGAAACTACTTATAAATCTATATACATATATATATATATATATATATATATATATGCACATACATACACATATGACAGAAAAAGTAGGAAAAGACTAAATATAGCAAAAAAATTGTTTTACTTAGCCAACGAGCCAGTAAGACACAATCTCGAAGCTTTTGTGGCAAACGAGATCTGGGGATTTACCGTGAGGCACCATGGGATAGGGGCTAGCCTTGAGCCAGTAAATGCTCTCGAGCTTTAGTATCGGCCGAGTGGGAGCCGAATATCTGCTTCAAACCCATCCAGCAAGAATTATGGCGAGATAGGACTACATAACATCTATGGTTTAATACCAACAATTAGACACAGAATGTTAAAATAAACTTAAAAAAAAGATAAAAATAAAAAGACCTGCCGTACACTTTGCCGCAAAATACACCAACTGTATTAGAGCCAGAATACGTCAAATAAACAAAAAAGTTGGTGTCAGCTCCCGTTGACTCACCAGTTCAAAGACAAAAAGCGTAAACAAGCCAAATTACCTTTTCAGTACTGAGTCCCGGTCTATTCAGACCAAAAAAGATACAATATACACTCCTGTTGACTTGTAACGAAATAAGAAACAAAATGCCAGAAACAAACCAGAATTCCGCTGTCGGTAGTTAGTCCCGGTCTATTCAGACCATAATCAGCGGAAAAATTAACTGGATAAAAAACAAACCAAGATGTTGCTGTCAATAGTTAGTCCCGGTCTGTTCAGACCAAAATCCAGCAAGAAAACAACTTGGTTACCATACGATACAAAAGTGGAAGCGACTCTGCAGTCAAGTGATACGCAAATTCAAGCTACACCAAAAATGATGAATAAAAAATTAATTTTAAATCATATTAATTTGAGATATATGCATCATATATTGTATTTAGGTATTATTTATATAAGTGTATATATTTTTATTTATTTTTATTTTATTTTTATAGTATTTGATATAGTTAAATACACTTATGTATGTATTGATGTAGAGTAGTATGTCTCTTTAAGTGACTAACTTCTCTTGCCTATTAAGCAATAATGAATTAAGTATATAAAGGGTATGCTGGTTAAATGAAAAGTATTGGTTTGAAAAAGCACTTGTTGCGAAAGCGCTTACCATCGTTGTTATTTGTGGATCCAATAAATTAATTTTTTATTCATCATTTTGCAACATTTTGCATACAGCAACATCTTGGTTTGTTCTTTATCCAGTTAATTTTTCCGCTGATTATGGTCTGAATAGACCGGGACTAACTACCGACAGCGGAATTCTGGTTTGTTTCTGGCATTTTGTTTCTTATTTCGTTACAAGTCAACAGGAGTGTATATTGTATCTTTTTTGGTCTGAATAGACCGGGACTCAGTACTGAAAAGGTAATTTGGCTTGTTTACGCTTTTTGTCTTTGAACTGGTGAGTCAACGGGAGCTGACACCAACTTTTTTGTTTATTTGACGTAAACTTAAAAAAAAGATGACCAATAAATGAAACATCAACAAAAATAAATGAAGATTTAAGTATTGCAGCAAACACAAATCAACAGAAATTCTAAAATTCCTTCAGACTGGGAATCAGTATCTGAACGAAAAGTAAATCTTTTTCTTTTATTAAAGTTTTGTGAGGAATCAGAATTTAACACTGAAAAGCTTAAAATAAGTCCTTAACAATACCCTCACTGTTCATTCTATGCAAAGCAGAAGACAAATGCCAAACTTTCACTTTTCTCTTTCTAGACCTTCTACAAAAAGGATAACCCAGAGATAGGTTGCTTCCCTAGGAATCAGGCAACTTTGGTCAGTTTCACTTTAAAGCATCGATTGTTTCCTCCTCTGAGACTGACATTGATTGCTTCCTCCTCTGAGACTGACAAGAGTGGCTCTCCCTTGCTGAAGAGGCTAACTCAACAGCCAGAGGATGTGCCAATCTCCCAGTCCTTAGCAGCCTCTCGAGGAACATCAGTGGGATCGAGAGATGATCATGACTGGTTAGAGTACTGTGACCTGGCAACAGCAGAGTCATTCATCAGTAGGCTGAGAGCTGCTCTATAGCTATGCCAGTGGGGAGTCTTACTGGGGATCTGGAGAGAAAGGGAGAAACCACCCCCAGACTGACTGTGATCCCTGTGTGCTCTTAAGGGAAACTGTACTTTACAGTGTGTACTTGTTACCCTCCCAATGTGCATGCCCATCACTGGTGTTAGTGGTGAGGATTGAGGCTCCTTGATTATGGGTCAGTGCACGGGTGTCACACTTTTCAATAAAAACCCAATTCGCCAAAATAAAAAATAAATATAAAATGGTACATAACTCCTCCATCTGTTATTGTAAAAAACGCTCTACAGAGCTGACGAGTAAAAGTCAACCCTGCCCCATGTGTGTGCGTTATTGCAAGACTTACTGCTTGAAGACGTTGTTTTACTAGGGCACACAATAACTTATTTGAACAGTAGTTTGTTAGAATTCTCAGACGTATTCCACAACTGAGGCAACAATTTAAAGTGTAATATATTGTGAGACTTTGGAAACAGCAAACAGTGTAGCACAAAGAATTTTTATTAAAAAACAAGTTAAAAGTAAAGAATTAAGCACTTTCATCCCATTTCATCAGGACTTAATCAATAATATCAAAGCAATCAAACGTTCCTTATACAGAGACGGTAAACAATTTCAATTAATCACTCCATTTAGCCAATAAAATTTCTTAAAGGTACATGCCATAAAGATATGCTAAAGTCTGAACAGTCAATCAAAACCCAGCTGATAGCATCTCATTATGTGAAAAACAAACATTCCACCTTAAAAAACAACCCATTGGTTTAAACCAACATTAAAATGTTAAGAAACTACACAGTTGTATAAAAGCGCCCCATCATAAAAAAAATCATAAATGTGTAGAAGCAATTTCACTACTGCAAGGGCTTAGAAATGAACAAACAAAAAAAATCCAAAAAGTGTTTAGAATGAGGTATTGTACATTGAAGGAACCCTATATGTGGTTAAGCATATTGTAATAAATTACAGTTTAGCTGCTTTACACTTCAAAATAAGTTGCACTGAAACATGGTTGTTCAAGTTCAGAGCAACAAATGCATTCAATCTAAATTGCCACAACAACTGCACTTTACATTGTCGCCTCAGCTGTGGAATACTTAAGCAATAACTGATGACATCGGAGTGGTATATCAAAGATTTACCCACGGTTGGTGTGGTTTAAGCACGAGGGTGAGGCCTGAGTGATTAAATAAAGCCAACCATGAGTAAATCTTCAATATACCACACCACGAGTTAGTTATTGCTATTGTACAATGACATTAGTTAAGAAAAAAATACTTTTCTTACATAATGTCTTTGTATAATGCCTCTGTGGTGCTCTTCCGCCTTTTTCTGGTATTCTGGAGCTTTTTGTAGCTCATGCGTATGGGACTTGTGTTACCACCCTTACATAGTACATCAGTGCTGTGCAAAGATAGCAACCGAAAAAGGAGGATCTCTGTTGCTTTTTTTTTTTATTTATTGAAACGAAAAAAAGAAACTGGGAGACTTTTAATGTTCAGAAGAGCCGGGACAGACAAAAATAAAAGCATAATCACGTAAGTTTCTTTAGTTTTGCAGAAAGTACCCGATTATCCTCTTATTTTTGTCTGCACCGTCTCTCTCGTTCATTTGAGGTCTTCCATTTTTTTTAATTTGATTTAAAAAAGATAGAAAGAAAAAAAAAGATATACTAATAGAAAAAAAAAGTCCAGGCGACTGGACGTTTTTCTGTTGGTATATTCTCCGATTTACAACTGGCACACTGGTTGGCCTGAACAATCAGCATGCTCGTTTATGAATATTAGTGGCCAGTCATTGTATAACACCGATTTTTTTTTCTGGCATTTGGTTCTTTTTGGTCCTGGTTATTTAGAATCCTCAGAAGTACAAAATTGTGGAAATAGCAAAACATCTTCTGACATTCAAACAAAAGCCACTGGAAATAAGTTTGAGGACTTACAAGACTATTTATAATTCAAGTCATTTAGTCAAAGAAGTTGCACTAGTTACTGCTTTTCATGTTGAAGGATACCATTACATTGTAGGCATCAAAAAGAAATAATAAGGACACAGTACATCTTTAACCATAAGCAGACATTTTTTTAAATGTATTAGTTATTTTTTTTTCTGAACAATAGCTGCCTGGCTGGATGATTTATTTTCATCTCCTTATGCAAGTTCTGTACTGTTTGCATATTTATTTGAAAAAAATGTTTTAGCTATTTCAAGTAAAGAATGTTATTACTTAACTCTGAATGCTTGTGACTGATGTTTTATGTACTAGCATAAGGGTTTATGCATTTTACAAATAAAAACTATCCAATAGGTATTTGCACTTCGAAATGCAAGTGTTTAAGTTACTTCTACCATTTAAACATTTGAAAACTGGCTTATTTTAAAGCTAAACAATAATTTGTGCTCTTGTTTCAAATGTAATTTCACTGTTGGCAGCATGTTGTTGGTGGAGAGTTACCATTTACCACCCTTATTTTTTTTCTCCTCATAGGACCTTCCTAGTGGCTCCTCTTTCTTAACCTAACTAGTATATCCATTCCAGTGAAACAGGAGTCAGGTATTCCTGGGCTAAGTGAAAACCTAATGTCCCATTCTTTCCTGCCCAGGAATCCTTATTAGCCCTCCATTCCCCAGCAATAGTCAGGAGACAGGGAGTTGCAAGCTTGCTGGCCCGGGGGAGGCCTACCCTCTTCCACTTGGAAGCATCCTCTCTGTGACTCCTCCAAACCCACTATTGTTGCCTCCTGAGGGGAACTGTGCCTCTGTATTTCAATTTCCCACTGGCTGCGCAGTGCAAATGTACTAATGACAATGCAGAACTAGCTGGCTCAGACATCCACCAGGTGAACACTTAGTAAGCTCACTAGTAGTCAACCATGTGGCAAATTAATCTCACTGTCACTCCCATACTACCTAGCCAGCTCTCACAGGTACCTGAGCTACTAATCAAACTTTTGTTGCCTGTGGCATAATCAGGGATTTCTGTCTTTAAGCCACAGAACTGGCTTCCATTCCACAAAATATTATGCATGTGTGAGAGGGAGGGGGCAACACAAAATTCTTGAGAGTCAATGATTATAACTCTGACTTTTGCTGTACAATATAAAGCTTATTGGGATTTCAATGTAGCCATACTTGTCTGTTACCAAGGCAGAAGTACACATTTACCCTTTATTATTAAGGCCAACTGCACGCGAACCCTGACAGCAGCATTGTAAAAATTAAAGTCCACAGCTGTCAGGGAGTGTCAAAGATCAAGCCCTCTCCTGGCTGGCTGACACTGTTTCCCTCATATGACGACAGCATTCAGTAACACACAGGTGGGAAAAGAGCCACCCTGGGAGCTGTTATACCTGCAGAGATGAAGGTTGCTTGTGCTCTTACCATTCCAGCAAATGAAAACATTTACTATGACACTAACCACACCCCTGATTGGAGAAAACACCTACCTGCCCAGATACTATGGGATCCCACTATGCCTTCCCCACAAACATGCATGTTGCTCCTGAACACCTGCTAATGAAGGCTACCATCGAATGGTTGCGTGGTGAAAAAAGCCCACCCCTCAGCACAAGCACCACACTGTGCACCACTTCTCTGAAGGATGCAGCCAGAATGCATCCTGTTTCACCCTGCTTCCCCCAGATGAGCCCACCTGTCCTCCCCTGCTCACAGATTCAAGCACCCAAGACACAAATTGAGATTGGGGTTACTTGTGCCATAGTCTGGGAATTACCTTGCTATACCACTTGCAAAAGCTACAAGGACCAATAAACTTCAGTAACAAATCTATTGTGATTCGCAATAAACTTTGCCAAGGAATGAAGATGAAATCCAACATGCACTTTTTAATGCAAGCTTGGCCATTTTTTCTCTCATATACTTAATGTCTCTTTTTTTTTTGCTCTTTTTTTTTTTTTTTTTAGTCTAGTGTGACCTAATCTGTGTTGGCTTGGCCCCATGCCCACAGTGGGTCTACTAGACATCCTCCAGCCCCCCTGACTTACTCCAGTACTGCTGGGGGTGGTTGTAGAGCCTAAATGTGTTCTGGAGGCTTGGATCATCTACGCTTCCACTGAGGGCATGTTTACATACCACTCACTTGCTTTTCCCCACCTCACACCAATGCTCATTGATTGCATCAGAGGAAAACTCCCCTCTTTGGACCACACCTCCCCTTATGGGGCATACCAATGACTGCCCTCACACCTAGGACGGACACACCCATCCCTTCCCTGCATCTCAATCAGTAGAATGAGCCTCTAATCGAACCTGGACTGGCTGGGCGATAGTCAGGGCTTTATCACTCTATACTAACGGAGCAGTCCACACTTAATGTCTTAAGAAACAGACTTGCATACCAATCTAAGACATTCAGAAGTTATCTTTCTGTTCTTCACAATAAGGGCCCTCCCTAAGGAAGACAGGAACATCATCATAAGACGGAAGGTACTGGGTTTGAGGTAGTATCCATGAAATGTGAGCAGGGTGGTGGTGTGCAGGTTTTATATCATTTACAGAGCAGATATCACAGACATGACGAGAAAGAAACATGTCAACCAGTCTACCTCCAGGAAAATACATCAGACTGAGGGGCAGTGATAAGAACAGAAAGTACAGTTGTGTACACTTACCATAAATGTAGATGTTCGAGTGTATTCACTGTTGCAGTCATTACATTTGGGTAATCCTGCTCGCAGGTTGCCCTCAGTCGGCCTGAATTCCAAAGTCTTGGGTCCTGCATCGGCTGCTGTCGCTTCTTCCCTGAAGTCAGGTCATCAGGGGTATTAAACATGCAGCCAACGCCATTTTCTTCAGTTTTTCTTGCCCCAGATGTCAGGTGCCCCCTAAAAGGGTAGCCACATTTTTATATATATATATATATTTATATATATATATATATATATATATATATATATATATATATATATATATAAAGTACATGAACCAATATAAAATGTATCTTCATCTACAAGCAAATACAACACACAGGTTGTATAAATCAGAGAAGGAAAGATAAGTTTCAGAAGGAAAAAGGGGGATGGAGGGTGGGTAACCTGGACTGCAACAGTGAATACACTCGAACATTAACATTTATGGCAAGTGTACACAACTGTACTATGTTCTTCGTGTTTCACTGTTGCAGTCATTACATTTGGGTAGAGTCCCAAAGCTGTGGTTGGGTGTCTGGAGCTAAACAGCATTAGGAGCGGCTATGAGGCCCTGCAGAACTGCAGTGGCAAAGCCTGCCCTGGATTTAGAGTAAAGTGGCAGATGATAATGCTTTGTAAAGGTGTGCACTGAACTCTAAGTAGCAGCCTCTAAAATGTCTTTGGTTGGTACTCCTCTGAGAAAGGCTGAAGTGGCTGCAGCTCTGGTTGAATGTGGCCTAATGCCCTTAGGCACTGGCTTGCCATGCTGTGAGTAGCAGAAACGAATGCAGTGACCTATCCACCTAAAATAGTCTGCTTGGAGATAGCCTTTCCTTGTGATCCTGCAGCATATGCCACTAGTAATTGCTCTGACTGCCTGAATATTTTAGTTTTGTCCAAACAGAATCTAAGCTGTCTGTGTACATCCAAAGAATGCAGAATTCTCTCCCCCTTGTTCTGTGGATTTGGATAAAAAGTTGGCAAATGAACAGTTTGGTTAAGAGCCATACTGGACACCACCCTAGGCATAAAAGTTGGGTTTGTCCTCAGAGAGACCCTGTCTGGATAAAAAATGATAAAAGGCTCCACAGCCATGAGAGCCTGTAGCTCTGACAGTCGTCTTGCAGAAGTTATTGCTAGAAGCAGAGCTGTTTTCGAAGATAAAATCTTTATATCCGCAGTAGCAGCTGGTTCAAAAGGAGGTAGGGTGAGTTTTTCCAAGACATAACTGAGGTCCCATGCAGGTATTGGTGATCTCCTTGGGGGCCTTAAATTTTTGGCTCCTGTGAGGTACTGCCTTAATAAAGGATGAGAAAAGAGTGGTGGCTCTGTATTGCAATGAGGCGAAACAGCAGAGGCATGAATTTTAATTGATGAAAAAGATAGGCCTTTGTCCATCATCTCAGTTAAGTATTGCAAAATCTGAGGAATATGTGATACAGCTGTATCAGTTCCTTGAGCTTGGTTCCAAGCACAAAATCTCTTCCATTTTCCTGCATAGGATTTTCTAGTACTAGGTCTTCTGGCTTACAAAATGACATCCATCACAGCTTTACTGAGAGGTGTGCATTGTATGGCTAAATCATCGGCCATGCTGCCAGGTTTAGAGTCCTGAGTTGGCTGTGCAGAATCTGATTGTTTTGTTGGGACAGTAGATGAGGTATTTGAGGTAAGGTCCAGGCTGGGCATTGAGACAAGTTCCTTAAAATTGAATACCAGTACTGGCGGGGCCAGTCTGGGGCAATCAGAATCATTTTTGGTTTTTCCTGTCTGACCTTTAGGAGTACCTTGGGGAGGAGTGCTAGTGGAGGAAAGGCATATACTGATAGGTTTTTCCAGCTGAAAGATAGGGCGTCCACTTTCCATGCTTGTCTGTGATAAGTCCTTGTGCAGAATCTTTTTAGTTGACAGTTGTGAGGAGAGGCAAATAGATCTATGACTGGGCGTCCCCATTTCTTTGTTATCATGCTGAAGACTTGTGGATCCAGGTGCCACTTGTGGGGATCCAAGGTTTCTGCTTAGTTCGTCTGCCAAAGTATTTTCCTTTCCTGACAGGAACTGTGCCTGTAGATGAACTTGCTAAGTCAATGCTGTGTCCCATAAAGCCATGGCTAGTCTGCAAAGGGGGTAAGAATGCATGCCCCCCTGCTTGTTTATGTACCACATGACTGTGGTGTTGTCTGTCTTTATCAGAAGTTGTCCCAGATGAATTAGGCCCTTGAAGACTGTCAGGGCATTTTGAACAGCTAGCATCTCTTTTTGATTGATATGTAGATGCATTTGGTTTGTGGACCCGGTGCCCTGAATGCCTCTTCCTGCCATGGGTGCCCCCAGGCATAATCTGATGCATCCGTTGTTAGGTTCTGCCTGGCTGGGGGTAATGAGAATGGCTGTCCCTTGTTTTGGTGACAAGCCTTTGCTCATCATCGAAACTCCTGTTGCAGGCAGGGAATGAGAGTAATCATAGTTTCCAGGTTGTGGCAATGCTGTGTCCAGACACGTTTTAGGTACCAATGAAGTTTCCTCATATGCAGTCTTGCACATGGAATTAGTAGGATGCAGGATGCCATGAAGCCCAAAGCCTGCAGAATTTTTCTTGCAGATAGCTGGGCCTTTGTTGCCATTTCCTTGAAATAGGTAGTCAGTTGCCTTTGTTTGTCTGGCGTGAGATAAGCCATCTGGGCAGTTGTATTTAAGCTTGCACCCAGTAATATTACCTCTTGAGAGGGTACTAGTTTTGATTTCTTTTCGTTGAATGTGTACCCTAGGCATGTTAAAAGTCTTTTCACAAATGCCAGATGCTGTAGTAGAATGTCCTTGTTCTCTGCTTGAATGAGGCAGTCGTCCAAGTAAGGATATATTTGTATTCCTCTTTGTCTGCAGAAAGCAATTACTGGTGCCAGGCACTTTGTGAAGACCCTAGGCGCAGTAGATAAGCCAAAGGACAGTGCAGAGAATTGGTAATGCTTTGAGCCAGCCTTGAATCTGAGGTATCTTCTGCACGTTTGTCTGATTGGGACATGCAGGTATGCCTCTTTTAGGTCTAAAGTCACGAGCCAAGCCTTTCTGCCCAGCATGGGCAGAAGCTGCTGTAAGGTCAACATCTTGAATTTTGGCATATCCAGGAAAGTGTTTAGAAAAGATAGGTCCAGTATTGGTCTCCATGCTTTGTCCTTTCTGGGTACCAAGAACAGTCTTGAGTAAAATCCTTGTCCCTGCTCTTGTTGTGGCACTTGCTGAATAGCCCCCATGTCCATGAGGGATGAAACTTGTTTTTGAGCCTCTGCCCATTGACTTTTTGGCAGGTCTGGCCAACTGTTTGCCCTTGGCAGGGTATGGAAGTGAAACTTGTAGCCTTGTGACACTGTCTAGAACCCATTTGTCCTGGGTTATAATGTGCCAATTTTGTGAAAAAAGTGCTATTTTTCCCCCTAAGGGTGCTGCCAAAAGATAAGTGCTTGGTGCAGGCACGGGGAAGTCATTGGGACTGTTTCCTGTAGGGTTGTGATTTGCCCTCTCCACTTTTGGAGGTAGAAGCACCCATTGCTTAGACCTGTACAAACCTTGCGGCTGGGATCTGCCTCTAGGGTGTCTGGGTCTGTCTGGCACTGGAAAGGACCATTTCTTTGTAAGCCAGTGTCTGCTAAACCTAGGTGTCTGTACTTGTAAAGAATCTGTGACTGTTTGCATAGATTTAGCTTTGTCCTCCATTTTCTTTAACACCTCTTCTGTCTTAACATCAAACAAGGTATCATGCTGTAATGGTGCATCTAATAATTTAGCTTTGACATGATCAGGCAGATTTGGTTCCTTCAACCAAGCATGCCTTCTAATTACAGAACCCGTCACTGCAGCCCTGCAGGAGGCCTCCAGAGAATCAAAACCACATTGCAAAGTATGCTTTCCCACTTGTTGAGCTGCATGCAATAAACCCTGCATTTCTTTGTTTTCTGCACATTCAGAATTTACCAACATTTTCTTTTTAAGCAGTGTCATAACATATTGCTGATATTTGAGCATATGAAAATGGCAGTTTAAGGCCCTTATAGCCAAGGTAGCAGATGTGTAAATCTTTTTTCCCCATCTATCCAGTGCCCTAGAATCTCTGTCAAGAGGGGGTAGGATTTTTTGCAGTGGAAGCCTTAACCCCTTTGGGACCCTGAGAAATAGTTTCTGGGTCTGCAGCAGGGTTTTTAAAAAGGAATTTATGAGAGTCAGGAACCCTGTAGTATCTGTCGGGCTTAACAGGAGGGTCAGGGGTCAGACTAGACTCTGAAAACACATCATCAACAACGTCTAACACAGGTGGAATAGCTAGAGGGCTGTGTTGAGGCAGTAAAAGGAAGTCCCTGAGTCTCTTTTTAGATTCTGAATAATCTTGGCTCTCCCAGTGGAAATGCTCCCTCATGGTATGCAAGGTTTCACCAAAAGAGTAATCCTCAAGAGGAGAGGCTGAAGGAATAGATTCTTCAGCATCAGAATCCTCATAGGAGGGAAGTGAATATTCCTGATCAGAAGAGGAATCAGAGGAGATAGAAACCTGATGTGAAGATTCATAGTCTGTCTCTTGCCTAGGCTTCTTATCAGGAGGGGGATGGGAACCCCTGATCAAGGTAATTAAGTCTTCGGCCATTTTGAGCATTTGTTTTGGGCATGGAAGTCTGTCCTTGTGGCTGATGCACTTGTTTCTTTGCCTTTAAAAGTGCTTTAGTCTTTGCTTTTGAAGCTGTAGTCGGTTTAATATATAATTGTTTAGGTCTGAATACACCCTCAGAAGCCAATGCCTGCTCAGCGGCTCCAGACCCATCTGAGGGAATAGTCTCCAAGGCTCCAATACCTTGAATTTCCAGCGGCCTGGCCGACTCCACGTAGAAGTTGGTGGCGGCCTGCGACTCTAAAGTAGCGGGCGTCAGGGGCTGCAAAAGTGCCTCACTGAGAACCGGCGACTGGCTTAGGAGAAGCTTCGTCGTCGGTTTTGGACCTCGGATTGCCTGTCTTTTTCCTTTTCTTTGCGTTTTTTATGAACTCCGATAGTCGGATGGCCATCCGTCAACATTGTGTAATTAAATCTGCGGCCAAAGTAGCTTAATGCAAAATCGTACCGAAGCTTAATAGTGCATTGGTTAAATCTAGCACATAAACGACAATTTGAAACGTCGTGGTCAGGGCCTAGGCAAGGAATACAGTAAGAATGAAAGTCTTTATGAGGTATTTGCTTCCCACAAGAAATACAATTATTAACTTTTTCTGACATCGATCTGGAGCAAGAAAAAAGTTTCCCCAACGGGGTACTTAGCTTTTAATGAAGACTTCGGATCTGAAACTCGAACACGAAAATCTCAGTAGTCGGCCAACCGGCACTTGCAAACTGCTTCTGGCACTGCGCGGTAAGAAAGACTGAAGAAAATGGTGTTGGCTGCATGTTTAATACCCCTGACGACCTGACGTCAGGGAAGAGGTGACAGCACCCAACGCAGGACCCAAGACTTTGGAATTCTGGCCGACTGAGGGCAACCTGCCAGAAGGATTACCCAAATGTATTGACTGCAACAGTTAAACAACGAAGAACATCATACCAATGCCTGCAATACAGTGGGACTGCTCTTTAATGTCTCCCCCAACTCTAATCTCTTATTGGCAAAGCCTGGCATGGATCTGATTTGCATGATCGTCAAGCAGGTGTTAGATTGAGGGGGGTGGTACAGGAAATTCAAAAATTACAGGGAAAGGAAAGTTCTCCACTTTACAAGCTAAAACAAGCTAAATAATTGCCCCTTGGATTGAATAAATGCTGTGAAGAAAGACTCAAATTAGCAACTATAAGATGCTATATTTAACAGAATACTCACGTGGAACACATGACCCAAATTTATCTGGAAACTCTGATATTAGATCATCATTAATTCGGTCTTTCATAGGTCCTAAAATAATCACTGGCCGAGTATAATGAACTGCAAAAGGTAAGACAAGAAACACAAAAGTTTTTATTCAAATTAAGGTTACCAAAAAGGTTTTCATTACAACTGAGTACACTACTAGAAGTTACAAAATATAAGCACACTATGAATAAACTAGTGGTGTAAGCATACTCACTATAACTAACTGTCTGAGAAAGATCACTGTTGTAGCATCAGTCATAACAAGAGGGAATTACGCTATGGGCAAACATCTGGCCCCCCTTATAGAGCACCACATGTTTTTTTTTCTAATGTAGTTATCCTGACTATGGTGGACATTAACAGGCATTGTCTATAAAGTTCTAAGCAAGAAGGCCTATCCCACCATTGCAGTTATCTGTGAAGCGTGCCTCAGAGAAAGGCTAAAGTCCCTCTCCAAATAATACTTGACATCAACTGTGCCTTGATTTGTGCTGCTAACTTTTTCCACACTGGTCATAACACAAGAAAATGCAACCAACCATCCAGTTATGACAATGTTTCCTTAGAAACAGGTCTTCACTGCCTGCCTGGCATGTAGTATACTAAGAACTGGATTGTACACCTGGAACTGCTAGTGAAGACAAGCTATCTTAGTTGCCTTTACATATCTAAAGTCATGAAAGAGCATTTCTTCTTTGTTCTGCAGGTTCAGATAAAGCACTGGAAGCTGTATGGTCTGACTGCCATTTCAGAGACCACTTTAGACTGAATGGGGGGTTGGCTGGCTCTAAAAGTCACTACATCTTTAAAGAAGACCATGTGTGGTGATCTTCAGCTCTGACATCATCCTAACTGAAGCACTGCCACTAAAAATAGAGTTTTTCAAGATGGGAACATCAGGGGTTGAGCCTGCTAGTACAAAAGCAACAACAGTCAGTTTTCTAATATAAAGACCAAGGGAAGAAGCGCTGGCTTTTTTGGAGAATCTTGAATGCAGCAAGATTTTCAAAAGTTTTTTTCATACAGATGTAGCTTTTAAAGGTGGTTTTATGGGTAGGAAATTCAGTTCTGGGTAACAGCATCCATACACTGCCTTTATGCCTTACATCTTGTACAGGAAGCATACATGTGACATGTGGTACAAATCTAAAGGCTTTGGTACACTGGCCAGACATTGAGCTATCCTTGTCAGGAGATCCCTATTGTGTATAGAAGGACATCCACTGCTGCATGGACCAGAAGGGAGTCACCACAATGAACTTGGGGGATTCCTTCTGAATCTTCAGAAGTACCCCGGCTAATAGGGGAATGGATAGAAAATCATACAGAAAAGTACAGTTGTGCACACTTACCATAAATGTAGATGTTCGAGTGTATTCATTGTTGCAGTCATCACATTTGGGTCATCTGCCTGCAAGTAGCCCTCAGCCAGCCTGAATACAAGAGTCTTTGGATTTCTACGTCAGATGCTGTCGCTTCTTCCATGACGTCTGGTCGTCAGGGGGTATATAAAACATGCAGCCAACCCCATTACATCAGTTTTCTTGCCCAGATGTCAGGTGCCACCACAACAGGAAGCAATTATATGGCTGGAACACTCCCAGCAAAAAGCAAATACACATGATATAATATATGCCAAACAAGGAAGAAAGGTAACAGTCAAGAGAAGTCAGGGGGCTGGAGGGAGTGTAACCAGGACTGCAACAGTGAATACAGTCGAACATCTACATTTATGTTAAGTGTACACAACTGTACTATGTTCTTCGTGTTTCACTGTTGCAGTCCTCACATTTGGGTTGATTCCCAAAGCTAAGGAAGGGTGGAGGTAGTTAAAGAGCATTAGGGCTAGCAATAAGGCCCTGTTGTGGCAAATCCAGCTCAGGATTTAGAAAAGATAGGCAGGTGGTAATGCTTGATGAAAGTATATACAGAGCTCCAGGTTGCTGCTTCCAGGATGTCCCTGGTAGGGACTCCTCTGAGAAATGCAGTAGAGGTAGATACAGCCCTGGTGGAAGGTGTTCTTATCCCCTGTGGGGTAGGTTTTCCATGGTGTTTGTAACAGAAATGGATGCAATGTGCTATCCATTTGGAAATGGTTTGCTTTGAAATGGCCTTCCCCTCTGCCCCTGCAGCAAAGCCAACTAGCAGCTGGTCAGATATTCTGAGAGGCTTAGTCCTGTCCAAATAGAATCTAAGCTGTGTACGTCCAGAGAATGCAGTATCCTTTCTCTTTTATTCTGAGGATTAGGGAAAAAAGTAGGCAAATGAATGGACTGGTTTAGAGCCACACTAGACACCACCTTGGGCATAAAGGATGGATTAGTCCTGAGGGAAACCCTGTCTGCATGGAAGATGATGAAGGGTTCCACTGCCATGAGGGCCTGCAGTTCAGACACTCTTCTTGCTGAAGTGATGGCTAGAGGTAAAGCTGTTTTCCAAGAAGGAAATGTCAACTCTGCTTTAGCAGCTGGTTCAAAGGGGGGAAGAGCTAGTTTTTCCAATGCAAAGTTAAGGTCCCAGGCTGGAGTGGGAGCCCTCCTGGGGGGGGGGTTACATTTTTGGCCCCTCTAAGGCATTGTTTTAGCAGGGGATGAGAAAAGAGGGGTGGCTCAGTATTATAATGTGCTGATATGGCAGAGGCATGAATCTTAATTGAAGAGAAAGATAGGCCCTTGTGGAGCATTTCTGTTAAATAATCTAGGATATGAGGTACGCTGGGCACCGTTGTACCCATCCCCTGAGCCTGGCTCCAGGAATAGTATCTTTTTCATTTTTCTGAAAAGGATTTTCTAGTACTAGGCCTCCTTGCCTTTGGAATGACATCCATCATCTGCTTACTGAGGGTTGCTGGAGGTGAGGTTAGGGAATTAGCCAGGCTGCAAGGTTCAGGGTTTGAAGTGGAGGGTGCAGAATCTGTCCCGCCTGTTGGGAAAGCAGGGAAGGGATCTGAGGCAGATGCCAAGGTTGTAGCACTGTCAGACTGCGCAAAAGGGGATACCAGTGCTGGCATGGCCAGTCTGGTGCAATCAGTATGGTCCTTGGCTTGTCCTGTTTGATCTTTAGTAGAACCTTCGAGAGGAGAGGCAGAGGGGGGAAAGGCATAAACTGAGAGGTTTTCCCAGGTAAAGGACAGGGCATCCACTTTCCAAGCTTGACTGTGGGGAGTTCCGGTGCAGAATTTGTTCAATTGGTAGTTTTAAGGGGAGGCAAACAGGTCTACCTCTGGTGTCCCCCATTTGTTCCTCAAGAGCTTGAATATTTTGGGTTCCAGTTTTCATTCGTGTAGGCCCATGAGATTTCTACTTAAGTCATCTGCCAGTGAATTTAGTTTGCCTGGCAGGAACTGAGCTTGTAGGTTCACTTGGTAGCTCAAGGCTGTGTTCCACAGAGCCATGGCTAGTCTGCAAAGTGGGTAGGAATGGGTTCCCCCCTGGCTTATGTACTACATAACTGTGGCGTTGTCTGTCTTTACCAATAGGTGCCCTGGAAGAATAAAGTCTCTGAAGGCTGTCAGAGCATTCTGTACAGCTAACATTTCTTTTTGGTTGATATGCAGGTGCATCTGTTTTGGGTTCCATTTGCCCTGAATGCACTGCCCTGCCATGTGAGCCCCCCATGCATAGTTTGTTGTGGTAGCAGGCCTCTGCCCACCAACAAAACTCTGCCCTTAGGCAAGGAATAATAGGAATCATTGTTTTCAGGTCCTGAGAATGCTGACACTATAGACTTTTTAGATACCAATGAAGTTTCCTCAAATGCAGTCTTACATATGGAATTAACAAAATGCAAGAGGCGATGAACCCCAGGGCTTAAAGGATTATCCTTCCAGATAGCTGGGTTTTTGTGGCCAGTAGGTTGTCAAATGAACTTGTTTCTCTGGAGTGAGGAATGCCATCTGAGAAGTTGTGTTCAAGCTTGCTCCCAAGAATACAATCTGTTGGCAGGTTTATAGGTGTGACTTCTTCTCATTGATGGTATACCCCAGTGAAGTTAGAAGTCTCTTTACAAATGCCAGGTGCTGTAACAGCAAGTCCTGACTCTCTGCCTGAATCAGGCAATCATCCAAGTATGGGTAAATCTGAAGATTTCTCTGCCTGCAAAACACAATGGCAGGAGCTAGGCACTTTGTGAATACCCTGGGCGCAGTAGATAAGCCAAAGGGAAGTGCAGAGAACTAATAGTGCATGGAGACTGCCCTGAAGCATAGGAATTTTCTGCAGGATTCCCTTAATGGGAAGTGCAGGTAAGCTTCTTTTAAGTCTAGAGTTGCCATCCAGACTTCCTTGGCTAGCATAGGAAGAAGCTGCTGAACAGTTAGCATTTTGAATTTTGGAACCACCAGAAAGGTGTTGAGAATAGAAAGGTCCAGGATAGGACGCCAAGAGTTTTCTTTTCTGGGAACCAGGAACAGCCTTGAATAAAAACCGTGCCCCCTTTGTTCTGTTGGGACAGGTTGAATAGCCCTGAAACTGAAGAGAGAGCACTTGTTTTTGGGCCTCCGCCCATGGTTTGGGGGGAGGTCTGGCCATCCACTTGGGATTGGGAGTGAGTGGAAGTGAAATCTGCATCCTAGGGAAACTATGTTTAAAACCCATTTGTCTTGGGTAATGAGTTCCCAGTTTTTTGCATGCAGGGCGAGCTTTTCTCCTAAGGGAGCAAGTAGTTGAGCAAGGCTTGGTAGAGTTAAGGATAACCAAAAACCGCCAAAGGACCAAGACAAACTGTGGAAAACAGAAAACGAAGTAGGCAGCTAACAATACCACAGATCCAGGTAAAAGGAAAACTCTTCTTTATTCAATTAAATGCTTTCGTCAGACTCCACTAAGTTCATCAGAAGTCTCCAGGCAGATAACCCAAATGTGATGACTGCAACAGTGAAACAAACACGAAGAACATCATTCCTGTCCTAGTAAAAGACAGGGCATCTGTCTCCAAGTATTCTTGCACGGAGTCCTGGAGCAAATTTTTGCCAGCTGATTTATCAGAGAGGAGGAAAAAAGATCTGCTTGATGAACTCTCTACAGATAGATCAAATCTTGGAAGACCACCTTATCAAGTTTTCATTTGTGAGGGTCTGCCCTTGTCCTGCTCAGTTTGTCGGACATACAGTTTTGCTCTGACAGAATGTAGGATGCTTGCAGAGTGAGGATTTTTCTATGAAACTATATCCCAAGCCAACATTGTCTACAGTCTCCAAAGGGGGTTTGTTGACGTACCACGACTGTGGTACTGTCTGTAACAACTTCAAGAGGTCCCGTGACCAAAGATGATCTAAAGAATTCAGTGCCTTGATCAGAGGAAGCATTTATTTTAGATTTATGTGCTTGCATCTGTCCTTGGTGTTCCACACAACTTGCACTTTTATCCCTCCTTAAACTGCTCCCCAAGTAAAGTCCAAGGCATCAGTGGTGAGTGACTACTTCAGAACAGGGAAGGAGAAGGGGACCCAGATTTAGGTATAGTTACTGTCTCCACCAAGCAATTTCTCTTCTGACAATCCCCAGCACTAGGATTTGAAAAAACAAAGGATGTTGGAAGCTGGGACCAAAAAACCTTAGATACCATTGTATCTTTCTCATGTGGAGTCTTGACAGGGGTATCATAAGAACCATAGATGCCATGAGACCCAAAATCCTGAGGTATTCCCACACAGTGACAGATGTCTTAAGTGGAAAACCTTAGAAATAGATCTAAAGAGATATTTTTTCTGTGGGGAAAAGCTCTTTGAACTGAGGTGTCTAGCTGACACCCCAAGAAAACAATCCTGTGAGGAGAAGTGAAAAAAAAAACTTTTGAATTTTCTGCTGGAATCCCAGCTCACCCACGTCAGAGATTCCTGACACTTTGAAAAAGACTGTGCAACCACAGGCAAGGCATTTATATATGGAAAAATGTGGATACCCTGCAGCCTGCAATAAGCTATAACTGAAGCTAGATATTTTGTGAACACTCTTGGTGGAGTGGATATTCCAAAGGGTAAGGCAGAGAACTGAAAACGTGATCTAGAAACACAAAACCTTAAACTCCTGAAGTCTGGATGAAAAGAGATGGGATAAGCATCTTTTAAATCTAGTGTTACCACGAAACTTGAATGAGGATAACAGGCTATGAAATGACATTTTGAATTTCAGCAACATCACAAACAGGTTTAAGAAAGAGGGAGTTAAAACTGGTCTCAAGCATTTTCTTTATGTGGCACTAAAAACAATCTTGAATAAAAAACATTCCCAAGCTGGGAGGAAGGGAGGAACTGGATTCTATCACTCCCTGGGGACAGCATGCGTTGAAGTACAGGAGGAATAATAGTCTGATCAGGTGGATGAGGAATTGCCACCTAAAAAGGAGGGATTTTCTCCCGCTGCCATCTTTAACCTTGATGAGTGATCTTCAAAACTAGTTTATCTGAAACCATCTGTTGCCTAAGAGAATAATGGAGATTCAAACTTTATGAAAGGGAAAAGGGACAGGACAGCTTTAAATACTCATTCTGACCTGTTATAGACTGCCCTTGGTTTTGGCAGGTTCTTGAATTCTTTTTGGAACACACCCTGCCATTTCTTCTTAAAGGTCTGTTTACCAGCATTTTGTTAAGGTTCATAGGTTCATAGATTAATACTAAGCTAACTGCCCTTGTGAGCCATTTTAAGCTTAGCCAATTATCCCTTGTGACGCTCAAACCCTGCACCTTGTGCTTGCAGGGCAGACACCTTAACCATTAGGCCACCCTCCCAACCCAAGACTGTTTACTTTTTTTTTTTGGTATTTTTTTTTGCCAGAACTGGATTGGGGGGTGGGGGTGGGAGGGTTAGAGAACCCTTAAAAAATTTGGAAAAGGAGGGCTGAAAAATCTTGGGTGATTCCCTGTATCAACCTACCCCTTTCATCACACTTTTTGATAACCTTTGCAGTAGAGGAACCAAAAACGAAATCTCTATCCAACGGAGAACTTAAAATCTGATTTTTATATCAACTGGGAAATTCTGAGAACACAGCCAGGCAAATCTCCTCAGAACAGTACCAGCTGCCATAGCTGGAAGTAACATCATCAACTGAGTAATACACATGCTGTAAACAATGAGTAGCAATTTGCAAAAAGGAAGAAATTAAATTTAAAGCGGATTTTTCCTCACAAGACATTCCATGTACCTTCACGATTAGTCAAAATAAACTAAAATAATAGCCTGACAATTTTTAAAATTCCGAAAATCAAAATTACAGAAGCATACCCCCCCCCCCAATACTTATCAAAATTTCCATCCTTGTCAGAAAGAGGACTGGAATTAACCAAATGTTTAGCAGCAGTAGGATTAACTAAAGTATGCTGGGCCAGGTTTGGGAAGAGTGTATAAAAGCTTATCAGGAAAATTACAGGCAGTGACACATACCCTCCATAATTGACAGAAATTGGGGGAACGGGCAAAGGTTCTGGAAATTCCTTTTGTAACCTCAATTAGTATTTTCTGAGGGACTGTGAAACCACAGAATTCTCTCACTGAAAACACCAGCACATTCTGGAACTACTTTCAGAGAAAAACAGAATCCCCCCAACTAGAAGAATCAGAAACTGAGCTCTCCTTGGAGTCTGAATCAGAATACTGAGGAGAAACCTTTGTATCTGTCCCTTTATCTTCCACTCTAAATTCAGAAAACAGTTGTGTAGTCTTTCCATAACAGTAATGTCCTTGCCTTCACCGGTGCAGCATTCTTAACATATGGGATTCCTTGCCATGGAAGCCCATTGTCCAGCCAATTTACCAAACCCTACTGTTGCTTTAAGGTACGCTGAAAATCACCCAAATGCTCCTTGTGTAATGTAGCACGGGGCAAAAAGGTGATGTTCAGGTGTATCATCTTCAGAATTGATTGCCCCAGTAGAAACACCAGTCCAAGGAAACATAAGGTGCAACATCCAGAAAGGTAAAGGACTAGGGGAGGGAGGGAGGGAATGAATACTGCACCAGTGAAGGCAAGGACATCTACTGTCATGGGAAGATTTTACACAACCATACTATGCCCTTACATTCACTGCTGCAGTATTCTTAACATATGGGGGAGTGCCAACGCTCAAGAAGAAACTTGGGAGAAGCTAGGAGCAGTAGAGCACTCTAAGAAGCCATGAAGAATGGCCACAGCAAAACCAGCTCTAGCTCTGGAGATACCATCCAACGTGAAATATTTAGTAAAAGTGTGCACAGAAGTGCACGTAGCTACTTCAAGAAAACAATTAGTGTCTAAGCCCTTGAAAAAGACATCAGAAGAAGCCACAGCTCAAGTAGAATGAGCCTTTACAGAAGAAGGAATGCTCTTACCATGAAAAGCATAACAAAAAGAAAAAGCCTTTGAAATCCAAGTAGATCTAGTATGCTTGGATACAGCTAATCCTAAAGACCTAGGATGAAAGGAAACAAACTGATTAGATTTTCTTATAGCCTTAGTCTTATCCCCAAGACAAAAAAAAACAAAACCCCAATGGGGTACTTATCTGCAACAGCCCGGATGTCAGCAAACAGGTGTCAGTGTTCACTGGAGAACTTAAATGCATTCAAACTTGCAGAAAATGGATGTAGGCAAAAAGACAGACAGTTAGAAAAAGTGTTCGGACTGGCGGCACAGAAGTTCAGAGGATGGTATGCCTGAATGTCACCTTTATGCCCTGAACTATGCGAGGAGCATTTGGATGACTTTCGGCATACCTTAATGCAACAGTAGGCTTTGGGAGACTGACCAGACGTCAGGCTTCCACAGCAGGGAATCACTTATGTTAAGAATACTGCAGTGGTGAATGTAAGGACATTCCTAAATCTCTTCAGGAAAAGAGGTACTCCTCTTTCTTTCATCAGAAACCACCTTATGAGGAGGATGAATAGCCTAAATTAAACGCAAAGCCAGACCCAGTAAACTAATCCTGTCTACAGAAATTTGAGGAGTCAATACAGGTTTCTTTTTCTTTTTTTTTTCTGATAGAAAAAATTGGGGCAATAGTGTTATTAATGGCAACAGCAGCTTCTCCATGGACTGGCATAACATTCTGACTAAACAGGGAAGCCTTCCCCCTGTTCCCTCTCTCAGGATCAACAAGAGTGGCTATCCCTTGCCCACTGAGGGGACTCTAACAGCTGCAGCAGTCATGGCTAACCCCCAGTCCATATGGGTTGTAGGTGCTACGCAAGAATGATCCGAGGTAAAAGATGAGTGGTCTGAGGGACATAATATGGCTACAACAGAGTCACCCATCTGCAACTGAGGCAAACTACTAGCCTGCTGCAGTGGCAAAGGTGTTTGCTTAACTTTTTCTTTTTGTGGCTGGAAAAAGGGCCAACCATGAGACCAGAAGTTTGTTCCATGGTCAAGTGAAAAATGGTGCCCCCTTCCCAGGGAAAGCAAGCAGCATAAGACAGTAAAAATGTTAAGGTCTTTAACCCCCCCCCCCCCCCGCGCCACACACAAAACACAGTAAAAAAGCACTTACACTTTTTTTTTTTTTTTACCTCTTGGGGCTGAGAAAAACAGTTTCTCCACAGGAAAAAAATTGGTTTTCACTTATTTTAAACAACTTTTAAACTCAAAGGAAAAAAAAAAGTGTGCTCCTGTTTAAAAGTGCAGCTAAGTCTCATGACAGTCCATTAAAACATACATTCCTACCGTAAAAACAACTTTCCTAAACAGGAAAGCACAATAAAATAATTTTATAAAGTGGACTGCATCGCCCCAATGGAACTCAACTGCCCAGCAAAGGAAAAGCACAAGCCAATTCCTTAAAAGCCTACAGAGGCATACCCTGATTTAGGTACCAGCAAACCCTGCAGTCGATGGGAGCCCCCTGTTCCTGGGGGGCCCCCAACCACAGCAAGTTATCTTATCATGTCTATAAAAACAAAAGCTAGTACAGCAATACTGTATACATAATAAACCAGATGGGTAATAACTCTTATTTATATCTACTTTAAAATTCAAAGATATTTTTAGTTATAGTAACAATGTTCTATCAAGCAACAGGCTTTACAATTCCATTAAATATTTTACCACTGACATAGTGCCCTGGCTTAGTTAAACCCTGCTAGTGGACATTCACTCCACTAAAACTAACAATGTAGCCAGCTTTAGGTACTTGCATTACCCATGGCTGCAAGGGGGCCCCTAATTCATTCTTGGTTGTGTGGGAGCCCCGCAAAAGCTGCTGCTGGTTGGGGAAAATGAGGAGACAAAATATATTTTCTGATTATGCTCTTTAACTTGAACAGGTCTGTGATACGACCTTGTTAGGATAAAGCCTATAATGAACATAAACAAGGTAATCACTAGAGAGATTAGAAGCCCAGAGTGATTGAGTTTGGTGCAAACGTTGAATTTTAAGAAAAGATGATGCTTCTGATCTTCTCTGATGGTTTTCACTTTCAGGAAATTCTATAAACAGTGGAAGAACTCCAGATACTACAACTTTCAACTTCTTTGCAGAAGAATTCAGTGCAATACCAATAATAGCAGACTAAAGGATCAAAATCAGGAACAAGTATTAAATATTACTATAATTTAGTTAAAAAGTTAATTGTATAACACCTTTTAACATCAAATGCATTTTCGGACAGTAAGTATAAAACTATGATGTCTGGATTTATTGACTGACTGTAATCCTGACTAATTTACAAACTAATCAAACTTTTTACAAAGGACAGAACAAAATTATGAGAAAAATCAGGGAAGGTCTGTGAAATTTGGGACAGTGACATGTTTACATTACTCCTCACTGAGGTAAATAAAGGTGACTTACCCATGCTGCTGTTTGACGATCTGGTGTGCCAGAACCAGTGTTGCACAATATATTGTTATTTGCTGAAATAAGTACAAAACTAGTATTGCTATGGCATGCGTGTGTGTGTGTGTATGTGTGTGTAAAAACTATCAGTGATTTTTATCTGTGCACACACCCAATTATATCAGAGCACATACATTATTCTTCTGGGTGTCAGTAAAAAATGTAGCTAACAAGTAATTATATATCAAAATGAATTCATACAATATATGATAGAACATTCAGTCACTTAGCTCTTCTAAGAGTCTGGGGCCCCAAACTGTATATTTGGACACTGCGGGGCTCCCTTAACCATTCTTGACTGTGTGGTAGCCCCACAAAAGCTGTTGTTGGTTGGAATAAAATGAGAAGGAAAAAATTTATTAATTCTCTGATTACAATCATTAACCTGAACAGGGTTAAGATATGATCCTGTTAGAATAACGCTGATAATGGCCTCTGCATCCATTCTAAAACCAGCCTTGCTCGAATGTGTGTGTACAGAAAGCTGCTGTAGGTTATGGGGGGCAGGGGAGGGGTTGTGTCATTATTGCTTCTTTAATTTCTATCATAGTCAAACCTTAAAGGTGTGTACATGAGGTTATTATAGCTTATGTTTGGTCTGAGGACAGTGTGGTCATGGTTTCTTTTACTTTTCTCACGGACTTCAGAGGTGTACAACGACGTTACTATAGCTTGTTCAGGGGCAATATACTGTCTATGAGCAACAAAGCAGAATACATTACTGTATTCTTTTTCTCACTTTCCTTACAATCAACTTCAGGCATGTAGTCTTTGAGAGGTTGGGTTAAGGAGTGAGGAGGCATGGTATCTATATGTATGTCAGCAGTCACTTGACATACATAACTGTGGCAATTTGAATGTCTGCTTTTATCCCAGTCTAACACCAGAGGGATGCATAGACTGTCTTTTTTTTTTTTTTTTTTTTTTTTTTGGGGGAGGGGGTAGGCAGGCAGACACTTCTCAGATAGGAACTCTGCATCCAGAAAACAACTGGTTTATTTGTTTATTGTGAGCTACTATTTTGTCTTCTTTGAACATTAGGCCTTAGGTACAACTTATGTCTTCCTTGAAAAAAAAAATAAGCCTGCATATTTTTTATTACTCATGTTTGTTTAGGTCAACATTGGATTAAAAGGCTGGGGAAAATGCTGTAAAATACATCCCAGAGCATCTAAAACCCAATGACTTCTTGGGCCCTGGCTTACTTCAGTTATTTCCTAACTGGTTATTATTACTGTACTATCTTGGTCAGGAAAGGTGTGTTGAAAGGATACAAGGAAAACTAAAGTTGAATAGCAATACAATTTCTTCTATTCAAGCCATCAATGGATGAAAGGGTTGTTTAAAACAAAAAAAACTTTGAAATGCACTTCAGAGCGCATAGGAATTTATGACTTCTTGAAAAAGCTGAAGAGTAAAAGCAAATGTGAGAAAGGGAAGAAAAAATAAGGTGCATGGTTTAAGGAGCCCAATATGGGGGGAAACTGGGGAAGACTGGAGGGTGTGTGTGTGTCTGGGGGTGGCTCAAACATTAGGCCTAAGGTGCCATTTCACCTAAGTCCAGACATATACACAGAGTTACTGCAATGTATCTTTGTTGCAACAAAATGCCAGTAACTGTAAATGCCATTTGTGAGATGGCCAACATAGAGTGGTACATAGGCCTATTGTAATTTAAGAGCATTGTAACTACAGGTCAGTCTGTGCTTACTACTCCTAAAACTTTGCAGCATGAACTAAATGGTTGCATTTGAGGGGTGGCAGTGACAGAGTGATACATAGAGTGGAAATGCTTAGCCCTGACTTGGTATCTGCTGGGGGCCCCCAAAATGCTAACACCGGCCCTGTGCAGAGGAGTGTAAGTGCCAGGAGCACTCTTAAGGACTTAGTGCCCAAACTGACTAATAGTTTGGGTGTGTGGAAGGTGCCCTAAAGCTTTGAAACCTGTTATATATCCTTGGCAGGATATAACCCGTATAGCTTAAGCTACTGCAGCAATAATTAATATGATAAACATAAAGCTTACATGTGGACATACGAGAACAACAAAAGCAGAAGACACTGAAGGTGAAAGTCAATCGATGAGATCTGTGACAAACATATTTCCTGGTGATCTTTTCCAGAGACATAACTGGCCTTATAAAGACCTCACAGTCAAGAAAGATTTAAAGGACAAAAACAGCACTTCAATAAAATAGAGAAGGACTAAAGGCAGTCCCAAAGGGTACTTACCACACTTCTGGAGGTCATCTGGATGGTACCAAAGGACTAATGGATCATAGCATAAAAAAATGAATTGTATGGGCACGTCTACCTCTATGCTGATATCTATGGGATGGGAAAGGGTGGTCCTGTACATGGGGTATCAAAAAGCTCTGAAGGTGAAGCCAAATAGACATCCACATTCAGTGTACATTCCACACAGTGTGATAGACACTGCAGCACTAAAGCCATATGATGATCACATCCTTACCTTATCTGTTAAATGCACTAAGCATCGTCTTCATAGGAGAGGCACGCTGTGATATTACACATCGACTACATAAACACACTCTTCCCATATACCTAAATTCACTCCCATGTCACAAGACAGATTACCTACAACTCAAAATCTGCAAATATTTAAACATCAGTACAGTACTAGTTACAAATTCTTACTTTGGGTAATGGTACCCCAATATCATGCTACAACTTCAGATTTACACTGCATTTTAAACCAAATCCATGCCCACATTGTCTGAATCATTCACGATGATGAAAGCTCAACACTAACAGTAGAATGAGAACCAGTGGAGTCTACTACCTTCTAATCGCACTATAATGTACCACATCTTTAGGGGCCTCTTATGTATGTTCTCTGACTATACAGATCACACATTTACAAATTAGGACCTATGACACTTTCACTGTGATAAGCAACTGCATTTAACTATGCTGTGCACATTAGCCTTACGTCTGGCAACAATTATTTAATGATATTCTTTTTAGAGATACTAATATTTATGATTCTGAAAACTGTACTGTACACCCCGCAGAGAAGGGGGAATCACGACATCCTTGAAAACCTAGTTTGCCAGTAAGTGTTGTAAACTGCTCGAAGAGTGGACTACTACCCTGTATATTTTTATCAGACTGTTCAATGACTATTGCACTAAATTTATGCACTTGTATATTTTGCTTATCTGTTTCACAAGTATAACATTATTAATTTATTCTGTGACATACAGTACAATAATACTGTATAGTGGACTTGATAATTAAGCAATAATACTAAGCAACAAAATTATCACTGTGCTCCCTTTTAGCCCAGGTCATGGCTGAAAAGGGTCTCTGGCCTGGACCAGTCCATATACCTGCTCAGCAAATTAAAATAAAACGAAACAAACCTTTAGTAAAGTTTTGATATCACAACACTAACAAGAGAAACGGACAATACTGCAGCTAGAAGCAGATACAAGAACACCCAATAGTGCAGAGAACCTGCTACCTCCAAATGCTGGAGGCAGAAGCAGAAAGTACAATTGTGTACACTTACCATAAATGTAGATGTTCGAGTTTATTCACTGTTGCAGTCATCACCTGTGGGTTATCCCTGCTGTGGTAACCCTTGGCCGGCCCGAATACCAGAGTCAATGTTTTTATGTACCGGCTGCTGTCGCCTGTACTTTGACGTCAGGTTATCAGTACTATAAAGCAAGGCAGCCGACGTCATTACATCAGTTTTTCTTGCCCTAAACCGTCAGAAGCACAAGGGAAGAGAGAAATGGTCCTGGTGGCTAACAGCCACCCTGGGAAGCATGTGTCCCCCTAGGGGAAGATGAGAAAAAGGGGGATAGAGGGAGGGAAACCAAGACTCCAACAGTGAATACACTCGAACATCTACATTTATGGTAAGTGTACACAACTGTACTATGTTCCTCGTGTTTCACTGTTGCAGTCATCACCTGTGGAAGGATTCCCAAAGCTGAGGTAAAGGGTGGAAGAAAAGACAGAGTCCTAGGTATGGGTCAAGAGGCCCTGCAGAATTGTAGAGGCAAACCCTGCCCGAGACTTCGAAAAGAGAGGTAGGTGGTAATGCTTAGTAAAGGTATGGACAAAGGTCCAGGTGGCCACTTCCAATATGTCCCTGGTAGGTACTCCTGTGAGAAAGGCAGTGGAAGTGGAGGCTGCCCTAGTGGAGTGGGTACGGATTGACCTAGGGATGGGTATCCCATGTAGTCTGTAACAGAAATGGACACTGTGTGAAATCCATTTGAAAATGGTTTGTTTGGATATGGGCTTCCCCTCTGCCCCTGGGGCAAAGCTTACAAGAACCTGGTCAGTTTTTCTGAATGGCTTAGTGCAGTCCAAATAGCATCTGAGTTGTCTGTGCATGTCTAGTGAGTGTAGAATTCATCCCCCCTTGTTTATGGGGGTTGGGAAAGAAGGTGGGAAGGTGTATCGCCTGGTTAAGGGTCACATGAGATACCACCTTGGGCATAAAGGAGGGATTAGTTCTCAAGGAGACTCTGTATGGAAAATTATGAAGGGCTCGACAGCCATGAGAGCTTGAAGTTCTGAGACCCTTCTGGCAGAGGTGATAGCTAGTAGGAAGGCAGTCTTCCAGGAGAGGTATTTCAATTCTGTTAAGTGGCAGGTTCGAAAGGAGGTAAGGTTAGTTTCTCAACACATAATTCAGGTCCCAGGGTGGAGTAGGAGGTCTTCTGGGAGGCTTGATATTAGAAGTCCCTCTGAGGAATTGCTTAACCAATGGATGAGAGAAGAGGGGTGGGTCTGAATCATAATGGGCCGAGGCATGGATTTTAATACAGGAGAAGAAGAGGCCACCATTGAGCAACTCTGCTAAGTAATCCAGGATGAGGGGGATGGAAGGTTGGGAGGTACCGGCCCCTTTTGATTGCTTCCAAGAGCAGAATCTCTTCCATTTTTCTGCATAAGATTTTCTTGTGCGGGGCCTTCTGGACTCTGTGATGATGTCCAGGACCTGTTTGTTTAAGAGTGACTTCTTGTCAGTTTTTAGTGTAGGAGCCATGCTGAAAGTTTGAGAGTCTGTAGGTCTGGGTGCAGTACAGTACCTTCCCTCTCTCCTGGGTCAAGAGGTCTGAACTTAGGGGAAGCAGCTTGGGGGGCTACAAAGTCAGACTGCATAGTAAGGGGTACCAATGTTGTCTGGGCCAATCTGGAGCAATAAGGATGGCCTTTGGT
Organism: Protopterus annectens; assembly: GCF_019279795.1. Taxonomy (NCBI): domain Eukaryota; kingdom Metazoa; phylum Chordata; order Ceratodontiformes; family Protopteridae; genus Protopterus; species Protopterus annectens. The sequence goes on along the minus strand of NC_056734.1, from coordinate 1,006,715,799 downwards.
CTCTCCTCTCCTCTCTTATTCTGATCAGAACTTTGGGAAGAAGGGGGAGAGAAGGGTATGCATACACAAAGAGGGAGCTCCAGGGGAAGGTCAAGGCATCCACCTTCCATGCTTGGAGGTGATGCTCCCTGGTGATTTTAACCTGTTTTAATGCCTCTGCCCACTGGTTTGGGGGGAGGTCTGGGTACCCTCTTGGAATTGGGAGTTTGCTGAAGGAGAATCTGTATCCCTGAGAAATTATTTTTAATATCCATTGGTCCTTGATTATTGAGACCCAATTGTCCTTGAAGAGGGTGAGCCTTCCTCCTAGTTTTAGATGAGTGAAAGGAGGGCACAGGGGGGAGGGAGAGTCATTGTGAGTGCTGACCATAGAAGCTTGGCTTAGAACTCCCTGCCTTGGAGGCTGAAGTGGTTTATTGTTTGCTTCTTTGCTGACCCTGAGATGGGGGCCTGGATGTCCTGTCCATGCGTGGCTTACTTTGGCCCTGTCTGCTGGATGCAGGAAAGGCCCAGTGTTTAGAGGGGAAGTTCCTGCTTAATCTGGGAGGTTGAACTTGAAAGAAATCTTTTACTGTTTGCATAGATTTTGCTTTGTCTTCCATCTTTTTAAGCACCTCTTCTGCTTTTACTCCAAACAAGTGCTTCTTATCCAGGGGTGCATCAATAAGTATAGACATGACATGATCAGGGAGAGGTTGTTCCTTCAGACATGTATGTCTTCTAACAGATCCTGTCACTGCTGCCCTGCTAGAGGCTTCCAGGGCATCATAGGTAGCAATCTTCTGTTTTAATTGCTCCAAAGTGTGTTGTTGCTATTTTAACATATGGAACTGACAACGGAGTGCTCTGATAGCCAAGGTTGCAGAGGAGTATACTTTCTTACCCCATCTGTCCAGAGCTCTGGAGTCTTTGTCAGAAGGAAGAGGATTCTTGGCAGAACTAGTCTTAGCTCCTTTGGGTCTCTGTGTAATGACATCAGGGTCTGCAGCAGGGTTCCTGTACAGGTATTTGTGAGAATCCGGTACTCTGTAGTACCTGTTAGGTTTAGCTGGGGCAGGAGGCAGGGCATCAGGGGCTATACTGGATTCAAGGAAATCATCATCCACAACTTCTAGAATAGGTGGAATGGCCAAGGGTCTATACTGGGGCAGGTCCAAAAACTCTCTAAGTCACTTCTTTGACTGTGGGTAGTCCTGAGATTCCCACAAAAAATGCTCCCTGAGGGAGTGAAGTGTTTCCCCGAAGGAGAGGTCCTCTGGAGGGGAGGCAGATGGGATGGATTCCTCTGCATCTGAATCCTCAAACAGCTAAAGTCTGCTGTTCCTCTTCAAAGGCAGAATAATCAGAATCCTCAGACTCTTGGTCTGTCATAATTTCTGGATAAGGAACCCTTTTCCTTTTAGGAATGGGGGCTTGAGTACCTCGGATAAGGGAGATGAGATCTTCTGCCATTTTAAGCATTTGAGCTTGAGGTGGGGGAGCAGTAGCAAGATGGTGGCCAGAAGCAGATTTCCTAGGAGAGACCTAAGAGAATCTTCTGAGGAACTGTAGTCAGAAGAGTAGACGTCAGTTTTTGTCTAGAATCAGTAGTGCAAATGGCCTCCTCGGAAATTGGTGCCTGCGTCGTGGCTCCGGACCCAACTGAGGGAAAGACAGCCAAAGGCTCAGAAGACACAGTTGATTTCTGAGGCATACAGGACTACTAAAGGGTATCGGCAGAGGCCTGCGTAGAAAGTGAGTCAGGCATCAGGGACTGCGAATGCAGCTCACTGAATTCCAGAGAGCTGACAACTTGCTTAGTGGTAGCATCGTCGGAATGCTTAGCCTTGTGTGGCCTGTCTCTATCTTGATGTTTTTTCGGAATGTCGGCAGAAGGTTGGCTGACGGACGCCATATCAGAATTCGAAGACAGAATACAAAAATAATTGTCTACAAAAGGAGCTCTACGGCGAATGGTTCTCGCATTAAATAGGGCACAGAACCGGCAATGAGGGACATTGTGGTCTGGGCCTAAACAAGTGATGTAGTAAAAATGAAAGTTGCGGTGTGGGATCTGCTTTCCACAGGTGATACAATTAACTTTTTTGGAAATCGGTTAGAGCAAGAACAAAGGGTCCCCATTGGGGTACTTGGCTTTAGACATTTTCAGCTGAACTGCGACTTCTGGTAGCGACCGACAGGCACTCGTGCGAACTGCTTCTGCTACGGGCTCCATGGCAAGAAAGACTGATGTAATGATGTTGGCTGCCTTGCTTTACAGTACTGATGACCTGACGTCAGACTACAGGCAACAGCAGCCGGCGAACAAAATAATTGACTCTGGTATTCGGGCTGGCCAAGGGCTACCACAGCAGGGATAACCCACAGGTGACGACTGCAACCGTGAAACATGAAGAACATCCCCAATTCACATAGCTACCAGTATGAACACCCTGAACCCAGGTAACTCGTTGTGGAGTCCCTCCCCAAAAAGATAAAACTAAAAGGAAATTATACCTTCCAGCTCATGCCCACAGCTAGGAACACAAAGGTAATAAGGGACATGTTCAGGAATGTAGGCAATTTCTGCAGCAAGAGTAAGCACAGCCCCCCCCCCCCGACACACACACACACTATGTAGCAGAACAAGGTATCCTTGGAAAGCCTAGCTAAACTGTATCACCAAGAGTAGGCAGAACCACTAGGAACAGCAGCCCCAAGGATGAACTTTCAAACTCCAAAGTCAACAAAACTAATGGCAGAAAAAGCAGCCTCTCAATCATTGAGTAGTTCAAGACCCTCAAAAGGGAGGGATCTCTAATAGGGTACAGACAGCAGCCATTTTTAGTAAAGGGACTGTACTAACAGCTGGAGCCAGGTCCCAAATTTCACCCTGTAACACAGATAAAGGCAGAAGATTCCAGGGTCCTGTAGTGGACCAAGACCCAGAAGCTGGTGTCCAGAACTCTGACATCTGCAGAGACCAGCCATGGTAGTACAAGTTTTCATTCTGTCATAGATCCAGGACTGCCTTTGCCTCCCCCCATATTTTGTGGGTTAGGAAATAAAGTGGGTAGATTAATGGCCTGATTAATGTAGAGTGCATTCATCACTTTGGGCATGAGATGCCTTGACAGTGGTCCTAGAATCAGTCCCATTGTAAAAGGCTCCAAAAGAGGCTGCTGCTCTGGTAGAACGTGCCTTTATTTGAGAGGTAAGTGGTTTACTGTGCTGAGTATAGCAAAAGGCACAGGAGTTTTGAGATCGACTTAGCAATACTGCTTAAAAACTGGGTTCCCTAGTTTTGAATCCCAGAATGAAACAAACAGTTTGATTTGCGGACACCCTTTGTGTTATCTAAGTAAAATCACAGTTGTCTACGGACATCAAGGGAATGAAGAATCCCTCTTCCTCCACATTTTGTGGGTTAGGAAAGAAAGTGGGTAGATTAATGTCCTGATTAAGGGAGTGTGTATTCATCACTTTGGGCATGAATGAAGGATCGGCCCTTAACGACACCCTATCCTTGTGAAAAATCAACAGGGAGGGATAACCATAAGGGTCTGCAACTCAGACTCATCTGGCAGAGATGAGGGCTACCAAGAGAATGCTTTTCCAAGTATAGCATTTGAGAGAAGCAGAAGGTGCTAGCTCGAAGGGAGGTAGAGTAAGTATTTCCACACAAAATTAATGTCCCAAGCAGGGGGAAAGCTTACTGAGGAGGTTTTAAATGAAGTACACCTTTAAGGAACTGTTTGACCTCTAGTCTCGCTAGAAGAGGGGGATCAAGAGGTAGACATGCAGACACAGCTGTAATGAGCACCTGACTGATGAATATTAAACCAGATTTTAGTAGTCCACACAGACAGGAAAAGACTAGTGAGAAGTTTAATTGAAATGGGCCTTGTTTATTAAACAGTCATCATACAGAAAATCTTTTCCATTTGGCTATGCAAAACCTTCTGTTGGAAGGTTTTCTTGCTTCCTGGAGAACTTTCAGCATGTCCTCAGAGAACTAGTGTCTAAAAGGGATCAGAACTGTTGCGCATGTGCGGACACTCAAAAGCACAGTTTTGTACCTACCATAAATGTAGATGTTCAAGTGTATACACTGCTGCAGTCATTACACTTGGGTTATCCTGCCGTCAGGCAGTTCCTCAGTCGGCCTGTGTTCCAAAGTCTTGGTCCGGCGTTGGTTGCTGTCGCCTCCTCCCTGACGTCAGTGTGACAGGGGTATATAAGATGCAGCCGACGTCATTTTCTTCAGTTTTTCTTGCCCCAGATGTCAGGTGCCTCTAAATAGGTAGGCAATTCCAATTGCTAATAAAACATACATAGAAAAGCAAAAAAAAACAGCTTACAGCTACCAGCAAATACTCCCCATAGGTATTAAGGGTAGAAGACATAGGTACGTACCAGCCAGTTAAGAAGGGAAGGAGGGAGGGTAACCTGAACTGCAGCAGTGTATACACTCGAACATCTACATTTATGGTAGGTACAAAACTGTACTATGTTCATGTTAGACTGCTGCAGTCATTACACTTGGGTAGAATCCCAAAGCTGAGGTAGGGTGGCTGGTTCTCTAATGCATTAGGGGTGGCTATAAGGCCCTGCAGCACTGCAGTGACGAAGCCAGCTCTGGATTTAAAGTATACAGGCAGATGGCAATGCTTGGTGAAGGTATGTACAGAACTCCAAGTTGCTGCTTCCAAAATATCCTTGGTAGGTACTCCCCTGAGGTAGGCAGTTGAAGTTGCTGCTGCCCTGGTGGAGTGAGATCTAATGCTGCTAGGTACAGGTTTTCCATGGTATGTGTAGCAGAAACGTATACAATGTCCTATCCATTTTGAAATAGTCTGTTTTGAAATGGCTTTTCCCTGTGCTCCTGCAGCATATGCTACCAATAATTGCTCAGATTTTCTGAAAGCTTTAGTCTTGTCCAAGTAGAAGCGTAACTGTCTGTGAATGTCCAAAAAATGTAGTAGTCTCTCCCCTTTGTTCTGTGGTTTTGGATAAAAAGTTGGCAAGTGAATAGTTTGGTTAAGAGCCACACTTGATACCACCTTTGGCATAAACGTAGGGTTAGTTCTTAAAGACACCCTGTCCTGGTGGAAAATGAGGAAAGGTTCCACTGCCATTAGTGCCTGTAATTCTGAAACTCTTCATGCTGATGTTATTGCCAGGAGTACAGCAGTTTTCCAAGAGACATACTTTAATTCTGCTGTATTAGCTAGCTCAAAAGGAGGTAAAGTTAGTTTTTCCAAAACAAAGTTGAGGTCTCAAGTTGGAGTAGGTGCTCTACGGGGCGGTCTTATGTTTTCAGCCCCTTTGAGGTACTGTTTTAGCAGAGGATTAGAGAAAATTGGTGGATCCGTGTTGTAATGAGCAGAGATGGCAGAGGCGTGGATCTTGATGGATGAGAAGGAGAGGCCTTTGTCCAGCATCTCAGTTAAGTATTGTAGTATCAGAGGAATGTTTGGGACAAGAGGGTCAAGACTGTGAGTTTGGTTCCAGGCACAGAATCTCTTCCATTTATCCGAATAGGCTTTCCTGGTACTAGGCCTTCTGGCCTCCAGAATGACATCCATAACAGCTTTGGAGAGAGGCATTGCTTGCTTGACTAAGGAATCTTTCATGCAGCTAGGTTTAAGGTCTTTAGCTGGCTGTGTAGTATTTTGATTGTTGTGCTAAGTCAGCAGATGTGGGCTTTGAGGCAAAATCCAGGGTGGTTCTTGTGCTAAGCTCCTTAAGACTGGGTACCAGTGCTGGTGTGGCCAGTCAGGTGCAATCAGGATCATCTCTGGCTCTTCTTGCCTGGCTTTTTTGAGTACCTTTGGCAGGAGAGGTAGTGGTGGGAAAGCGTATACTTGTAGGTTCTCCCAGCTGAATGAGAGGGCATCCACTTTCCATGCTTGTGGATGGTAACTCCTTGTGCAAAATTTTTGTAGCTGGCAGTTTATTGGGGATGCAAACAGATCTATGTCCGGGCTCCACCATTTCTGTGTTATCATTCTGAATATTTGTGGATTCAATTCCCATTCGTGGGGATCCATGATGTTTCTGCTTAAGTCGTCTGCCAGTGTGTTTTTCTCTCCTGGCAGGAATTGTGCTTGCAGATGAACTTGGAAGGTTTATAGCTGTGTTCCACAAGGTCATGGCTTGTCTGCATAGGGGGTAGGAGTGAGTGCCCCCTTGCTTGCTTATGTACCACATAACTGTGGTGTTGTCTGTCTTTAGCAGTAGCTGTCCTGGATGTAGCAGGTCCTTGAAAGCTATAAGGGCATTTTGTACAGCTAGCATCTCTTTTTGATTGATGTGAAGATGCCTTTGTTCTGCAGGCCACGTGCCCTGAATACATTTGCCTGCCATGTGTGCTCCCCAGGCGTAATCCAATGCATCTGTTGTCAGTGTGTGTCTGGCTGTGGGTTGTGTAAAAGGCTGTCCCTTGTTGAGGTGACAAGCTTAAGCCCACCATTGAAACTCCTGTTGAAGGCAAGGGATTAATGGTATAACTGTTTCCAAACTTTGACAGTGTTGAGACCATACATTCTTTAGGTGCCATTGTAGTTTCCTCATATGCAGTCTGGCATATGGAATTAGTAATATGCAGGATGCCATGTAACCCAAGGCCTGCAGAATTTTTCTTGCAGGTAGTTGGGTCTTTGTTGCCATCAATTGAAAGTATTGAGTCAGTTGTCCTTGCTTGTCTGGCGTGAGATAAGCCATCTGGGCCATTGTGTTCAAGCTGGCACCCAGGAATATAATCTCTTGTGAGGGCACTAGTTTTGATTTCTTTTCGTTTACTGTGTACCCCAGGCAACTTAATAACTTTTTTTACAAACGCCAGATGCTTTCGAAGAATGTCCTTGCTCTCTGCTTGAATCAGGCAGTCGTCCAGGTACGGATAAATTTGAATTCCTTTCTGTCTGCAAAATGCAATTACTGGTGTCAGGCACTTTGTGAAGACCCTGGGTGCAGTAGATAAGCCAAAGGGCAGTGCAGAGAATTGGTAGTACATTGAACCAGCTCTGAATCTGAGGTATCTTCTGCAGTTTTGTCTGAAAGGAACATGCAGGTATGCCTCCTTGAGGACCAAAGTCACAAGCCAAGCTTTCTTGCCCAGCATGGGAAGAAGCTGCTGTAGTGTCAACATTTTGAATTTCGGAACATCCAGGTAGGAGTTTAGAGATGAAAGATCCAGAATGGGCCTCCAGGCTTTGTCCTTTCTGGGTACCAGAAAGAGTCTTGAGTAAAATCCTTGTCCTTGCTCCTGTGATGGTACCTTTTGAATAGCTCTCATATCCATGAGTGCTGTAATTTGTTACTGAGCCTCTGCCCATTGATTTGGTGGCAGATTTGGCATTCCTTTTAACCTTGGCAGAGTGTGAAAGTTGAACCCTTAACCTTGAAATACAATGTTGAGAACCCATTTGTCTTTGGTGATCATTTGCCAATTGTGGTAGAAGAGTGCCAGTTTTCCTCCCAAGGGGGCTGCCAAGTGGGATTTGTTTGGCAGCTGTAGTGGGAAGTCAAGGGAGCTGCTTTCTATATGGTTGGGGCCTGTCTTCCCCTTCTTTCTGGCCTGATGCAACCCATTGTCGAGGCCTGTAAGGACCTTGTGTTTGACCTCTACCTCTTGGACGTCTGTATCTTCCCCTTTGAGGTCTGTCTGTAATTGGAAAGGACCAATTCTTAGTTGGCCAGTTTCTGCTAAATCTAGGAGGCTGAACCTGTAAGAAATCCTTCACCGTTTGCATAGATTTTGCCTTGTCCTCCATTTTCTTTAATACCTCTTCTGCCTTAACTCCAAATAACACATCCTGCTGCAAAGGTGCATCCAGTAATTTTGCTTTAACATGATCTGGTAACGTATGTTCTTTTAACCAAGCATGTCTTCTAATGACAGCGCCTGTAACTGCTGATCTGCAGGAGGCCTCTAGAGAATCAAAACCACATTGCAAAGTATGCTTTCCCGCTTGATCAGCTGCATGCAATAAATCCTGCATTTCTTTAAAATTAGGAGGATCTGATTCTGGAAGCATTTTTTGTTTTAACTGAGACAGTAAAAATTGCTGATATTTTAACATGTGAAACTGACAATTTAAGGCTCTCATTGCTAAAGTTGCAGACGTATATACTTTCTTTCCCCATCTGTCTGATGCTCTGGAATCTCTGTCAGAGGGAACTGGATTCTTGGCTGATGAGGCCTTAACTCATTTGGGTCCCTGAGAAATAGTTTCAGGGTCAGCTACAGGGCTTTTATACAGAAATTTATGAGAGTCAGGGACTCTGTATTAGCTGTCTGGTTTAACAGGGACTGGAGGTAAGGAATCAGGATTTAAGCTGGATTCAGTATACACATCATCCACAATATCTAACACTGGCAGAATAGCAAGGGGTCTGTGTTGAGGTAATAAAAGGAAGTCTCTGAGCCTTTTCTTGGATTCTGAGTAATCCTGGCCTTCTCAGTGGAAATGCTCCCTCATGGTATGTAGGGTTTCCCCAAAGGAGTAGTCCTCAGGCGGTGAGGCTGATGAAATTGATTCCTCAGCATCAGAATCCTCATAAGGGGGTAAAGGGTATCCTAGGTCTGAGGATGAATCAGAAGAGATGGACACCATGTCGGATGAGTCATAGTCTGAATCCTGTCTAGGCCTTTTATCAGGAGGGGGATGGGACCCCTCTGATCAGAGTGATTAGGTCTTCGGTCATTTTGAGCATTTGTTTCTTAGGCATGAAGGCCTGTCCTGGAGAATGCTGTATTTGTTTCTTTGATTTTAAAGGAGGCTTAGACTTAGCTGAGGGTTTAATGCTTAACTGAGTAGGTCTGAAGACACCCTCTGAAGCTGTGGGTTGCTCAGCTACTCCGGATCCCTCTGAAAGGTTAGTCTCGGTAGGCTGAATACCTTGTGCATCCGAAGGCCCAGCCATCTCCACGTGGGAGTCAGAGGTGGCTTGTGGTTCTACAGAAGCAGTCGTCAGGGGCTGCAAAAGCGCCTCGCTGAAAACCGAAGAACCGGCGACTGGCCTAGAAGAGGCTTTGTCATTTTTGGACCTCGGATGCCTATCCTTGCCTTTGTGCTTTTTGTGTATTCCGGTCGTCGGACGTTCCGACGGCATGATATAATTGAATTTTCTACCAAAATAATGTCGGGCAAAATCAAACCGACGTTTAATAGTGTGCTTGTTAAACCTAGCACAAAACCGACAACCAGTGACGTCATGGTCTGGGCCTAGGCATGGGATACAATAGGAATGGACATCCTTATGAGGTATTTGCTTCCCACAAGAAATACAGTTATTAACTTTGACTGACATTGGTCTGAGGCAAGAAAAAATTTTCACAACAGGGTACTTAGCTTTATAGAAGACTTCGGTTCTGGATTCGGAATGAAAATCTCAGGAGACGGATGACCGGCACTTGCGAACTGCTTTTGCTTCGGGCACCGCGCGGCAAGAAAGACTGAAGAAAATGGCGTCGGCTGCATCTTATATACCTTTGTCACACTGACGTCAGGGAGGAGGTGACAATAACCGACGCTGGACCAAGACTTTGGAACTCAGGCCGACTGGGGAACCGCCTGATGGCAGGATAACCCAAGTGTAAAGACTGCAGCAGTGTAACACAATGAACATCTGCCCCGCAGATGCCCAGGAATCTCTGCGAACTCTGACTGCCTGAGTAGCAGTCCAGATGCAGAGAAGGTATTTTCTGCCCTGCAGATGCCCAAGATGTCATGCGGTAGACGACCGCACAGAAGAGAGGAGCTCCGGACTGCTTGAGCCGTAGTCAGGACCAATTGGAAGAGAGGTAAGCAGGGATTTGAGCGCAGGACCAATCAGGAGTGAGGTAAGTTCTTCCTGCAGGGAAGCGTTAAGTCGAGCGTGGGTTTGCTGAGACAATGGAGTTGGATTACTGCTTTCCGGAGTCTGGACCCATTTACAGGTAAGGTGAATAGCTCCGTTTAAGCAAGGCAGCTCCTGTGTGTGTTTGTTAGTGGAAATAGCTGTTTGTGTGTGTTTGTGTGTGTGTGTGTGTGTGTGTGTGTGTGTGTGTGTGTGTGAAAGTGATATTGAGGCAATTTCATCATGACAACAGAATGTGATGCTTGATCTTTCAACTCTCATAGCTCATTATGATAAACTTTTATCCTGAAGCACACCCTCACTTGTTCACAAATATTATCTTCACAAATGCACACCTTAGTCCAACCGTTTTTATTCTGTGACTAACCCATTCAGTATATTGCACACAAAAATGCATTTTACTGCAGGGCTGTCGTTGAGCTGATTCTCATGCCCTTAGTTTTCTTCTTAAAAGAGATCATGCCATTGTAGGCCACTATGTATCGCATCAATGTTGTCGCTCTACATGCCAAGCACTGCAAGCTTTACAATGAATTTATCCTGTTCCAGTTTGCTGCTGTTACATTTTTCTTGAAAATAATGGCATTTAATTTTTAATAATTTATTGTCTGATTAACTGAGTGATTGACTGTGCTGCATTCTGTGTTACTTTGTGATGAGCTATGCTGCAGACTACCAAAAACAAACCTACGTGGTACAGTTTCGCCCCAGAAAGTGGACCAGATGAGACAGACTTGGGAAGAAATTAGGCAGCTATTCAATGTATTGTTTTCTATGTAGTGTGAGCAGTGCTCAGATTATGGCAAATGCAAACACAGGATTTTTTTAAACTTAATTCATTCAGTTCCACTGAATTAACTAAAGTACATATTTTAGAACTAGAAAGCCCGTGTGACTTGATGAGAGAATAATCATAACAAAAAGAAACACTAAAAAAAATTGCACGTGATCTTTAAGCATTGAAGTGCAACTTCATGTAAATTCTAAGCTGTTTCTCATAAAATAGTATGATAGTCCATTTATCTCTTGCAACTGATTCTGCAGTCACTCTGCACACTATTTGTTCATTCTTTTCATATCCACTTGAGTGGGCTGAATCATATGGACTATTTTTAACCATGACCTGAAAAAGGGTAATCTATAGCCATGACCAAAACACAGAAATACAAAGAATTTCATTAAAATAAAATATATATTCATATGCACATTAGGAAACTGATGCAGTACCATGAATTCATAAATATGAACTCCCCTAAATCAAGTGAAAACATCCTCTTTAAATAGATTAAGGAGTGTTACAATGCTGTACTTTTCCAATTCAAAGACTTGGGAAGGTTTGGTACAAAGAAGAGCTGCAATTAGTAGCTTTTTAGCAGCTTATAGAAAGAGGCAGATCTTTCGCAGACTGAACAGAATAGAAACAATGAGAGAGAATGAATCATCTCCCACAATTAAGTTATGAGGAATGGAAATCATTATAGAGAAAGGAAAAGGGGGGACTATAATGCCTTAGAAAGACAAACAAGTTTTAGAGCATAAGTCAGGATTGAATAAAAGTTAAGGTAGAAGAATTTAGACTTGGAGGAGCATTTACAGTTTTGTATATAAAACATAAAGATTAACTGGGAGTGTGCAGGTTTTGTTTCTGTGAGAGTGTACCATTGAAGTTTGCACTGACAAAAGAGATAATACCAACAAACTTTAATGATCTGTGTTTAAAGGAATAAAACTAAAGCTCTATTGGTGTAATATAACAGCAGGCTGTAACTCATCTATGCACATTCTATTTAAGAATACCAGCATGAGTTACACCTGTCTGACTGCTGCGAAACTGCACTTTAATTTTGTTGGCAAAGGGACTGGCACTTCCCTTAATCCCAATACCTCCACCTTTAAAGCCAGTGAGATATAGGGTTCCCTCCTTACAAATGGAATTAATAGTTTAACATGCCCTAGATCTGCCTCCAAGACCTTACTCTTGTATAACATGCTTAATACTATGTACATCTCACTTCTGTCTCACCTGTGACTAAACATTTATATTAAGACTATGCATGAGATGGGTCACTACATGGCACATCAATGGTTTTCTGTTTAAAACCTGACATTTGGTGTAATTATTTTGTGTTAACAGGATAAGCCAATGATGCACAGTTCAATAGCTTGTGTAACACACAGTTACAGAAATCACTTGGTGCCCAATAAATTACACTTTTACCAGTAATATAATAACAGATAACCCAGATTCAAGGTGAAGGATAAAGACACAACTGATTAGCAAGGCTCTGGATGGGGGGTGAAAGAGTGAGAAACAGTGTATACTGCTTTGATATTTGAACAGATTATGTATAGAGATGATCAAAATGGTGTGAGATGGACATTTTGCCCAACCAAGATTTGAAGATGTAAAATACCCTACCACTTTATTAGGAAGATTACTGGGTGTTAGGAGCAGATGCCAGTTAGGAGTTTTAACTTCATTTACAGATGTACTGAGCAGCATGCCATTTGTCTTTGTTTGATCTGTTTGCAGGACTTTATTCTTAAACTAAAGTGAATTGTTTAGGGAAATTATTTCTGATGTGACTTTTGAGAACAGCTCATCTTCATACAGGATTGATTTTAGGCTTATGGTGATCAATGATTTGGGTGTTAATTAAGAAAGAAAACTGAAGGAAGATGTCCAGCAAGTAATACTGTATGATAGACAGAAGAGCAAAGTTGGGGGTATTCTTAATTTGCATTGCTCCTTCCCGCACTTCTAATGGTAAATGGTAGAGAGGAATGGAAAAATAATCTCCCACTGACCACCTCTTCAGGATGTGGTTGCATAGGGAGTCAGGATTGCTGTGAGCTCCAATGCAGCTCTTTGTTTCCTCCTTGAAACTGCTGCGAACCTTTGCCTCAGGGCCAGAGTCCCTGATAGACCCCAAAAGCATCTGGGGGAAAACAGCTTAGACAACTACAGAAAACAAATAGTGTAAGCAACATATTAATATGGTTGTAAGATAGCATTAACTATCTCAGTTCCCAGAAATGGACTAAAGAAAAAGAATGATGACTGTATATAAAAATCTTTAAGGTTTATCTGGAGCATTTCTCCCCGGGCCTCCGCTGAAAACAGGCTCTGTGGAACCTAGTCGGACTTCCCCGGTCAACAAATGTTAAATAAAAAAAAAATAAAAAAAATAAAATAAAATCAGTATTCAAAATGTATAAAAGGAGTGGAAATGTCAGCTCTTGATAGCAGAGAGTCCAACCTTTGACAGTTCAGTGCATAACATGTGAGATGTTATGAGCTCAGTGGAGATGCATTACTAAGAGAAAGATTGGAGCATTGAGGGACTTAGAAGTGAAAGGGAATATGGATGTGAGGAGGCAGAAAGAAAAAGAGAGAGGGATGCAAGAAGTGAAGAGAAGTGTGAAGACAGGGTGGGGGTGGAAAAGGAAACAATGACATATTGACTTTATAGATAGAAGCATTACCAACAAATATGTAAAATGAAGAAAGCCACCCCACCCAACCCCCCAAAACATCTATCTCAAAAGGGTAGGTTTTACATGCCTTCTAGAAGCCAGACAGTTATAGGGTCCTTGTTTAACAAGCTTACCTATAAGATGTTAAGGGAAATTTGGTCAAGTTCTAAGTTCCTGATGAAACTTCATTGATGATATTATCACCATTACTTCCACAAAGCTATGCAGTGCGATATCACGCTGTACATGTGTATGTGACCTCAATGTGCTGTTTTGGAGATTTTCACTTTTCACCAGTATTGAGCAACCATGAATTTAATTGATATAAATAAGGGATTTGGGGTTGCCTAACATAAAGAGGTTCTCTGGTTCGATCCTCGGCTGGGGTGACTTCTGTGCGGAGTCTGCATGTCCTCCCTGTGGTCGCGTCGGTTTCCTCCAAGTGCTCCAGTTCCCTCCCACATCCCAAAGACATGCTGTAGGTGGATTGGACACTCTAAATTGGCCCTAGGTGGGAGTGCGTGCATGTGTGTGCCTTCTGTGGAAGATTGGGCACCAGGCTGGCAACTCGACACCGTAAAACTCCACTGCCAATCATGAGCAGACATGTGATCCGGTGCGGCAACCCCTAACCGGGAAAAGCCGAAAGAAGAAGAAAAAAGACTGTTTATGATCAGTGTGGGTACACATAGGGAAATTTGTCTTCTTGATCATCTGTGATTAAGCAAATGTTATCTGATCAATGGTGTGTCACTCTATCACAGGGAAAACTGTGAAATGTGCTACCCTGTTCAAAGGAAGGAAAGTAATCGTGCATGGTAGACAGCAGAGCAAAGTCGGGGGATGTATGCTTGATTTGCTATGTTCCTTGCCATGCTTTTAATGGCACATGGTGGAGAGGAATGAAAGAATCATCTTCCACTGACTATCTCTTCAGGATGTGGTTGCATGGGGACTCAGGATTGCTGTGAGCTCCAGTGGAAGTGCTTGCTACCTTTTTTTCCATCAAGGTAGAAAATCATCATTATCAAACACACAGAACTAATACCTCTTCATATCAAGCCTTAAGAGGTGAATTAAGCCATAATGCATGAAACAGAAGAAAAATGCCTCTTAATTATTACTCTATAAAAGAGTTCCCAGAGCACTCTTAAAGGACACTTCCACCATCCAGTTGCACTCATTAAAGTAAAACTCCACCCCAAAGTCAATTTTTTTCTTTCCGAAAAGTGTTTTTCTTCCTTGTAATCCAAGACTAAGCAGTTCACATACAGAAAAAAAACATTATTTAATAATTATTTTTGCATTTTTTGTGCTAAGGTTGAGAGCTATGGTGAGAACTGAATTCACTGAATATGGCAGCTGTATTCCCACATTATTAGCTTTTTTCAGGTATTTTTTGCTAAGAGGTTGACAGCTATGGTGAGAACTGAATTCACTAAATAGCCATTTAAGTTTGTCTTCCTCTGTTTCAGCTGATTTGGCATAGTGGTATGTTTCTCTGACTGTTTTGTACAGGGTCCACTGGGTTCAAGATGTGGCAGTGAAATGTAGGTGGTAACACAGCATTTTATTCTAGCAACTTTCCAACATGATACAAGCAATGTTTAAAATGTGTCCCTGTTTTTTTGCCTTTTGCCCCCCCCCCCCCCCAATAAATTTTGGCTTTTTCCAGATATCTTGTGCTGCAAAGTTCAAAGATATAGCCGAGTGTCGAGTAGATTTTACAAGGAGCTGAGAGCTGCAGGGGAACAAACGTTTAGTGCCACTTATGTTAACTCTACTTGCATTGTTAATAGCACAACAGGTAGTGTTACTTGCTTTTGATGCAGAAGGCTGTGGGTTCTACTCCCACAGTAGGTAGATGCATTGCTGATACTGTACTGTGTTGTAAAGGGGTGGATGCTGCAGTCATTTTGGCAAAGATACCTAGTAACTATGACAAGGTTATCAGTTTGCTATCCATTCCCTAGTGTGGTATTACTAGCTTATCATTTTTTTAATGCATGCAGCATAGGCAATTTATTCTTCAAGGGCAACAGGCACTTTATTTGTAGATGAAACAATGACATATAAAGTTGCTTGCTAGCAGCAACCTCTTTATTAGTTACAGATTTCTTTAATGTGGATTTTACCACTTCAGAGATTGTGCATATTTACTGATACTGGTGGACTATAGAAGGTTGAGTAGACGTTTTATGACGGAAATGTTCTGAATTGGGCGGTTTTGTCATTGGTGCATACATTTTGTTTCATTGTTTACTGGAAAAATGTTCAAAACAATAAATTTAAAATGCCCTCTAACAACTGTACTGTATTGTACAAGGAATATAATGTAATACAGTCAGGAAGGTTTATCAAAGAGCATGTGTATGTTTCATGTTCAAGGGGCCTATGATTTTGAAAACAGCCCAAAGTTAATCTTTATCTGCCACTGGCAAAATGTATTTTCTTTGAATGTGGGTTTCAATGCTGTTTCAATGCATGTGAGTTTCAAGGGCAGAGAAGTTTTAATGCTAAGTTTATTTTCATTATGAGACTGCATTGCTTTGTTTAACAGATATCTTTTAGGGTTTGTGTGTAAAATGCAAAATAAAACTTTTTCAAATGAAATCTAAATCATGCATATTACAGTGTTTATGGAAATGGGGCACAATAACCAAGGAATGGGACGTTGGAATGGCTGCAGGGGGGAGGCTTCATTCAACCATGATTTTGTGAAGGGGGGGAAGGGTAGCAAACTCAGACAGCCCCGGTTGAACTATACCTCTCAGTTGTCCATATTTTTGCAGAATGAATAGATATTTGCTTCTTATTTTTGGTTTATTCCTCATAAAATGTGTGGTTTTCTAGCAAATCGTTTAGGAATGAAGTCACTAAATGACAGACATTGAGTTTCAGACATCATAACCTTCAGAAAAATGCATGCTAATGCAAGACCTGTTATTCTATCAACTGTTTTAAGTTTATACAAGAGCAATTTTTAGTAGTGTTTGTATGTTCCCCAATATATTTGGCCTTGTCCAGATTTCCTGCATTAAGAGGTTGAGAGGTACGTGCAAATCGCTTTGCAGAATTAGGAATATTCAAACCTCTCAATTGTTCCCAATTTTGGCTCAAAATGTTGCTCTGCCCTAATAATCCCTCCTCAAAATGGCAATTTTGGAAGAAAATGTGGAGGGTTTACAATTATATATAACTGTAATGATCAGAGTTATAGATTACTTTTATTTCAGAAATGCATGTAGATGCTCTTATTTTGTTAGCTGCTCAAGTTAACAGTGTTAATATTAAAAAGGTGTCCCTTTTTTGACAGGTTCCCAGCTGTATTGTGGGGCAGCTTTATATTTTTGCATCACATTTTGGTCTGTTTTTTCATAAAATTGTGGTTTTCTGGCAAATTAATGGCAAGTCATTAAAGATTGAAGTTAGAAAATAATGGCAGACATTTGAGTTTCAGATTTTATACCCTTCAGAAAATTCGTATTAATGCAAGATCTACTACTGTTCTATTATCTAAGTTAATAAGAGCAATATTTAAAAATTGTCCTTATTTTTGGGCCTGTGTCCCACTTCTAGTTCTACGTATGACTCTGTCCAGATTTCTTGCTCTGAAGTTGAGAGGTATGAGTGTCAGAGCCATCACTGTCAGCCAGAGACATTTCAAATTATGACATACTTGTTGCACCCCACTCCCCACTGTAGTGGCTCTGGATGTGTCCAAGGAAGGCAAGGAGCAGTTATGCAGTGTAAGTGTGCAGAGTATTCCCCCATCCAAGGTAGACCATAGGCTTTTCGTCTGTCCTTGATTTTGCAGAATGTTCTGGTTTTCTGTCAGATTTTTATACTGTTGATTTACGCTTCTTATTATTCAGGAAATGCATGCTGTCACAGTGCCCTGTTGCTCTGTTTAAGTAGCAATGATTTAATGAGCATCAGGTAAGTTTGTCGGAGATTGTAAGATGCAAGTAAGCTTTAATAAGCATACTGTTAAAGAATTACTAGCATCGAAAGCCTTTTCGTTGTTGCCATGCAGAGAATATTTACATAACTAGATAATGTATAAGCCTTTGGTACTGAAATGCATATGACAGTATTTGTAATAAAAGGACAGGATTACAGTATTTTCAGAAGCTCATTACATTTATTGGAAACTTGCAGTCATCTTTTGTTGGAGACTTGCAGTCATCTTTGCAGGCTTACCCATAAAATAAACAGAATGCCAATCTATCACGTGTGGTCCATAACTTGTGCAGGAATCCTTTAAGCAATTTATCTTGAGCTTGTTTCTTGTTTGCTGTTCATTTTTTACTTTGGTCATGTCTTCCCCATGAAACAAGTAGCTAGTTGTGTCAGACAGCAGGTCTTTTTTGGATAAGATACATTTTTACAAGTGGGGGTATCACAGAGATTGCTACTTTCAGCATGTTACTTGGTACTTTTATAAAGCTGAATATAAATTTATAATTAGAACTGCAGTGCAAGGAGAAGTGGTTTGAGTTGAGTGCTGCTTGTTTTTTATACTTGATTTTGACTGGCATTCCAGTAATGTATTTAAAAAGTAATTTATTTTTTCATGTCTCACAACCTGTTTCCATCTGGATATTAAGTAAGTTGTCATGTAGCCAATGCATTGAAATTTTTTTTTCTTCTACACTTCATTTTGTCTTGATTGGACTCTCGTAATGACTGTTTGGCACCCAGGGCAGCGTATTTAATTAAAGTTCCAGTTGCTGTGGTTTTGAGCATAGCCCCACCCCTTTCTGGTTGGCCACACCCCTTCCCACTGGTCCCACCTATTCAGCTGTCTCCTGCAGCCCTCCTTTAATGTGAAGTCACCAGCCGCCACTGCATAAAAGTACTCCCCTTTAAGAAAAATATATTGCATGCACTCTTGAAGCTTGAAGGACAATGTGCCTTGGTGCAGACAAGTGAAAGTTGTTTGTTATTAATGGAGGCAAACAGATCTGAGGCACCCGTCATTTGTGCGACTGTGTCAAAGAAATTCTCCTGTTCACCATCCATTCGAGGGGATCTTCCCTTGATCTGCTTAGACTGTCTGCTAAGACATTTTCCAGTGCAGGAATGTAAACTGCTTAGCGGGAGAGATCTGCTTGTGTGGTCTGCTCCCAAAATAAAAGGGCATGTCGGCACAGTTTATAAAATCTGGAGCCCCCTTGATTATGCACCATATGAGTGTGGTGTTGTCTGTGAACACTCCTAAAGGTTTTCCAATATGGTTGAAGGTCTGTAAACCCTGTAGTAGTACACCTCTCATTTTCTTCAGATTGATGTTTTCAGGCCCTATGTTTTTGGCCACTATCCCTGAACTTTCAGGTTGCCTATCAGGCTCCTCATGCATCGTTTGATGAGTCTTGGTGCAGCTCCTCCTTTGGAGTCTGCAGGTCTTAAGGTAGTCCTGGGTTGAGGTATATTTGTGCTATCAACCAAAGGATCCCCCCTTCTTTAAGCAAAGCAGCAGTGGAAGAACAGCATCAACTGGCTGTGAATGTTGAGACCAAGTGGGCTTCAGGTACTACTGGTTCTTGGATCTTCCTCGTGTGAAATGAGGCAAAAGAAACCATGGTTATGGGTGCTACCATGAGTCCAGGCACTCTGAGAAGTACTCTTGTCATACATGATTGTAGGGGAAGAAGAAAAGAGATTGGAAGTATCTGGACAGACTATCTACTTTGTCTGGTGGTAGGAAGGCCTACATGAGTTTGTTGTTTAGTTTAGACTGTAAGACGACAATGTCTTGGGTGAGGGGTCATTTTGGATTTTTGAGGTTGACTGAATCTCAAGCCCTGCAGAAAGTACAGTATGAAGCTGAGATGTATCCAGAGATGGTGCCTGTATTAACACGTCATACAAGTAGGGGATTATCTGTATTCCCTTTGTTTTACAGAAGGCTATGATGGCAACACGGCACTTTGTGAAGACTCTTGGGGCTGTAGAAAGCCTAAAGGGCTAAGTGGAGAACTGAAAATGTAATGAGCCAGCAGCAACTCTCAAAATTTTCCATCAAGCGGGATGGATACGAATATGAAGATTATCCTCCTTTAGGTTGAGGGATGCTAAAAGGGAAGGGGCATCTCTTCTTTGGGATACCCAAAATTCATAAAAGCATTCAGGAACCCCCTTTTAGACCCACTGTAGCTGCAAGTGGGTCTAAAACGCACCCACTTGCTGTTTTAGTGGATGGATGGGTTAAACATTATTGGAAAATGACCCCCATATAATCAAAGATTCCTGGGACTTCCTTGGTAAGTTAAAAAGGGAATTATTAAGCCAGGGTATATGTTTTTTGACTGCGGACATCAAGGATCTTTTTTCAATGATACCTAAAGAAGAGGGGTTGGAGTTATTTGAAGAGACTCTCACATCTTCATTTTCGCACAATAGGATCATGCTTTTATGTCAGATTATGTCTCTAATTTTGGAAAATAACTTTGTACAGTTTGAAGGGGAATATTTTCAACAGAATTAGGGAGTGGCTATGGGGGCAGAGTGTCCCCCAATATACGAGAACATGGTTCCATTGGGAATGGGAAAATACATTTTTGTTCAGCTGCCCCTACTGGAAGAATGTTGTGTTACACACGATTCCTGGATGATCTGTTTTTCTTGTGGAATGGTCCTAGTGATGATATCCCACTATTTCTGGATTACTTAAGTAATACCACACATTATCTGGAATTTATACATACATACAACATATTAATTAGTTGGACATTACCATATCGCATTATAAGAATGGATTTAGGTCTACTGTTTATTGTAAAGAGACTTTCTGCAACGCTTACTTACATTTTTTAAGTAACCACCCTTTAACGCAGAAGAGGAGCCTGGTTAAAGGTCAAGCCATTCGGGTGGTGAGGATGACCTCCCATTTTCAGGATGTGAAGGGAGAATTGGACAAGGTGGGGGAAATGTTTAAGTGGAGAGGTTATCCTAAGGGGTTAGATGAAGATATTCTTCAGGAAGTCTACCACAACTGTGGTCATAAATATAAACCATTATTAGGGGTGGGGTTGAACACTGATAGACCTGGTGGCCGGAAATTTGAGAAAGCCTGTATATTGCAGTATAACTATTTGTCTGGTGACATCAAAAATATCAGAAAGAACTGGAATATATTTAAGGTAAACTCAAAAATTCTTGGGCTACTGGGTAATGAACCGTTGTTTATACAAAAAACAGGTGCCAATTTCAAACAGCTGTAGGAATCAAAACTAGGACTAAGGAGGAGGATGGAAAGGGGACTAATCCTTGTGGACACTGTAGGCAGTATACCTGCATTAATAAGGAGGCACATTCCACACTAGGGAATGTTATGAAACATTATGAAAACATATATTAGGTTTAAACCTAGGAAGTGAGGCACTAAACGGGTCATATAGCTTGCTATATGTGACAAGTGTGCAAGTTATTATGTGGGTAAGATGGAAAGTACAGTTGTGTACACTTATCATAAATGTAGATGTTCGAGTCTATTCACTGTTGCAGTCATTACATTTGGGTTATCTGCCTGCAGGTAGCCCTCAGCCGGCCTGAATACCAGAGTCTTGGATCCCTGCGTCGGATGCTGTCTCTTCTTCCTTGACGTCAGGTCGTTAGGGGTATAAATCATGCAGCCGATGCCATTACATCAGTTTTTCTTGCCCCAGATGTCAGGTGCCCCCATAATGGGAAGCAATTATATGTTAAGTTACACCTCCATCAAAAAGCAAATACACCAAACAATAAGGAAAGGTACAGCCAAGAGAAGTCAGAGGTCTGGAGGAAGGGTAACCAGGACTACATCAGTTTTTCTTGCCCCAGACGTCAGGTGCCCCTATAATGGGAAGCAATTATATGTTAAGTTACATCTCCATCAAAAAGCAAATACACCAGAAAGCTTAAATACACCAAACAATAAGGAAAGGTAGAGCCAAGAGAAGTCAGGGGTCTGGAGGGAGGGTAACCAGGACTGCAACAGTGAATACACTCGAACATCTACATTTATGGTAAGTGTACACAACTGTACTATGATCTTCGTGTTTCACTGCTGAAGTCATTACATTCGGGTTGATTCCCAAAGCAAAGGAAGGAAGGAGGAAGTTAGCATTAGGACCAGCTATTAAGCCCTGCAAGACTGCAGTGGCAAAACCAGCTCTGGCTTTAAGAAAAAAATAGGCATGTGGTAATGCTTGGTGAAGTATGGGCAGAGCTCCAGGTATCAGCTTCTAGGATGTCCCTGGTAGGGACACCTCTCAGAAAGGCTGTAGAAGTAGATGCAGCCCTGGTGGAATGTGATCTTATGGGGTAGGTTTTCCATGGTGCTTTATAGCAGAAATGAATGCAATGGGCTATCCACTTAAAATGGTTTGCTTTGAATTGGCCTTCCCCTCTGCCCCTGCAGCAAAGCCAACTAGCAGCTGTTCAGATTTTCTGAGAGGTTTAGTCCTGTCCAAATAAAATCTAAGTTGCTTGTGCACATCCAAAGAGTGCAGTATTCGTTCTCCTTTGTTATGTGGATTCGGGAAAAAAGCAGGCAAATGAATGGACTGATAAAGGGCTACACTAGACACCACCTTGGGCATAAAGGAATGATTGGTCCTGAGGGACATTTGTCTGCATGGAAGATGATGAAGGGCTCCACTGCCATGATGGCCTATAATTCAGACTCTCTTCTAGCTGAAGTGATGGCTAGAAGAAAGGCTGTTTTCCAAGAAAGGAATTTCAACTTTGCAGTTGCAGCTGGCTCAAAAGGAGGGAGAGTGAGCTTTTCCAATGCAAAGTTAAGATCCCAAGCTGGAGTAGGGGCTCTCCTGGGGGGGGGGGGTCTTAAGTTTTTGGCCTCTCTGTGGAATTGCTTTAACAGGGGGTGAGAGAAGAGGGGTGGTTCAGTATTATAATGTGTTGAAATGGCAGAGACATGAATTTTAATTGACGAGAAAGAAAGGCCCTTGTGGAGCATTTCTGTTAAGTATTGAAGAATATGTGGTAAGCTGGGCACCATTGTGCCCATCCCCTGAGTCTGGCTCTAGGAACAGTATCTTTTCCACTTTTCAGCATTGGATTTTCAAGTACTAGGCATTCTTGCCTCCAGAATGACATCTAGCACCTGCTTACTGAGGGATGCTATTGGAGAGCTCAAGATTAGCCAGGCTGCAAGGTTCAGGGTTTGAAGCTGAGGGTGCAGAATCTGGCTCTCCTGCTGGGACAGCAGGGAAGGGGTCTGAGGCAGGTGCTATGGTTCCAGCAGTGTCATACGGTGCAAGAGGGGGTACCAGTGCTGGCTTGGCCAGTCTGGTGCTATCACTATCATCCTTGGTTTGTCCTGTTTGATCTTTAGCAGAACCTTCAAGAGGAGAGGCAGAGGGGGAAAGGTATAAACTGAGAAGCTTTCCCAGGTAAAGGACAGGGCATCCACTTTCCAAGCTTGACTGTGGGAAGTCCTTGTGCAGAATTTGTCCAATTGGTAGTTCTGAGGGGAGGCAAACAGGTCTATCTCTGGATTCCCTCATTTGTTTCTCAAGAGGTTGAATATTTTTGGTTCCAGTTTCCACTCATGTGGGTCCATGAGATTTCTGCTTAGGTCATCTGCTAGTGAATATAGCTTGCCTGGCAGGAATTGAGCTTGTAGATGCACTTGGTAGCTCAAGACTGTGTTCCACAGAGCCATGGCTAGTCTGCAGAGAGGGTACGAGTGGGTTCCTCCCTGCTTGTTTATGTACCACATAACTGTGGTGTTGTCTGTCTTTACCAATAATTGTCCTGGAAGAATGTGGTCCTTGAAGGCTGTACAGCTAACATTTATTTTTGGTTGATATACAGGTGCATCTGTCTCGGGTTCCATTTGCCCTGAACGCATTGCCCTGCCAAGTGAGCCCCCCCATGCATAATCTGATGCATCTGTTGTTAGGATTTGCATGGCAAGGGGTATAGTGAAAGGAAGCCCCCTTGCTGTGGTAGCAGGCCTCTGCCCACCAGAGGAACTCTGTCTTTATACAAGGAATAATAGGAATCATTGATTCCAGGTCCTGAGGATGTTGACACCATAGGCTTTTTAGCCATTGTAGTTTCCTCATATGCAGTCTTGCATATGGAATTAGTAGAATGCAAGAGGCCATGAACCCCAGGGCTTGCAGGATTTTACTTGCAGATAGCTGGGTCTTTGTGGCCAGTAGTTTGAAGTAGGTTGTCAAATAAACTTTTCTCTGGAGTGAGGAAAGCCATATGGTACTAGGTGAGATTTATTTTTTTTCGTTTATGGTGTACCCCAGTGAGATCAGAAGTTTCTTTACGAATGCCAGATGTTTTAATAGCAATTCCTGGCTTTCTGCCTAAATCAGACAATCGTCCAAGTATGGGTATATTTGAATATTTCTCTGCCTGCAAAATGCAATGGCTGGAGCTAGACACTTTGTGAATACCCTGGGTGCAGTAGATAAGCCAAAGGGAAGTGCAGAGAACTGATAGTGCATGGAGCCTGCCCTGAAGTGTAGGTATTTCCTGCAAGATTCCCTTATGTGCAGATCAGCTTCCTTTAAGTCTAAGGTTGCTAACCAGGCATCTTTGCCTAGCATAGGAAGAAGGTGTTGAAGTGTTAGCATCTTGAATTTTGGGATTACCAAAAAAGTGTTTAGAATAGAGAGGTCCAGGATAGGACGCCAGGAGCTGTCTTTTCTGGGTACCAAGAAAAGTCTTGAATAAAAACCTTGTCCCTTTTCTTCTGCTGGGACTGGCTGAATAGCTCTGATACTTAGAAGAGAGAGAACCTGCTGTTGAGTCTCTGCCTACTGATTTGGGGGTATGTCTGGCCAACCATTTGGAGTTGGTAGGGTGTGGAAGTGGAATCTGTATCCTTGGGAAACTATATTCAAAACCCATTTGTCCTAGGTAATGAGTTCCCAGTTATTTGCATGCAGGGCAAGCTTTCCTCCTAAAGGAGCAGGCAGCTGAGCAGGGCTTGGAAGGGTTAAGGTTCAGTCATTGTGCCATTTTCCCGTAGGGGGTGTGTGTCTTACTACTTCCTGCTTTGGAAGTGGGAGCCCCCCACTGCCTAGGCCTGTGCGTAGCCTGAGACTTTAACCTAGGTGGTCTGCTGTTCCTGGGTTTGGACTGAGAAGGCCTGGAAAGGAACAATTCTTTGAAGGCCAATGCCTACGAAATCTAGGTGGCTGTACCTGCAGGAAATCTTTAACAGTTTGCATAGATTTAGCTTTTTCCTCCATATTTTTGAGGACTTTTTCTGCTTTGTTGCCATACAGGTGGTTTTGGTTTAAGTCAGCATCCAGTAATTTAGCTTTAACATGTTCTGGCAAGCTTTGCTCCTTAAGCCAAGCATGCCTTCTAAGTACAGACCCAGTGACAGCAGTCCTGCAAGATGCTTCTAAAGAATCAAAACCACATTGCAAAGTATGTTTACCAACTTGTTCAGCAGAATGCATTAAATCCTGTAAATCTTTGTGTTCAGCACAGTCAGGAATCAACATAATTTTCTGTTTAATTAGTCCCATAATATGCTGTTGGTACTTTAACATATGAAACTGGTAATTTAAAGCCCTAATGGCCAAAGTAGCAGAAATGTATACCTTCTTACCCCATCTGTCCAATGCTCTAGATTTTCTATCAGAAGGGGTAGGATTTTTGGCAGTTGTAGCCTTAATGCCCTTTGGACCTTGGAAAATGGTCTCTGGATCCGCAGCAGGATTCTTGAAAATAAATTTGTGAGGGTACTCTTTAATACCTGTCAGATTTCCTGGGGAGCTGGAGTTAAAGTGTCTGGGGACAGGCTAGATTCCAAGAAAACAATCTATAATGTCCAGAACAGGGTGGATAGCTAAAGGCCTGTGTTGAGGAAGGAGTAAGAATTCCCTAAGCCTCTTTTTGGAATCGGAGTAATCCTGGCTTTCCCAGCAGAAATGCTCCCTAAGTGTGTGCAAGGTTTCATCAAAAGAAAAATCTTCTGGAAGGGAAGCAGAGGGAATGGAATCCTGCACCAGAATCCTCATAGGTAGATAAGGGCAAATCCTGGTAATCAGAAGAAACAGAAATATCACAATCCTGATCTGAAGAATAAGAGGGAAAATCAGTTTTAGGTCTCTTAGAGGGGGAAGGCTGGCTTCCGCTAATTAAAGTAATAAGGTCTTCAGCCATTCTAAGCATTTGTTTTTTAGGCATATGGGCCTGACCAGGCGGTTTGGATGTCAGTTTTCTAGGCGTGGGTAGAGTTTTAGACCTCGATGAGGAAGATGGCATCAGTATAAAATGCAAGTCTGTAGGCCTGAATACACCCTCAGAAGCTGGTGCCTGCACAGTGGCTCCGGAACCATCCAAGTAAGAGACATCCGCAGATTCCATAGTCGAAGAAGCATCTTGTGGTATACTGAAATGGGTCTCAGTAGAGGCCTGCGAATCTGAAGTAGCAGGTATCAGGGGCTGCGAAAGAGCCTCAGTGAGTACCGGTGGACTGGCGACTAGCTTAACGGAAGCGTCATCGGCAGTTTAGGGACCTATGTGGTATCTCTGTCTTTATCTTTTCGTTTTTTTCGGAATATCGGTAGTTGGATGGCTTACCAAAGCCATTTCTGGATAGTTACACAGAGTACCAAAATAATCTGCAGCACAAATAGACCGACAACAAACAGTTCGGTGGTTGAATAAAGGCACAAAACCAACAGCGAGGGACGTCATGGTCTGGGCCTAAGCAAGGAATGCAGTACGAATGAAAATCTTTATGAGGTATTTGCTTTCCATAGGTAATACAATTGTTAACTTTTACTGACATCGGTTAAGAGCAAAAAAAAAGGATCCCCAACAGGGTACTTAGCTTTATTTGAAGACTTCGGTTCTGAAACTCGCAAATGAAAATTTCAGGAGTCGGCCGACCGGCACTTGCGAACTGCTTTTGCTTCGGGCACCGCGCGGCAAGAAAGACTGATGTAATGGCGTCAGCTGCATGCTTTATACCTCTGATGACCCGACGTCATGGAAGAGTAGACAGCATCCTACGCAGGGATCCAAGACTCTGGTACTCAGGCCAGCTGAGGGCTACCTGCAGGCAGATAACCCAAATGTAATGTCTGAAACAGTGAAACACAAAGAACATCGGGCATTGAGGAGTAGAATTTACAAACATGTATATGACAAACAATAAAAAGGATAGCAATGCCCTATATAAACATTTCTTAGTGTGTGAGGGGTTATTGCTATACACCAGAAAGGGGGTAACTGGAAGAATGTTTTCATGAAGAAAGAGATGCAGTGGCAACTGAGACTGGCTGCTAACTTTCCCCAGGTCTAAATGACCGCCTAGGGCGCCGTACAGGCCGGCCTTGTAAAGGGCGCAATTTTGGCTTATTTATTTGTTTATTTTAATTAGTTTAATTAGTGCATTCTTTCTTCCCAGTGCCTGCAGCAGGTGGCGGGAAGAAAGAATGCACTAACTAAACCAATTAAAAAAAATACAAGGGCGTCGGAACCATGGGGGGGGGGGGTGAGCGCCCTCCCACTTTTACAGCTGCAGCAGGTCGATTGCCCTATTAGCGTCTTCTCCTGTAATGAGAATCATGCATGCTTATGCCAGCTTGGAAGTAAATACAATTTTCAGTCGCGCGCAAATTTCAAGCTAGCAGTTCCATGAAGTCGGGTCGGGGGTTAAGTCCACGTGGCAGTTTGCTTTAGAAAGAAGGTAAGTGTTTGTATGCGTGTGTAATTCTGTTTATATATATATATATATATATATATATATATATATATATATATATATATATATATATATATTAGGGCACAGATGGCAGGAATAAAAGGTGTTCACAGTACAGAATTAGTTTATAGCAGCATGCCAGTACTGAGATTGCTTGAGAGGTTTGCTGTTTGCTGATACAACAGTTATGTTAGTGGCTTTATTAAACAATAATGTATAAAAATATGCTTGAAAGAATTGCAGGAAATGTGTGCAATCACTTTAAATTCATTCATACGTTTTCAGTTTGCCCACTTAATCCCGATCCAGATCTCAGGGGAGTCAGATTCTATCCCAGCACTCAATTGTCATGGGACAGCGTAACAAATTATGAGCAAGGTCCTACTTATCTACTGTCACACAGCACACACACACCCATAGGCAGCTTGGTGGAATATCAATTCACACAGTAATTCTGTGAGAGAAAAAAAAAAGAGAGAGAGAATGATCTTTGAAGGAAAACAAAAGTTAATAAATATTTTAGAGGTAAGACATTAGGAACAGAAGTAAAGTAAAGAGAAGGTGGGATGTTTAAGCAAAAAATCATTCTCAGAAATAAATCCTGGGATAAATGGCGTTCCACTAAGAACCTAACTGACCACCATAACTTCAGAGAGCTTAGAAATAGTACAAAAAAAGCCATCCTGGCAGACAAAAGGAACTATTACTTTCAACTACAACAAACCACCAAAAAAGAACCCAAAATATTTTGGGCTAGTATTAATAATCTTCTATCCCCAGGCCAGTCATTCACACCAAATCCCCAGGACTCTAATCCAAACAATCCTATACAAATAGTTAATGACTTCCAACTCTTTCTTCACCAATACTATCCAAACTCTAGCAAATCACCTACCTCCTGACATCTCTAAATTACCCACACCTACTTTACACACTTCTCTTCCCCTTTACCTTCAACCTGTATCCACCTCATTTATCTTATCCCTACTCCATAAACGTAAACCCACCACACCCTCTGCAGACAAACTTCCTGCAGAATTTCTGCAGATAGGAGCTAAAGCCATTGCCTATCCCATCTCAATCCTGATAAATAGATCTATAAAGGAAGGAATTTTCCCTTCCATTTGGAAGATATCTCACATCATCCCACTACACAAAGGGGGCAATTCTAATGACTTCTCTAATTTTCATCCCATAGCATTGCTATCACCTATAGCCAAAATCATGGAAAAGTGTATCCATAAACAACTCCTTAACCACCTTCTCCATAACAACCTACTTGCTAACAGTCAACATGGATTTAGACCTTCTCACAGTACCACTACTGCATTACTCTCCTTTACTAACGCTATCAACCATAACCGTAACAACACTAATCTATCATCTTCTATCTTCATAGATCTTTCAAAAGCGTTCGACATGGTTAATCATAAACTCCTTCTGCATATACTAAAATCTCTTTCAATTCATCCTTCTTCCTTATCCTGGTTTACATCTTACCTAGAAAACCGTCAGCAGGCAGTACTTTGGAAAAACTCATTATCTAATCTCCTTCCTGTCTCTTTAGGTGTACCTCAAGGGTCTATCCTTGGCCCACTCCTATTTTCTATATTTATTAACGACCTCCAGTCAGCTATTCCAAACACTACTTGCATACAATATGCAGACGATTCCACTATAATCTGCACTGCTTCCTCTCAGACAGAACTCGTGTCACTTGCCGAAGAAGCTTTTTCCACTGTTGAACACTGGTTCTCTGACCGTTGCCTACTCCTCAACCCCAAGAAAACAAAGTTGCTATTGTTCTCACCTACCCACAAATCAACCTCTCTTAATTTCTCTATTACTTCCTCTGATAATACTCTGATTTCTCCTGAAGCTACTACAAAACTACTAGAAATAACTATTGACAACAATTTCAATTTTGATTCTCATATAAACAACACAATAAAAGTAATAAACAAAAAGATTGGTTCCCTTTATAGAATCAGACCATTCCTTACACCTGAAGCTCGGACCACCTTAGCTAGTTCTCACCTTATCTCTACCCTTCTATATGCTTCCCCTATTTATACCAATCTCTCTAAAAATAACCTCAAGAAACTTGCTACATCTTACCATAATATTGCTCGATTTGCCACAGGATCCCTCTTCAGAACCCATCACTGTCATAACCTAAAACAACTAGGCTGGCTTGAACTTCCTAACAGGCTCATTTATCAACAACTCTTAACTGCTCACAAAATTCTATATCAGCCTTCTAAAACACCAATTCTCTCTAACCTCATTACGCCTTATAATAACTTGAAACACCTACGCTCTTCAAACAAACTACTGGTTAATATTACCATACCCAATAACTCTGCAGGTGACAGCCTTTTTTCTAACTCTGTTGGAAAAATGTGGAACAAACTGCCATCTGATATCTCATCTTTGTCTAGTCTTCCACTCTTTAAAAGACAGCTGAAAGCACATCTCAATAAACACTGGCTTTGTTCCTGTAACAACCCAGATTAACCTTCCTTTTTCTTTTCCTCCTTAATTCCTCCTCACACAACATCCTATAGACATATGTAAAAAAAAAAACAATATTTTTTAAAATATTTTAATTATTTTCTTTTTCACCTTTTTCCATATTATATACTTATATTTTTAGAATTTGTATAGCAAATATCTACTAAACTTTGTTTATGTAATTTCCTGCTATGACTATGCCTGTCTGCATGTATATCTCATGTTCTGACTCAATGTGTTAATAATTTTTACCTTGTACTGACTGTTTCTGTGAATTACTTGTAATATCGTTGGAGCTTTTCTCCCCAGGCCTCCACTGAAAATGGACATATATCCAGCTGGACTAGCCCGGTCAACAAATGTAAAATAAAAAATAAATAAATAAATGTTATTTCATGTGACCTGAATGTAAACAAATAAAAAAATAAGCTGGCTGAATTGTGAAATTAATACGGAGAGGCATCAGCAGTTAAAAACAAGAAGTTGTTCATGTTTGTAGACTGTTGGTAGGACCCATCTGGATTATTGTATGATGTTCTGGAGAGGTACATATGGATAATAAGGATTTCAGAGTAGGGCAACAGAAATGTTGTATGGACTGTTCAGGACAGATGTGAGAAAAGTATTATTGTGTGGTGAATAACCTTGATGAAGGTATAGTGCAGAGTAGAGCAGAGTATACTTGTATAAATAAACCTGCATATGAATTTATAGGCTTTAATTCTAAGGTGATTACTGAGTGAATTTTTAGCATTTTAGTGGTGACTGTGGTTTTTAATACAAACACATTAACTGTAGAGAGGACTAATTTATTTATTTTATTTATTTTACATTTGTTGACCAGGCTAGTCTAACTGGATAAATGTCCATTTTCAGTAGAGGCCCGGGGAGAAAAGCTCCAAGCATGAACATTAACAAAGTTAACAATATATAACAAAGACGTGTATAATAACAGTACAGGGGTACAATTGACTAAAGACATTATGTTAAAAGATTAAACGAAGTAAAAAATAACAAGTACACTAAGCACAAGCTGGGTATGGGCAAACAGAGTCAGGTCCTTACATTTATCCTATTACTATGAGAAAAAAAGAGAAATTAGTAGATTTGGAGGTATAGGTTAGGGGAGAGGGGAAGGGGTATGAGCAGGAGGGGAAAAGTTTCAGTCTGGGTTAGCACAAGGACAAAGCCACTGAGTTTTAAGATGTTCTTTAATATGCTTTTTGAATAGAGAAGTAGAAGCTAGAGTAGAAAGTTCAGGAGGGAGCCGATTCCAGTTTTTACCTATAGTGTTTGAGAAAAGTGAGTCACCAGCTTTGTTGTTAGATTTAACTGATGAGACCAGGAGTTTATTAGCAGAACGTAGTGTAGCTAGGTTTTTATATAGTGTAATCAGATTAGTGAGGATAATGGTGTTACTGGGGTGGTGTAGGATCTTTTGAGTGATAAGTAACTGTTGACAGAGTATATGGTTCTGCAATTCTAGCAATCCTAGTTGTTTAAGGTTAAGGCAATGGTGAGTTTGAAATGGAGAGCTTGCGATAAATCTAGCTATGCTATTATAACAGGTAGCAAGTTTTGAGATATTATTTTTAGACAGGTTTGTATATATAGCTGAGGCATAGAAAAGGGTAGAAATGAGGTGGGTTTGGGCAATAGTTTTCCTGGCTGTGGGGATAAGGAAGGGTTTAATTCTATTGAGAGTTCCAAGTTTTTTGTTAACAGTCTTTATGGTGGAGTTAATATGGTCATCATAGTTAAGACGGTTATCAATTGTAACACCTAGTAGGCGGGTGGTAGTATCAGGGGTTATGTTTGTAGCATTGTTAGAGGTAATAGAGAAGAATGGAGTGGGTGATTTATGAGCTGGAGTAAAAAGCAGTAGTTTTGTTTTTTTTGGGATTAAGCAGGAGGCAATGTTGCATAAACCAGTTTTCTACATTTTGGAAAACAGTCTGAGTTAGGGACTGGAGGGAGGCTATGTTCTTAGCAGTACAGATTAAGGTTGAGTCATCTGCATATTGGATGCAGGTGGCTTGAGGTATGTTCATATGGAGGTCGTTGATAAATATGGAAAAAAGAAGGGGACCTAAGATAGAGCCTTGTGGGACTCCAATATTTACTGGAAGTAATGAAGACAGTTTGTTGTCCCAAAGTACTGCTTGCTGTCTGTTTAGAAGATAATAACTAAACCATTGTAATGCTAGTGGATCAAGGTTCATAGGTTCATACTAGGCTATCTGCCCTAGGGCATTTATAAGCCTAGCCCAGAGTTTTGTGACTTTCGACACCCCTTTAGTTTGAAGGATACTATGCCCATTATTTAGCTGTGCCTCTGTCAAGCAGTGACACTGAGGTAATCCCTGGGGTATACCTGCGATCTCCCATCCATTGGTCAAGATTTCTCTTGAACAAAGCCAGCGAGGTGCTCTGCCTCACATGTACCGGAATTTTGTTCCACAGCATAGGGAGTCTCTGGGTGATGAATCTGTCCCTCCAGCACGTCCTATTTATGACCGTGTCAAGGTTCAAGTCTCGTGCTCTTGTAGATCGGATGGATTTAGATTTTTTGAGGTGAAGCATGTTCATTAATTCCGGGTTGGACATGGCCTTCTATGTCAGGCACAGGTCACCTCTGAGCAGGCGGTAAGCGAGTGAGTAGAGCTGGAGCTCCTTCAGTCGGGCAGCATAGGACATATTTTTGAGACCCTTTATCCTTTTGGTGAGGAACTTTTGGGGCCTTTCCAATTGCTGCAGGTGTCGGGTCAGATACATTCCAAATGGGGCGTTGTACTCAATCATCGGTCTGATGAGTGACGAGTACAGGGGAATGATGACCTCCCTTGACCTAGATGTGAATCCCTTCATGATCAGGTGGGCAATGTAGAAGGTCTTCCTAACTACTTTGGCAACGTGGGTGTCAAATGAAAGGTCACTGTCAACCTGGGTCCCCAGATCCCTGATAACCTCTTCTGTGCTTAGTGGATTGCCACCTATATGGTAGCTGGGGGTAACCTTGTTTTTCCCGAAGGGTATGACTATGCATTTTTTAGCGTTTAACTTTGGGCCATGGCTTTGGCACCAGTTATCCGTTTCTATGAGACCCTTCTAAAGGATATCTGTGTCTGATGTGTTTTCAACTATGGCGCCCAGTTTGCAGTCATCTGCAAACTTTGTCAGCCATAATCCTCCTGTGCTTGCCTGTACTTCTGAAAAGTAGATGCCGAACAAGAGTGGGCCCAGGACCGAGCCCTGTGGGACACCGCTTGTGACAGGCTTGGAATCAGACATGGCGCCAGCAAATCTGACCCTGTGGGTTCTGTCACTTAGCCAGTTTGCAATCCATCTTGTGACGTATGGGTTTACATTTAAGCTGGTGAGTTTTTCTATGATGCCCGAGTGGGGTATTGTGTCGAATGCCTTTGCCAGGTCAAGGTAGGCTGTGTGGACTACCTTGCCCTCATCAATGGCCTTGGTGACTGTTTCGAAAAAGTCAACCAAGTTTAAAAGGCATGATCTGCCTTTGACAAAGCCAAATTGGATTTGATCCAATGTCTGCAGGTCCCCTATGTCTTTATTTATGAGTTCCATTATGATCCTCTCCATAGCTTTGCAGACCAGGCTTGTCAAGCTGATGGGACGGTAGTTTCCAGGGTCGGTGGAGGCACCGCCTTTATGTAGTGGGACCACAGTTGCCGTACGCCACCCTGGAGTGTGATCCTGAGGTGAGGCTAAGATTAAACAGCTGCCCTAATTGCGGGTTTAATTCCTCAATGAGTTTGTGGAGCACACAACCGGGGACACCATCTGGTCCCATGGATGCTGTGTTTTTCGCCTTGGAGAGAGCTGTTCTCACCTGAGCATTTGAGATGTTTGGGAGGCTACAATCCTCTGGTATAGATATTTCTCCTTTTGGGATTTGCACTGAACCTGTCAGCCAGTATGTTGGCAATGTCTGTAGGTTCAGTGATCTTTACATCATTTTGAACTAGTTCTGAGCATATCTGGGAGTTTCCTCCCAGGTTTCTAACATAACTAAAAAAGGCCTTGTGATTGTCTTTTGAGTCCTTGGCGATTTTTCTTTCAAAATTTGCCTTGGATGATTTTATGAGAGATCTTAGTTTTTTACTTATAATGATCAAGGGTGTCTTCCCTTTTAGGGATTTTGCTCTATCTTGTAGTAGCTTTCTCCTTTTGTTATAGAGCTTGTTTATGGCTGGGGTCCACCAGACTGGACGCTTGCCTTTGGTACAAAGAGTCTTTGTTTTGTTTGGGATTGCCTGATCCATGCAGTCATGGAGGTGCTGGTAGAAGGCATTTGTATGTGATTCAGTGGCTTTAGTGATGGTTTCCGCTGGTTCGGGGGCCTTGAAAGAGACCACACCAGTCCTAAGAAGTGTGAAGTCTGGGAATGATACTTTATTTTATGTAGAAGTAAGTTATGGTTAACCATATCAAAGGCTTTTGACAGGTCTATAAATAGCACAGAGGAAAAGGAGTTAATGTTACAATTTTTATTTATAGAGTCAGTGAAGGATAGAAGGGCAGTTGTTGTGCTGTGGAATGGTCTAAAGCCATGTTGGCAGTTGGCTAATAGATTATTTTGTAGTAAGTGGTTGAGTAGTTGTTTGTGAATACATTTTTCCATTATCTTGGCTAATGGGGAGAGTAAGGCAATAGGTCTATAGTTAGAAAGCTCTATAGAAGATCCACCTTTATGTAGAGGGATGATGTGGGATACTTTCCATATGGTAAGGATTTTGCCTTCAGAGATAGTTCTGTTAATAAGGATAGATATGGGGTAGTCTATAGCTTTTGCGGCAATTTGTAGGTATTCAGATGGGAGATGGTCGGCAGAAGGGGTGCAAGGTTTCAGTTTTTTAAGTAGCTTGTAGATAAGAGATGTAGGAACAGGGTGTATATGAAAGGTAGGAGGTGAAGTCTTGGAGGTATTAGGTGGGAAGGCAGTAGGTGGAGGAAGAGAATTGGCTAGGGATTGAATGACTTCTGTAAAGTCGTTATTAAAGGCATCAGGGATCAGGTTGGAATTATTATGGTTGAAACCTAATGGGGCAGGAGTAGTAGAGTGACCTGGCTGAAGAAGTATGTTTAACCCTGACCAAAATTTTTGTGGAGTTTGTTGAGTGGATTGTTGGAGATGAAGGTAGAAGTCTTTTTTGTCTCTAAGAGTGTCCTTCATGGTGTCATTTCTTAATTGTTTAAAGAGGAGGTGATCAGATGGGCATTTGGTAGCCCTCCATTTAGCCCATATTTTGTTTCTAAGGAGCATTTTTTGCTTAGTTTGTTTAGTAAGCCATGGGGCACATTTGTTTTTTATTCTAGTGGAGTGGTAAGGTGCGTGGTAGTCTAGTATTTGAAGAAAGTTAGTGTTGAAGTAGGGCACAGCCTCATCAAGTTCAAGATGGGTCAGTGGTGACCAATCACATGCTTGCAATTCATTAAAGAAACTATCTGGGTTAAAGAATTTTTTTGAGCGGGAAGTTTTGAGATTATGAGTAGTTGGGATATGAAGTTTTTGTCTGATTATGTAAGTGAGCATATGGTCACTGATATTGTCGGGAAGGGTTCCTGGAGTATAATTGCTAGGGTGATTATTAATAAGGATCCAGTCAAGAGTAGATTCTTTCCTGTTAGGTCTGTGGATTCTAGTAGGAGTGGTTATAAGTTGAGTGAATCCAAAGAGATTTAAGTGGTTAGTAGGGTTCAGGGAATTGCAGGTAACCCAGTCTATGTTGAAGTCACCCAGTACAATGGTCTCCTGTGGTAGTTGGGTAGAGAGGTAATTAAGTAAGTTTTCGAGAATAGTAGTATTTTTACCAGTGGGAAGATGCATATAAATTAGGTAGATAGATTTGGAGTTGTTTATTTGGAGTTTGGTAGACAACATTTCAGATTTGGCATCTAATGATGGTAGTTCATTAAAAAGGGAAACCTGGAGATTAGATTTATAGAGAATGGCTATGCCTCCACCTTTTTTGGTTTTGCGGTCACATCTAAGGATACTATAACCTGGAGGGGTCATTTCCTGGTCTAGCGTAGCAGGTTTTAGCCAGGTTTCTGTAAGACATAGAATATCAAATGAGTGTAAATCCAGGAGTGCGTGCAGGTGGGAAATTTTATTGTTGATACTTCTAATATTAAGGTGGGCTATCAGAAGGGAATTAGGTGCTTTAGCTAGTATAGAATGTTTAGGTAAAGTTACATTATCAAGGCTATTGTTATTGTCATTGTTGGGACCAGGGTTTGGATGAATATCCCCGTGTAAGTAGAGGAGATATTGGAGATAATGTGGGAATTTAAAGATTTTGTGGGAATTGTTAAGAATTTTTTGATAGAGAAGTACGTCACATGAGTTGTTCTGTGATATTTTGGTAGTATATAATTTGAGGTAGAGGTGATGTTACTGTGGTTAAGGGTGAAGAAGAAAGAAGATGATAAAGTTTGTTGGAAATGTTGACTTTGTTCAAGTAGAGTAAGATTTTCAAAGAAGGTGAGAGAATAAGGTATGGTCAGTGAGGCTATTGTGGTAGTTAAAAGTAACGTGTGTGAAATTAGTTGTGAGAGTTGGGGCCACGGTGGTGAGTAGATGTAGGTGAGTTTAGCTTGTGTGAGTTGGTGAGGTTGAAAAAAAGATAAGGTTGTTTTAGGAGAATGAGGGAGGTTTATAATATACAAGAAATAAATTAATGGAGGTTGAAAAGGAGGTGGAATGGGAGGTAGTTAGTATAGAGGATGGTAAGGATAGGTAAGATAGGAGTAGTTCATGTGAGTGGTAATGTGAACTAATTAGATAAGAAAGAGATAGGGGAGTGGCTTAGTGAAGTGGAGCTGTGTGATTAGTTAAGAAAAAAGGGGAGTGATTAAGTGAGGTATATGGCTAGGACCACTGGGGGTGGGTGGGAATTGGGGGTAGTGTAGGGTAGGAGAGGAGAGCAGAGTGAGCCCGTAGGGCGAACGAAGTGGGGCAGACCCAGGTAAGGTGAAAGCAGTGAGAAGAAACAATAATAAAAGCTCCTTTAAGAAGTCAGAGCAACAGTATGCAGTGCAGCCTAGCAAGTCAAGTTTGTGAATTTATAAATACAACCACTTTAAACTGCTTTACTGTTCTGTATATTACTCTAAGAGATCTTGTACACATGACACCTCCATTTCAGTTTTGCAGCAGACATAGATTGTAATACCCAGGGGGGGGTCTTTATTTGGATGAAAACCAAGAGTAGAGTAGTGATTTAGGAAATTATTTATTGTTTTGTTTACTTGGCTACGAGTTCTGATCTCCACAGTTGGCTAATGCTGCACAAATGTTTGTTGCTACTGTCAAGTTCTCACAGAGGGTGTTTGTCTGATGGTACTGACAGCCGAAACCACTTATGCATTGTAGACTTCATATCCTTCAGAAATTGTATGCTAACACAAATCTTGTTATTCTAAAAACTTTGTAAGAGTCTGATGAATTCTTATTTAAGACAAAATCATTTACTGGATGAATTATTTGCTTGAATTAAACTTTGAAACAATTGTTTTAGATTTGTAACTTTCTAAGTTTATAGGTTTGTAGATTCATAGAGAAGTAGAAGGGTAACTGCCCTTGTGGGACATTTTAAGACTAGCTAATCACCCCATGTGAGAATCAATCCCTGCACTTTCTGTTTGTAAGGCAAACACCTTAACCATTATGCAAATCTCCCACCCAGAGCAAGCTTTAAAATCTGTCTGTTGGCCTTTGTCACCGTAGGGATGTGGTTGTCAGGTGGGTGCAGGGGTCATGAAGAGCAAGTTTTTGAATTTACCGTTGTTTGTTTTAATGGGTCTATATTACCACATCAAAAAAGCTGTTAATCGAATGGCTTTATAACCGAAAATGTGGTTAATAGAGCTTGCTTTTGTGGGGGGCTGCACTCCCAACCCAACCCCCACTAATTATATATACGAACTCTGAGATTTCACTACAGTGAGGAAAGGGGAATTTTTCTGATCTTCACTGTACAGCGATCTGACAATACACAGTTCTTTTATCAGCTTTTTCAGATGTTCATTGTGCATACAGCTGTAGTCATCACACTTGGGTTATCCTGCCGTCAGGCGGGTCCTCGGTCGGCCGAATTCCAAAGTCTAGGTCCGGCGTCGGTTGTCGTCGCTTCTTCCCTGACGTCAGTGCTGCAGGGGTATAAAAGAGGCAGCCGACACCATTTTCTTCTTGCCTCAGATGTCAGGTGCCCCCAGAAAGGAAGGCAAAACATGACGTTATGCAAACATACATAAGTAGATAAATCAAAACAGTAGTTGCAAGCAAATACACCATAGAGGGATACCCCAAATAGGTTGTATGTTAAAGGTGTTTGTCATAAGCCCTGTCCTAAGAGGGGATGGAGGGAGGGTAACCTGGACTGCAGCTGTATGCGCACTCGAACATCTACATTTATGGTAGGTACAAAACTGTACTATGTTCATCATGCATACAGCTGCAGTCATCACACTTGGGTAGAATCCCAAAGCTAAGTAAGCAGAATTAGGAGGGGCTAGAATGCCCTACAGGACTGCTCTGGCAAAGCCCGCTCTAGATTTTGAGTATAGTGGAAGGTGGTAGTGCTTGGAGAAAGTGTGCACTGAACTCCAAGTAGCTGCTTCCAAAATGTCCTTGGTAGGGACCCCCCTGAGGAAAGCTGCTGAGGTAGCTGTAGCCCTGGTGGAGTGGGATCTGATGTATACAGGCACTGATTTTCCATGAAATTAATAACAAAAGCGTATGCAGTGGGCTATCCATTTTGAAATAGTCTGTTTGGAAATAGCCTTTCCTTGAACACCTGTAGCATAGGACACAAAGAGCTGCTCAGATTTTCTGAATGACTTGTTCTGTCCAAGTAATAACGAAGTTGCCTGTGAATGTCCAAGGAGTGTAGTAGCCTCTCTCCTTTGTTCTGTGGATTTGGATAAAAGGTAGGTAAATGAATAGTCTGATTCAAAGCCACACTGGATACTACCTTTGGCATGAAGGTAGGGTTGGTTCGTAAGGAAACCCTGTCCTAATGGAAAATGATGAATGGTTGCACAGCCATGAGGGCCTGTAGCTCCGAAACCCTGCATGCTGAGGTAATAGCCAGAAGGAAGGCTGTTTTCCATGACAAGTATTGTAGCTCTGCTGAAGAAGCCGGCTCAAAAGGAGGCAGTGTCAGCTTCTCCAATACGAAGTTGAGGTCCCAAGCTGGAGCTGGTGGTTTCCGTGGGGGTTTTATATTTTTTGCCCCTCTGAGGAACTGCCTTAATAGAAGATGTAGCAGCTGTATGCGCACTCGAACATCTACATTTATGGTACGTACAAAACTGTACTTTATAAAGTCGTTCGATTAATGGCTTTTTCAATGTGGTAATATATACCGTTTAAATCACTGTTTGCCTTGGGACTTGTCCCATCAGGTCTCTTGCATTACTAATAGAAAACCATTAAAGTAATGGCTGCTAGAATTACGGGAGAAAACTGAGGAATGTTAGAGAGAATTTTTTTTTTTTAAAAAGCGTCGTGCATGTATACTTGTACATAATTTACCTTGTGAATTTCTATGTATGTATTGGCAATGCATTTTATTTTCTTATATTCACTTCTCAATGGGAATTTTTACGTCATTAATATTAAGTGAAAAGTGGGTAGGTGTTTTGTATTGCTAACCATTTGTGTTGTTTGGTAAGATATTTAAACAGGGTTATTTAGTGCAACTATGTATTCTGATGAAGTCTCGCTTTTGTGGAGATGAAAGTGCTTAATGTGTGTGTTCTCCATTAAAAGTATCCTGTCCCAATACGTTCTACTGGAACAGTATACAAAGGGAAAACGCTTGCAGATAGTACATTAAAGTCTGTATTGGTGAAGTCCCACATCAGGTTACTTTAGCTACAACCAGGAACCAGGCTAACACAATCTGTCACAGATACTTAATGACCCAAAACTCACTCTGCGATTCCTTCTTTAATATGGCTTACCTGTTCTGCTGGGCTAACGGGAGAAGCTCTAGGAGAAGGCGGCCCAGCCTCTAGTTCTTTCATTCCAAGTCCAAATGAAGCTGAGTTCTATTCTCAGTGATCAGGTTGGATGGTTGAAAACAGAGCCAAACAAATGAGAAAAAAATCCCACTGCCCAACCTCTCTCACTGATCAGCCTTAAATGGCTAAAACAGGTAATCACGGTGACAATTAATCTGTAGTTCAAGCATTAGATTAAATCAATCAAAAT
Organism: Protopterus annectens; assembly: GCF_019279795.1. Taxonomy (NCBI): domain Eukaryota; kingdom Metazoa; phylum Chordata; order Ceratodontiformes; family Protopteridae; genus Protopterus; species Protopterus annectens. The sequence goes on along the minus strand of NC_056734.1, from coordinate 1,006,676,020 downwards.
AGCTTCAGTAAACAGGTGAGCTGACTTCAAGTGAATATTCAAAAAAGTTAAAAGAAAAGTTATCAATCTGAATGTATTTAAATAAGAGGAAAGTCCTCATTTAAAGAATCCAATACTGGAGAGCTTTCACTCCCAGAGAAAGTTAGTAACAACACAAATGACCATCTTGTCATGAGATTCCTTTGCAAAAAAGGACTTAAAACTATTAATCGACAGTTAACAGCAAGACTGGCTTCAAAAACATATTGGATGGAGGCTTACATATACCAAAACCTGTCTTTAAAATATCAACTGACTTCTGAAAACCCTTCAAGAGTTTGACATACAGTATACTGTACAATGCATGCCCCAGCCAGCTAAAAAACAAGAAACCCTGCCATCAACAGAATACCAACAGAGAAACTTGGAAATAAATAAAATCAAGTAAACTGGTTCTTCTTTATCAATGCTTAGATTCTCACCAATACAACAGAACACCTTAAACAGAATCCTAATCAATCAGCCAGACAGGCTTATTCCAGCCAGAACCATGAGTAAAGACAGGCAAGATACCATGGATCAATAGCAGTAGGAGGGAATACAAGGCTGCCAGAGAAGAGACTTGGAAAATGTAAAACATACCAGGTGATGAATGCACTGATAATGTACAAATCAATCAATATGGAACAACCCAGGTACTAATCACAGATTTGAAAAATGACTATTACTCAAGTCTATGAGACAGCTCCCAAAAATTCCTCACTTTTATAGAAAGGCATGAACTACCTCCTCGGAAGTCCTTGCATAGCCAAGAACAGCCCATTTCAACTACAATCACTGACTGATAACCCTGAAACATCCAAAATATACTTCAACAAAAACAGACCATCTTCCAGCAAATACTCCCGTAAGTCAATTCAGTTTCAGACAACTACCACCACAGGTTGTTCGTACAATAATAAAGCAAGAATCAACATCACTGGGAGAGTTTTCTTAAGCCTTCATTCAGCTAGCCACCACTTGGCTCTCAATTCCTCACAATTATTAAAAGAACAACTGTACACCACATATGGAAACGCACACAATATTGAAGTAAAGGTAGAAGAGCACAACAGGGTGGAAAACTGCAGATCTACCAACATCTTAGAAAGTGGATTCAAGATGTTGGTAGCTATGCTGTGTGTGTGAAAGAACAGTTGTGTAAAATCTTGCCATAACTATAGATGTCCTTCTCTTCTACATGTTGCAGTATGCATAACATGAGGGAGATTACAGCAGGCTGTCCATGAACATCTGGCCAGTATACAAAAGTCTAAAGCTACTGTAAGGTACGTGCGATATCGCACAAAGGATTGCCTTAACGGTCATAAAGTGAAGTCAAGTATATAGCAGATGTCAGCACGTACCGTTCTTATAACTGAATGCCGCAAGAACACCACCAGCCCAAGGTAAACTTAGAAACACGCATCTAGGAAACGATCAAAATTGTGTTTTGAAGTGAACATATTTGCTTATATATTAATCTACTCTCATCTGTAAAATCTATCATGTATAAAATAGCTTAATCTTGTATTGTACCTGTGAAATATTGTTTTTTATATATAAATTTTACTGTGTTTTCAAGGAGCTTTTCTCCCCGGGCCTCTGCTGAAAATGGACATATATCCGGCTGGACTAGCCCGGTCAACAAATGTAAAATAAATAAATAAAAAAATAAAATCAAGCATCAGGAGAAGGTGGGAGGGATAGAATACTGCAACATATAGAAGAGAGATGTTACAGTATTCATAACATGAGGGAGAATACCAAAGCTTTTGCAGAAGACAAAGTGGGACAAGGGTCAGTAGCACTCTCTACAAAACCCAGAAGAACATATCTAGCAAAACCAGCTCTAGATCTAGATATACCATCCAACTGTAGTGTTTTGTGAATCGACAGAAGACCAAGTGGCTGCTTCTAAGATACAGGAAGTATCCTGACCCTTGAAAAAAACATCGGAAGAAGACACAGCTCTAGTGGAATGAGCCTTAACTGGAGATGCAAGGGTTTTCCCATGAGCCACATAACAAAACGAAATGACCTTAGAGATCCAGGACAAGACTGTCTGCTTGAAAATAAGTCTGTCCAGTGCCATGGGATGGTAGGAAATGAGATTGTCAGATTTCCTACAGGACTTGGTTTTATCCAAACAAAACCTGAGTTGTCTATGCACATCCAAGGTGTGTAAAATGCTCTCACTAGAAGATTGTGGAGAGGGAAGGAAAGTGGGTGAGTTAATGAACTGATTACGTGACAACTCATACACCACTCTGGGCATGAAGGAGGTATTAGTACATAGGGAAACCCTATCCTTGTGAAAAACAGTGAAAGGAGAATAAGCTATAAGGGCCTGAAGTTCTGTAATCTTTCTTGATGAAGTAATAGCCAAAAGAAGCACTGTCATGCAAGTGCAATGTTGAAGGGAAGATGAAACTGCTGGTCAAAGGGAGCCAATGTAAGTTTTTCTAAAACAAAGTTTAAATCCCAAGGAAAAGGTACTGTTTTCCTTGGTGGTCTGATATGAAGGACACTTTTTTAAGAAGTCTGATTTCCAACCTTGAAGCCAACGAGGAGGTCATAGGGAGACAGGCAGAAATGGCTAAGATGTGAGCTTTTACTGAAGAGTATGACAATCCAGTCTTCAGTAGTTCACACATGTAAGACAGAAACACTGGAATATCTAAAGACAATGGTTGCAGATTTTTAGAAAGACACCAGATGTAAAACCTCTTCCATTTGAAAATATAGGATTTCCTAGTATTGGGTTTTCTGGCCTCCTGCAACACTTGCAGCATGTCCTGAGAAAATAGGTGTCTGAAAGGGATCAAACTCTTATCACCCACAGTGTCATCTGAAGGGTTGGCATTTGTGGATGTATTAGAGATCCCTTGTCCTGTGTCAGTACATCAACCCTGTGAGGTAACTTGAGATGACTGCCTTTGGTTAAATGCAGAAGGGGGAACCAATGCTGTCTTGGCCAAAAGGGAGTCACCAGCAAGATTTCTGATGATTTTTAGTTGGTCCTGTTGAATTTTTAACAGATCTTTCTGAAGGAGGGGAAGGGGGGAATACATAGAGAAACAGCCCCTTCCAAGAGAAGGACAGGGTGTCCATCTTCCATGCCTGAGGATCAGGAATTCTGGCACAAAACCTTGGAAGTTGCCTGTTTATCGAGGAGGCAAACAGATCTACGTGAGGAGTACCCCAGCGGTGGATAATGTCCTGAAACACATCCCTGTGCAACACCCATTCATGGGATTGAGTCATGGACCTGCTCAATGTGTCTGCCACGACATTATGACTGGAAAGAATGTAAACTGTCTGAAGGGTCAGCTGACAATGAGCTGCCAACTCTCAAGCCTTGACAGCCAACATGCACAGGAGATATGACGTGGTCCCCCTTGCTTGTTGACATACCAAAGAACTGTGGTGTTGTCAGTGAACCACTTTAAAGGACTTAGTTGAAAGAGCGGATGAATGGTTTGCAGGGCAAAAATAAGAGCTCTCATCTCTTTTATATGTGTGTGTTCTTTCATTTGGAAAGAGGCTGCATATCTTGAACCTTCCAAGAGGCAAAGGTTGCCCCCCAACCCATGTCCGAGGCATCCATGAACAACTCCTGAGATGGCGGATGGGATGTTAGGGGAAGTCCTGGATTCAAGGTAAGCTGTTGAATCCACCAGTGCAATTACTTTTTCAAGAAGGGAAGGAGAGGAATCCACCAGTGCAATTCCTTTTTCAAGTAGGGAAGGAGAGGAATCACAAAATCTAGTGGATGAGCATGTAGCATTCAGAATGACCTGAGATCCCACTGGAGTTTCCTCATGTGAAGTTTGGCTAGAGGTAACATAGGAATAGCGGATGCCATGAAGCCTAGCTGGCGAGGAAATCCCTGGCAGCCAGGGACTGGAGTGGAATGACAGCTTGGAAGAAATCTGTTAGAGAAGAGATGAGACTTTCTGAGGAGGTAGGTAAGGAAGCCAACATCTTGTCTGAATTCTGCATCCTAGGAAACCATGGTTCTGTGAAGGATCAAGAGAGAATATTTTGGAAATTTATAGTGAATCCTAGTCCTAACAGACACTTTGAAGTGAAGGTTTTGAAGAAGTATATCTGGCGAATGAGCAAGGAGGAAGTCGTCCATGTAAGAGAAAATATGACTACCCCTGAATATGCAAAAAACAATGACAGAAGCTAACCATTTTGTGAAGATCCTCGGTGCCATATACAGACCAAAGGGCAAGGCAGAAAACTGAAAATGTGAAGAAGCAATAGCAAAGTGCAAACATTTCATGTAAAGAGGATAAACAGTGATGTGAAGATAGGCGTCCTTGATGTCCAGTGACACCATGAAGGCCTGAGGAAGAATAACAGGAAGCAGAGTGTTTAAGGAAAGCATGCAAAAGGTGGGTACCTTTAAAAAGGTGTTTAAATGGGGGTAGATCTAGAATGGGTCTCAGAGGACCATTTTGTCTGGGTACTAGGAGCATTCTTGAGTAGAAATCCTGTCCTGTTTGGGAAGGGGGAACATCACCTAAGGAAAGAAAGTCAACTGATCTTTTGGAGGTTGTGGAATACCCCTGAAGGTAGGAGGAGTCTTCCAAATCATGCACATCTACCAACATCTTAGAAAAAAGGATTCAAGATGTTGGTAGCTATGCAGTTTTGCACTGTGTGTGTGAAAAGGTTGTTACACTAACTCTCAAATTTTACCACCAGTAATAATCTGTTCAAAAAATCAGTACAGTTTTATTAAAACTCATCAACAAACTACAACAAAGGACTACAATCTTGCCAGTGTTCTAGACATTTCTGAAACCTTCAACCTGGCTGTTCATAAACTAATGAAAATGAGTCATTAGAAATAAACTAATACCAAACAAAAAGAAAACATTATTTCTGGTAACACTGACAAGAGTCTCAGCAAAAACCCACACATTAAGAAATCTGTGAAACCTCAGGGTAGCACCAAGCAAAGTGACAAGCAGGAAATACCTCAGCTCAATTACAGTACACACCAATCTCTAGTGAATGAAATTAAGATGCAGGGAACTATGTACTAAATCTTGCATTATTTCCAGATCCATTGGAAGAAAAAAGTACAGTTTGGTACCTACCATAAATGTAGATGTTCGAGGATCCACATTGCTGCAGTCATAACCTGTGGGTAAGTCCGCTGTCCTCGGTCGGCCCGAATACCAAAGAGTTAGGCTGGCGTCGGTCATGGTCGCTCAGATCTGACGTCAGTACGCAGTGGTACTAAAGCGCATGCCCGACGCCATATCCTCAGTCTTTCTTGCCCCAGATGTCAGAAGGCCTAAAAAGAAAAGGCCATAGCCAAAAATAGAAAATACCCAACCACCAATATAGAAAAAATAATAACCCCAAAAGCAACACAGCAACCTCAAACTACAGAGGGGAAGGAGGGAGGGAAAATTGGACTGCAGCAATGTGGATCCTCGAACATCTACATTTATGGTAGGTACAAAACTGTACTATGTTCTTTGTCTCACACTGCTGCAGTCATAACCTGTGGGTAGAATCCCAAAGCAAAGGTAAAGGGAGGTTGGCAAAATTAAAAAGAATTAGGAGCTGCTAACATGCCCTGTAAAACTGCAGTGGCAAACCCAGCCCTAGACTTGGAATAAAGAGGGAGATGGTAATGTTTAGTAAAAGTGTGCCCTGAACTCCAAGTAGCTGCCTCCAAAATATCCTTAGTAGCTACTCCCCTTAAAAAAGCAGTAGAAGTGGCAGTAGCCCTAGTGGAATGAGGTCTGATCCCAGCTGGAACATCCTTTCCATGATGAGAATAACAAAAAGCAATACAATGGCCAATCCACTTAGAAATAGTTTGCTTTGAAACAGCTTTTCCTTGTGAACCCAAAGCAAAAGAAATGAATAACTGTTGAGTCTGCCTGAACCCTTTAGTTCTGCTCAAATAATAGAGTAACTGCCTATGAATATCCAAAGAATGCAAAATTTTTTCCCCTTTATTTTGGGGATCAGCATAAAAAGTAGGCAAATGAATAGATTGGTTTAAGGTCACATTAGAAACAACTTTAGGCATAAAAGTAGGGTTAGTACGCAGGGATACCCTATCCTTATGGAATATCAGGAAGGGTTCAACTGCTATTAGAGCCTGTAATTCAGATACCCTCCTAGCAGACGTAATGGCCAACAAAAAAGCAGTCTTCCAAGACAAAAACTTCAATTCAGATGTAGCTGCAGGTTCAAAAGGAGGTAAAGTAAGCTTTTCCAACACAAAATTGAGATCCCAGGAAGGAGTAGGAGCTCTACGTGGGGGTCTTATGTTCTTTGCCCCTCTAAGAAATTGCTTAAACAAAGGGTGAGAAAATAATGGTGGGTCACAATCATAGTGAGCAGAAATGGCTGCAGCATGAACTTTCACGGAGGAGAAAGACAAACCCTTGTCTAATAATTCTGTAAGATACTGTAGTGTAACACTCAAATTAGGCACTGAAACATCAAAGCTCTTTGCTGTGCTCCAAAGAAAAAATCTCCTCTATTTATCAGCATAAACTTTCCTAGTACTAGGTCGTCTGGCTTCCAATATGACATTCAAAACTTGTTGAGGAAGCTGCGACCCCCCAGGGTCTAAAACAGAATATGCCAGGCTGTCAGATGCAGGGACTGTACCTTGACATTGAGGAAATGATTGCTTGCCTGGGACAAAAGGTGTGGAATTGGTGGCAAAGGCCAAGGAGGCTCCTGTACTAAACTCCTCAGCAGAGGATACCAGTGCTGACGTGGCCAATCTGGAGCTATTAGAATCATGCAAGGCTTGTCCTGTCTGACCTTCAAGAGCACCTTGGGAAGGAGAGGCAGAGGAGGAAAAGCATAGACGTGAAGGTTGTTCAAACTGAAAGATAGAGCATCCACTTTCCAAGCTTTTGGGTGAAACATCTTTGTGCAAAATTTTGGCAGTTGGAAATTTAGTGGAGAAGCGAACAGATCTATGTCTGGAGTCCCCCAAGCCACTGTCAACTGTTGAAATACATGAGGATCCAATTTCCACTCGTGGGGATCCACCATCTGTCTGCTCAAAACATCTGCTAAGGAGTTCTGTGCTCCTGGCAGAAACCTTGCTTGAAGAGTGACGTGCAAACTCAGAGCAGTCTCCCACAAAATCATAGCTTGTCTGCAAAGAGGGTACGAATGGGTTCCCCTGCTTGTTGATGTACCACATGACTGTTGTGTTGTCTGTTTGAATCAACACCTGTCCCGGTTGAAGTAGATCCTTGAAAGCCATCAGTGCAAATTGGACTGCTAACATCTCCTTCATGTTGATATGCAAATGCTGTAGTCTGGGAGGCCACGTGTCTTGAATCCATTTCCCATTGAAGTGTGCTCCCCAAGCCATGTCTGAGGCATCTGTCGTTAAGATCTGACTCGCCTCTGGTCGGGTCACAGAGAGTCCCTTGTTTAGGTGACATTCCTGAGCCCACCACAAAAATTCCTTTTGGATGCAAGGTATTATCTGAATGACAGTGTCCAAATCGTGGCAGTGTTGAGTCCATACACTTTTGAGATACCATTGTAGCTTCCTCATATGTAGTTTAGCATTGGGAAGTACCAGAATACAAGATGCCATGAACCCCAAGGCTTGAAGGACTGTCCTTGCAGTCAGCCTGGACAGTAGGGATAATTGCTGGAAGTATAGGGGAAGATTTATTTGTTTGTCCGGGGTCAAAAAAGCCATCTGAGAGGCTGTATTCAGTCTCACACCCAGAAAGCACATGTCCTGAGAGGGTACTAGACTGGACTTTGTTTCGTTCACAGAATACCCTAGGCACCTTAAAACTGCCATTACATACCGTAGATGCTGAAGTAACTTGACTTTGTCTTGAGCAAGAATCAGGCAATCGTCCAGATAAGGATAAATTTGTATTCCTCTTAGTCTTAAGAAGGCTATCACAGGAGCCAGGACCTTTGTGAACACCCTGGGCACAGTAGATAAGCCAAAGGGCAATGCAGAGAACTGATAATGAAAAGTACCAGACCGAAAACGCAGGAACCTCCTGCAGCTGGGCCTGATAGGAATGTGAAGATAAGCCTCTTTGAGATCCAGAGTTACCATCCAGTGATCTTTGCCTAGCAGAGGCAGAAGTTGCTGCAAAGTTAACATCTTGAACTTTGGAATGTCTAGGTATGTATTGAGAATGGACAAATCCAGAATTGGCCTCCCAAGTGTTTCCTTTCTTTGGCACAAGAAACAGGCGAGAATAAAATCCTAGGCCTACTTCTGATGGAGGTACCACCTGGATAGCTCCCATTTGTAAAAGTAAAGAAATCTGCTTGTCAGCCTCCAGCTTTTGCTGAGGAGGTACGTCCGGCATGCCTTTGAAAGGAGGCAAGGTGTGAAAATAAAACTTGTAGCCTCGATTTATAATGTCCAACACCCATTTGTCCTGGGTGACCAAAAGCCAATTTTGCTTGAAAAGTGCCAACTTTCCTCCTAGAGGAGCTGCCAGACAGGAGGAATCTGGCAGCTGAAGATACAGGTCATTGGGTCTGTTTACGAAAAGGCTGACCCCTGCCCTCACCAGAAGATTGTGCAGGAGAACTCCACGTCCTAGGTCTGAAAGAACCCTGAGCATGAGCTCTGCCCCTACCACGTCTAGATCTGCCCTTAGACTGAAAATCAGAAGAAGGATAAGCCCATCCTTTGCAGGCCAATTTCTGCTAAACTTAGGGGCTGCACTTGTAAAAATTCCTTAACCGTCTGCATGGACTTAGCTTTGTCTTCCATTTTCTTCAAAACTGACTCCACAGGAGAACCAAAAGAACTTCAGATTGAAGGGGAGCATCCAAAATTCGAGCTTTAACATGCTCTGACAAATTCTGATCCTTAAGCCAGGCGTGCCTACGAATAACTGAACCAGTGGCAGCCACCCTGGAAGAAGCCTGAAGAGCATCAAAGCCACACTGCAAGGAATGCTTACCTACCTGATCAGAGGCATGAACTAAGTCCTGCAATTCCTTACACTCTATACCCTCAGCTAAAGCATCTACCTTAGATTTCAACTGACTTAACAGAAAATTCTGATACTTCAGCATATGAAACTGGCAATTTAAAGCCCTCATAGCTAGCGTGGAGGAGGTATACACTTTTTTACCCCACCTATCCAAAGCTCTAGAATCTTTATCCAGAGGAACTGGATTCTTAACTACAGAAGCCCTGACACCCTTAGGTCCCTGACTAATAGTTTCCGGGTCAGCTCTAGGACTCTTATACAAATATTTATGAGCCTCTGGAACTCTGTAATACCTGTCTGGCTTGACAGGGGCAGGGGGTAAAGAATCAGGATTAAGGGAAGCTTCAGAAAAAACATCCTGAACAACATCCAAAACAGGGGGAATAGCCAAGGGCCTATGTTGTGGTAAAAACAAAAATTCCTTAAGCCTCTTACGAGAATCTGAAAATCCTGACCTTCCCACTTACAATGCTCCCTCATGGAGTGCAGGGTTTCAGAAAAGGAAAAATCCTCTGGAGGAGAAGCAGAAGGACAGGAATCCTCTGCATCCGAATCAGAATAGGGAGGAAAATCCTGAATGTCCTCAGCTGAAGACTCAGAGTAATCTGAGGAATGCTCCAATCCCTCCACCTCTGTCTCCACCCTAGGCCTCTTATCTGGAGGGGGCATAGAACCTCTGATTAAAGTAATTAAATCCTCTGCAATTTTCAGCATATGTTTTTTAGGAACAGAGCCTGAAGAACTAGGGCTGACGCCTGTGCCAGAAAGACCAGGTCTAGCTTTAGAAGGGGCTTTAGTGACAGAAGTAGAAGGCCTAACAACCTTATGTAAAGAAGGAACTACAGAAACTTGAGAGGCCCCCTCGGCCTGACCTAACTCCTGAGAGGTCAATTCCTGTAAGATTAAAGGCTCCCCCTGTGATTCAGCTGAAACTTCGGCTGGATCCACAGATTCAACCGTAGTTTCCATAGAACCGGCGTCCGCAACGGACGACTCATCCTGCTTAGACTTTAACGATTTATCTTTTCGCTTCTTAGCGGTAGCGGGCATCGGAGGATCCAACGGCATGTTGTAGTTACACCGCTTACCGAAAACAAGTCTAGCACAATCTAACCTGCGTTTAATGGTGCGCTTATTAAATCTAGCGCAAAAGCGACACCCGACTACGTCGTGCTCAGGCCCCAAGCAAGGAATACAGAGAGAGTGGTAGTCCCTATGAGGTATCTGTTTCCCACAAGAAATACAATTATTAACTTTTTCTGACATCCGGAGTTAACTGAGGCAAGAAAAGACAAAAATATTCCCCAACGGGGTACTTAGCCCAACTTGGTCTTCGGTCTGAAACTCAGAATACGAAAATTTCAGGACGCCGAACGGCACTTGCAAACGCTGCTTCTGCTTCGGACCATGCGGCAAGAAAGACTGAGGATATGGCGTCGGTCATGCGCTTTAGTACCACTGCGTACTGACGTCAGATCTGAGCGACCATGACCGACGCCAGCCTAACTCTTTGGTATTCGGGCCGACCGAGGACAGCGGACTACCCACAGGTTATGACTGCAGCAATGTGAGACGAAGAACATCAGTGATGGCAGAATGCTGAATCTTGAGAGAACAGTAAGACAGGCCAGAGGATAACTCACATAAATACTGCAGAACCAAATACATATGGGTGTAAAATGGGTCCTGGTTTTCACTCTGGCACCAACTAGAAAATCTTTTCAGCTTAGCCAAATGTGATTTTCAAGTAACAGGTTTCTTAGCTTCCTTTAAACTTGCTGCACATCCACAGAAACCAGGTGCCTAAAAGTTACTAAAATTCTATCATCCAGGCCAGTGAATTGAAGAAACTGACAGTGGGGTGTATCAAACAAACCTCGTCTTGTATGAATAAGTCCATCCTGTGAAGATGCTTGCCATAATTGCCCCTGGCCATTTTCAAATGGAGGGAATACCACTGTTGTCTAGCCAAAAGAGGATAATCACAATTATTCTATTAGAGTCCTCCTGAATCTTTAGAATCAGAGGAAAGGGTGTAAAAGCATGCAGAAATATTCCATTAGAATGAAAAGGCATCTGTCTTCCGGGACTTTGTGCAAGGAGTCCTGCAGCAGAAGTTCTTTAACTGTGGTAAATAGAGGCAAACAGATTCACACTTGGATCTACTCCTAGCAGATCTCCTGGGTTCAGCTTCTATTTATGAGGGTCTGTCCTGGTCCTGCTCAACTTGTCTGTAATATTCAGCTCTGATGGAATGTAAGCAGCCTGTAGGACTGGACTGTGCTGAGCTGCTAACTCCAGGCTACCACAGCTTGTCTGCAAAGGTTCTAGGATCTGTTTTCCCCTATTTATGTAACACATCACTGCCGTGGTGTCTACAATTAGTAGTAGAGGGTCTGGAACCCAAAGATGATTTACTCGAGATTTAGCAGCATTTATTAGAGCCTTCATTTCTTTGACATCAACATGTTTCAATCTGTCCTGGTTGTTCCACAGACACTGAAGCCCCAAAGGAAGCAGCACCCCCAAAACATAGTCTGAGGAATCTGTGGTTAGAGGCTGAAGAGTATATGGAGGGAAGAAGAGGAGACCTGGGTTGAGAGATAACTAGTCCACTCACCACAGTGACTACCTTTTTACAAATCACATTACTAGAATCTAAAATGGCAGGGGGAACTGGTGTTCTGTCCAAATTGGTTTGAGGGGCCATTGAATTTTCCTCATTTGAAGACATGAGCTTTACAGGCCATGAAACCCAGAATCCAGAAATTTCCTTGCAGGTGTCAGAGACTGGTTGGAGAATATCAGAAATTGTTCCATGCAAAATTATACTTTGACTGAGGAAGAAAGGCCATTACATGTTTACAGTGCATTTTTTAGACCTAACTTTTTCATCTAAGGTGTTCTACAATCTATATACAGACGACCTAAAATTGGGTTAACTGATCACGTGTTACAGAACTTGACTAAATTGACTATTTGGGCATAGGAGAATAATATGTGATAAAATACATCAAAACTGAGCATGAGATTTGGTAGACAAATTGAAAAGTGAATATTTAATACAGCACACAGTGATTGAAACTGCAGACTCATTTAAGGACCTGGGTATACAGGTAGATCCAGCTTTGAGTTTTTCCAATCATATCAACCAATTGGTTAATGACAGTTATTATAGAAATACAGGTTTTATAAAAAGATTTGTAAAGTTTAGGAAATCAGAAATGAAGTTTTTTTAGTTACATTAGACCCAAACTACAATATGGAAACCTTATAAGAAAACAAGGAAATGTAAACTGGAAAGTACAGTGGAAATATACCAAGGGCATCCATGGATGTGAAAACTGATATTATTAAAGACTAAAATATCTGAATATGTACTATTCCTTACAGATATTTAAGAGGAGATCTTATTCAGGTATATAGGGCATTTAGAGTCAACCCCAAACGTTCCCAGAGGTAGCTATCAAAAAGCAGTAGAGAATCATCAGACAAGCTATGTGGAAGAATCTACAGGAATAAGAAGTGTACTAATTGGTTATCTGAGAGAGCAGCTGATGCATGGAACAGACTACCAAATGACATTAAAGCAAGCACTAGTTTAGATATTCTTAAGAATAGCCTGGACACCTATTATGGGAACAAATGTTTTGGTATATTGGCAAGCTAGAAGGGCATTAAAGCCCTTGCTTGAAATATTTGTATGTATGTATCCATAATGAGGGATTGAAAGAAAGTAAGGCAGAACACTGCTATAAAGCGTAATTCTTTTATTAAAACACAAATATCCAAGGTTAGCGCTTTCGGGATAAAACACTTCATCAGACACAATAAAAACTCATCAAACATTATTTAAAATATCCACCAGCCAATGAGCTACTAGTAAACTACCCGCCTTTTTTTGTAGTGCAGGTTTTAAAGGGACCATGTCATTAAGACCAGGGCTCCTATGAGCCATCAATTGTAAAATCCAACGTGGAGCCCTGGTCTTAATGACATGGTCCCTTTAAAACCCGCACTACAAAAAAGGCGGGTAGTTTACTAGTAGCTCATTGGCTGGTGGATATTTTAAATAATGTTTGATGAGTTTTTATTGTGTCTGATGAAGGGTTTTATCCCGAAAGCGCTAACCTTGGATATTTGTGTTTTAATAAAAGAATTACGCTTTATAGCAGTGTTCTGCCTTACTTTCTTTCTTTCCCATTGGATTTTGCTGTTGGTGTTTGGCAGGACTTTGGCATTGGCACAGGACTTTGGTTTGTGTATAATGAGGGATTGTAAGCATGAGACATCCCAGAAACATAATACGGTGAGAAGGAATGCTGTATTTTTTTCTGTTTACCTCAAATCCCAGACAAAGAAAATATGTTTTTTACCCAATCTAATGATTCTTGAAAACATGTGAAATAATCTACCAAAGTAAAAAAAGTCCTCTAAATATGTTAAATATGAGAATTCCCAGCAGCCTGCAATGAGCTAATTCAGGAGCCATTTTCCAAACACCCTTTGAGCTCTAGATAAGCCAAAGGTTAAAGCAGAAAAACTGAAAATGTAAACTAAAAAAGCCTGAAATCTTTCAGTACTGGAATGTAATAAATATCTTTTAAAGCTATTAAAATCTGGTGAAGTGAGAGGTAACACAAGACTGTAGTGAAATCATGTTGAATTCTGATGTGAAGGTTAAGTCTTCAAGTCCCCTCTTTGGTTTGCAACAGAAGATTCTTGAATAGAACCTTTTCCCCATTTGATCAGGGGAACTGACTAGCTCCCTGAGACAGCATGCTATCTAGTACAGGAGGAAATAGAGAGGTATGATTGGACTGAAAAGGATGTGAGTCTTACTTTCTGTTGTAACCTTTTTTAATTATTTTCAGAACCCAGCCTTCTGAGATTACCTGTTGCCACAGGGGAGAGTGAAGACCTAGACTTCACGACAGCTTTATGGGAGAGCTGGGGATGGGGGTCGAAAATGCATGAAAGGACAGTCAGCTTTTTAAGACTGTCCTTGGATCTGGGAAGATCCTCTCTTCTTTTAAAAACTCCCTGCCATTGCCTTCTGAAAATCTGTTTACCTGTGCATTAATAAGATTGTTTATTCGGTTTCCTATAGAAGGAACCAAAACTGGAAGGAAAGTTTCCATTGTGTACTGGCATGGGGTGCAAAAATCTGTGTTCCCGCCCCTCAATTAATTTTCCAAGCAATGTCTTTCGGCTTCTCCCGTTAGGAGTTGCCACAGCAGATCACCGGTCTGCAGATTCATTGGCAGAGGGTTTTACTATGTCAAGTTGCCAGCCCAGCGCCCAAACTTCACAGAAGGCACACACACACACACACATCTTTAAAACTCACTCAACCGCAGGGGGGACATGCAGACTTCACACACCAGGTGGTCCCAGCTGAGAACTGAACTGAAGAACCGCTTGCTGTGAGGACAACACTAACTGCACAACCGAGGCCGACTCCTCAATTAATTTACCCCTTTTATAAAATCTTTTAAGGACCTCAGCAGGATCTCAACTTTTCCCTATTCACCTCCCCACCATGTTTGCCCATCCTCAGAGTGAAAGTGATAGAGTCTTACATTCCCTTGATGTGCACAGACATCTCAGGTTTTACTTAGACAAGACTAAGTCTATCAGGAAATCTGACCAGTTGTTTGCCTCCTTCCACCCCAGGGCCTTTGGGAAATCTGTAATAACACAGACAATTTCAACATGGATTTCAAAGGCAATTACCTTCTTATATGCACACCATGGAAAATCCTTGGGATCGAACGTTAAAGCACACTCCACTAGGGCTATGACTTTGTCAGGAGCCTTCTTTAAAGGATTACGCACTGTTACCATTTTAGAGGCAAGCTACATGGACATCTGTCCATACATTCACCAAGCATTACAAATTAGACCAAATTTCTAGATCTAGGGCTGGATTTGCCAGGGCAATCCTCCATGGATTTTTGAAGAATTCTTCCAAGCCACCACCCTTTACCTCACAGTGAGCTTTGGCACTCACCCAATAGTACAGAATACTGCAACATGAGAACAGAACGGCATAGAATAGTTGTGTAAAATCTTACCATAACCATAGATATCCTTCTCTTACATGTTGCAGTATTCCTTCCCTCCCTCCTTCCCTGCCTGTTCACATTATGGCTCTTCTTGGATGGCACTGAACTTATGCATTTTGGCCTGGGACTGGGGTCCATCTGGGGCACTCAGTTCTGAGGTTTGGTGCATGTAGATGTCATTTTATGGCCCACATACCTCTAGCCACATCAGACATCCCACGCACCTAGCAGTGACTGCAAGCTTTTGAATACTGGACGGAAGTTCGGGTAAGCAAGAGGAGGAAACCCATGAGTACAGAACACTGCAACATAAGAACAGAAGGACATCTGATAGATATCAGTCTCTGAAGAAGGAAGGCCAGCAATTAACTCTCTCATGCTGTCAGAAGAAGCTAGCAGAAAAGTACAGTTGTGCAACTTCCACTTACCTGTAGCACACTGCCTTACTGGCATTTGAGTTACTGTGCCCTACTACCCTTTCTCCGGCAGACTCTCAGAGCTTCAGACTCCTCCCTATGTATGTCCATGGATGAGAAGAGTAAATCAGCTATGAGAGCAGACAAGTAAATACAGCTGCCCTTCAGTTTTTTTCTAAGGCCCTAAACGAAGAACAGATGGAAAACATAAACTTTGTGAACACCTACTGATCCAAACCAAAGATAACACAGCCATAATACAAAAGCTGTTAAAATAACCACAGCAACCAATAACAAAAACAAAATATATAAACATCTAAGACAAAAGGGGGACTGTGGGAGGGTACTGCCAGTAAGGCCTGTCTTCTATCATCATCTACTCTTTCTATGTACTAAGTTCAACAAACATACTGCCTTAATGGCATTTGGGTAGATTCCCAAGGCTTACCCAACCTGGGAGGGGGAAAGATAAAGATCAGGAACAGATTCCCAAGGCTTACCCAACCTGGGAGGGGGAAAGATAAAGATCAGGAACCCCTGGAGAATGGCCCTAGTGAAGCCTATGAATCTCAAAGCATCCAGTTGGCAGTGCTTTGTAAACTATGGACCGAGGAGCAAGTTGCTGCCTCTAGAATACTTTGTGTCTACCTTTTTCCAAAATACTACAGAACAGGAAAAGGCTCTAGTGGAATGTGCCATTACCTTGCCTGGATTTGCCTTGCCATTGTGTGTATAACAAAAAAACAGCAGTGGACAACCAACATGCAGTGGTATGCTTAGAGACAACTTGACCATTCTTTGTCCCACAGAAGGGAATAAAAATCTTAAATAAATAAAGTCTTCCTGAAGGGCTTTGTGGTACCAAGGTAGTACCCATGCTGGCAATGCACATCCAAGATATGCTGTATCCTTTCTCCCAGATTCTTAGGTTCTGGAAAAAAAAACAAAGGGGACTAACAGACTAATTAAGAGTAAACTCTGAAAGCACTTTTGGCATGGAAGGAGAATTAGTGCACAACACAACCCTATCCTTACGGAAAACAAGATAAGGGTGCCCCCACCATGACAGCTTGCACCTCAGAAACTCTCCTTGCAGACTGTGTGAGCAATAAGCAAAACAGTTTTCCACATCAAGGATTTCAGGTCATCATAAGCTGGTTGTTCAAAAAGTGGCAATGTCAATTTCTCTAGAACATAACTGTGATATCACGCAAGAGGAATTTGCTTGAGACTGAGGTCTCATATGAAACACTCCTTTCATAAACTGTTTTACCAAAAGAGAAGAAAGAGGGAATCCATATGCAAAAAAAAAAAAGGCAGAGATTGTCACTAAATGCACTTTAATGGATGAATACAATAAAGAAACTCTAACAAATATTTCAAGACTAGGGGATATTAACCTCGAAGGATCCCATTCTCATTTAGCCACCATTTACAAAACCTCATCCATTTATAAACAAGATTTTCTAGAAACAGTTTTTCTGACCTCTAAAACCTGCCACACATCCTCATGAATAAAGCGTCTAAACTGACTAAAAACTGAATCATCCAGGCTTTTAACTGAATTTTTTCTAAATTGGGGTGAGACTGTGTGAGCAAATTCAGAGTGTAAGGGAGTTTGTGGTAACTGCCCTTGGCCAGTACCATTAAAAGGGAGAACCAAGATGGCCTAAGCCAAAAGGGTATCACCACAGTGATCTTTAGCATTTCTCTTTGAACTTTGAGAAGTATCTTCTGAATCAGAGGAAAGAGTGGAAATACAGGAACATTATCAACCATGGGACTGACCGAGCATCTGTCATCCAAGCATGGCTGCAAGGATGTCTGGTACAGAATTTCTCTAGTTCTGTTTTGAAAGGAGACAAACAGATCTATTTGAGTTGTTCCCACATCTGGACTAAATCCTGTTACATCTCTGTCAATCTTTCACTCGTGCATGTCTGCCTAGGATCTGCTTAGTCTGTCTGCCATAATGTTCTCCTCTGACAGGATGTAAGAAGGCTACAGAGTCGCAGGATAATGACAAGCTGGCTCCCAGGCCATCATTGTCAACCAGCAGAGAAGGGAAGATCTCATACCCATTTGTTGGGATACCACATAACTGTAGTTTTTCATAATCACCTGGAGAGAACCTGGAGTCCAAGGTTTAAGGTGCAAATCACTGCCAACATCTCCTTGACACTGATGTGCTTCAGTGTGTCCTTGGGACTCCCAAGTGGCTTGCACTTGCTTCCCCATTGACACAGCTCTCCATGCAAAGTCAGACAAATCTGTCTGAACAGACTGTACCAGAACTGAAGGGGAGAAAGGAAGTCCTGGAGTGACACTCACCTGTTCTCTCCACCACTGTTAATGCTCATCTAATGACAGAAAGCCCTGGCAACTCAGTTTCCAGGGAATAAAGGTGCGGAGTCCAGAAAGTTTGAACATACTACAGAATGTTATCATGTAATGATGAACAAATGGTACCATGATAATCATGGATGTCATGTGTTGAAGAATGTTTAGGAATTCTCCACCTGGGGTGATATTCCTCTTGGAGAATTCCAGAAAGCACTGTTTGGTAAGGAAGGATCTCGTCTTCATGAAAAAAGTCATTCTTAAGCTGGAGTAGATAAAATCCCAGAAAAGTCTTTGTGAGGGGGTCAGGCATAACTTCTGTTGCTTCAGCATGAATCCTAGATTAAGATGGCATAAGGCTGAAACTTTCCGCAATGATTCCAAACACTTGGTCACACACACTGCAAAAATCAAGTTTTCTAGGTAAGGAAAATGTGGATACCCAAAGTCTAACAGTGGGCCACTACTAGGAAAAACATTTTTGTAAATACTATTAGTTGCAGTGGATAGCCCAAACAGCAATACAGAAAAGTAAAAGTGTAACCCAGCGTCAACAAATCTCAGATATGTCACAAGACAATGAGCAATGGGGATATTATGATAAGCATCCTTTAAGTCCAGGGTCTCCATGAAGCAGTGGTCTTGAAGAAAAAGCAGTGTTTGCAGGATGAGCATTCTGAACTTACCTGGATGCAGGCATTCAGAAAGGACAGATCCCATGCTAGTCTCCACGCATTTTCTTTTTTGGGAACTAGGAAAATTCAAGAATAAAAAACCCTCATTCTCTCAGGAGGCGGCACCAGTTCTATGAGCAGCGTACAGCACATGCTGGAGAATAGCAGGGAATAACACTGTCCAGTGAATGAGAAGGAACTCCTCTGAATAGAGGAGGATGCTCTTTCCACTGCCATCAGTAACCCTTGCCCATAATGTTAAGGACCCATTTGTCAGAAACCAGTGAAGGTCATGCAATCTTGTTAAGAGATGTAGCACCTGGAAGGAGATTTTAAACAGACTGGTGCCTTATCTCGGCATATTAATAAGTTGGGAGATGGTGAATCCTTTTTGGAAAAGGGACGACTCTTGTTGGATTTGGCAGAGCTATAGTCCTGCCCCTTCCTTTTGGTACCTTGGTCCATGTTACACTGGGACTTCTGTTTAACAGGCCACTGAAAATTATCCTGATTACTAATACGAAACATTTTTGACACACCCTGTATCAATTAACCTCTGTCATCCCAGTGTTTAAATATATGATAAACTGCAGTACCAAACACACAATCAGACTCAATGCAAGCATTCAAAATGTTATTTTTTAAGTCCTCAAAAAAATGTTGACCATGCAACCAAGCATGCCTCCTCATCACCACTGACAAAGATGCATTTCTAGAAAGTGTCAGACCCTTCTAAGATGCTCTTTACAGCACATGTTGACATCTGAGCAACACCGGAAACAGTATATTTGACCTAAACTTTTTGTTCAACCGGCAGCGATGCAGCAAACTTTTCTAAATTATTCATGCCCTCAAAACAAATTTCCACATAAAACACTATCAGTTAAACATTTTAAATGCTACCACACTGGACTGTGCCAGGTTCTTCTCGGAGATTCTATCCACTTACTTAGTTTATCAAGAAAAACTGGATTAAAGAAAACAGACTATTTATTAGAAACAGTAGCTGGAGACACAGACGCTGGGTCCACAAAGGACCCTAAACTTCCTCAACACTTTTTTAGGGAGAGCCTCAGTAAGCAAAGGCGAACTACAGGCTTTCTTAAAAAGAATGCTGAGATCACATGAAGTATAGACTTAAGGATAGGAGTCTCATTCTCCAAGAGATCATAGACCTTGCCAATCTATGGTGCAGTAGAAGACTGCTCCCAAGTAAATACATTCTAAAACCTAGTCAGCATCTGGGAAAAGAAAACTTGTGCTTGGGCTCCTGTTCTGATCTTCATTGAAAACTGACTGATGCCATTCAGACATGTCCAAACCCTCACACAATCTCCTTCAAAATCAAGATCCAAAGCAGAAAAACTGAGGATGGAAATACAGGAGTTACTATTAATCCAGGAACACACCTCAGAATCAATTGCTTGAACAATGAACCTAGCCACGGCCACCACCTCCGGTGGGAATCTGGAAGAGACTACTACTCAGCTATATGGTAGGTTTTCTGCCTCTTAGCATGCACTGCTGTAGAGGGGAGAATCCACAGAGTGAAACTTATCAACCTTGGCAATGGATTCTGTACACATGGCTTCCCTTGTATCTTAAGTATTTGGTTCCCCATACCTGAATCAGGCACTAGTACAGCCCCAAAGAATGTGTGTCTGACCCTTGTTTCATTCACAGTGGGGGACGTAAAGGAAAGGAAAGTGAGCAGAGTCCAACAGCCTGCTCTTGGCTAAGGCTATTTCAGAGTCATGTCTATTTTTTGTTTTATTTGTGTGTTTTAGGTGCTGATGATGATGGGGGGCTGGCAGTTTCAGAGTTTGTCTAGGCAGGGGGGTAAAAACTAGTCAGGTCAGTAAAAACTACTGGTGAAACTGCTCTTCCAGTAAATAAAGGAATATATACATACATCTCAACTTTAGCACACGAAATCTGGACAAAGCCCGACATAATGGGAGGAAAAGAACCTCAAATAAAGACAGATTTTAAATATTGTGCTTATTTATTTTATTTTTATTTAACGCTTAAAAACTTCAGCTTTGGCTGGCTAAGATCTAGCTGTATTCAACTGGACGTATAAGAGAATTTAAGTACTTATTATCTGCACTTTTTTCAAATATTACAGTATTTAAATTGATTTAATTGTGTTACATGAATATTAACTGAATTGGAAGTTTTGATTCTGTTCTTCATTTAGTGCTTGCTTGAATTTTGTCTGTTAGTAATTGCAGGTGTGGGGGTAGCCACATTCTTTGATTTCCTGTCAATGCCTATTTAAGTGGTACAGTTTGAAATATTTTCTGCTTAAAAACCTCAGCTTTGGCCGGCTAAGATCTAGCTGTACTCAACTGGAAGTATAAGAGAATTTAAGTACTTTTTATCTGCACTTCTTTCAAATAATACAGTATTTAAATTGATTTAATTGTGTTGCATGACTATTAATTGAAATGGAAGTTTTGACTCTGTTCATCAGTTAGTTTTCCCAACCACCCTTCTTGTTTCTGTTTTGGTGTTAATCTTAGTGGCTTTGAAACTGCCCGCCCCCTCTTGTAAATTTGTGTTTGGATACTCCTTCTGGGCCCATCTCATTTGCTCACTCAACTGAGTGCAGTGAGATCTTATTCTGATTTCAGGCACTCCTACTGTGTACAAAGAGAGCATCTGGGAAAGAGAACAAAAAAAAAATTAAGCTTGTTTCCTGCCTTTCCTGTTAAGTGTCTAGACTGTAGGCTTCTGAGCCCTCAAGCCCTTTTGTGTTGGAGGGAAGCCTTCTAGCTTAGTTTTGTTTCTTATAACTAGCCAGTTTTCTAGTTTCAGCACTCAAATCTGTTTCTTTGAACTGAGCACTTGTTCAGAACTCCTTGTAAGCACTACATAAGCTGCAAATTACTACAGCAGTCAACTTTCCTTACTTGTCTAGAGGAAAGCAGCTTTTAGTACTTAATAAATAAGCACCTATCCAGGCATGTCTAAGGGTCAGCTCCCAGTGATTTCTCCTGTCTACCTGATGAATCTGGGCATCTTGGGGAAATGCAGCAATTGCCTCATGTACACAGACAACCCTCTCATCCTACCACCCAACACTACAACCTGTGAGAGATGCACTTATATAGCCAAACTGGAAGCAAAGCTCTCTTACCCAAGACTGGACTAGACAGTCAAGAGGAGAAGGTAAAGACTTGCACCACACCACACTCATCACATAGTCCCTCAAAACCTACACCACCAAAACACACACATAGAAACACAAAACAAACACACACATTTGTGGAGGCTCTCAATAAAAACCTGCCCAGGCATCAGGGACATCCAAAGCAAACTCCACCCCCCCAACACAACCCAAATGACACATAGCCCACAAACTCAGTGTGCCACTCAACCACAGCCCATAAGGCATAACAACGTACCCAACACTCTAGTCATAGGTGACTCTATAGTCAGGCACACTGATGTTCCACTCACTAGACTAAACAAGGAGAAAGTTACTGTCAGCTGCCAGGATCCGCCACATAATGCATGCACTCAGGTCACTCCTCAATAAGTACAAATATGACACTGTCATTGTCCATGTTGGTGTGAATGACCTGAGACATACCTCCCTGGACTACATGAAAAGGGACATGGAGGAGCTCTCCGATCTTGTATCCCAGGCAGGTATGACCCTAACCCTAAGTAGCATCCTGCCATCACCCAGAATGATACCACAGTACAAAGACAAAATGATTGACTTCAACAATTGGCTAAGCTTCTGGTGTCATTCTAAGGGGATCCAGTATTTGTCTGCCTGGGACGACATGATCGACAGACCATGATGCTTTGCCAGAGATGGCCTGCACCTGTCACCCTTAGGATTCTGGATACTGGCTAAGGCTCTTGCCACCCCTATAGTGCCTTTTTTAGGCAAAGTTCAAATGACAAAGTCACCACCGTAACAGGTACAAGCAAGCAAAATCTGAGGGTAATGCTACTCAATGCTAGAAGTCTAAACCTCAAAATGCACTCACTCGAGGCACTCCTTAAAATGGAGAAAACTGACATCTGTACAGTGACAGAGACCTGGTTCAAAGCTCCAGACAGCACCCCTGCATTACCAGGCTACAATTCATACCACACTTTTCAGCCACCTAACCCAGAACAAAGCACTAAAGGCGGAGGCTTGTCCATATTCATTAAGGATATCCACACCTCCAGGCTAGTTGCACAGCATAATGCATCCGAGATTATCCAAGTGCAACTAACTCTGGGCAAGACCGCAATCCAAATTGAAGCTTGCTACAGGCCCCCCACCATGCCCCAGGATTCCCACTCCTCATTTCTTGATACACTGGAAAGTATTAGGGTACAACCCAACACCCTAATAATGGGCGATTTCAACTACCCCACCATTAACTAGGAAAACTACTCATGTACTAACTCTTTTGCTCAACGTTTTCTAGAATTCATAAATTCCAACGCCTTGAATCAACTTATTCACACCCCCACCAGGGGCAGCAATATCCTAGACCTGGTCATTATCAACATGGGAAACTGGTGTTCCACACCAGAGGGCAATTCCTCGTTGGTCAGATCCGACCACAAGCTAATCAGCCTAGATATCCACATCCCACCCCCACCCCCAATTAGGGAAACCATCGTAAAAAACTTCTCCAAAGCCAACTTCACACTTCTTAAGACAGAAGTGGAAAACTTCACGACACCCATGCAGATGGACAACAGAGGAATGACTGCTGAATCCTACACAAATGCACTTTATAAGCACTTACACGAGTGCATGGATCATGCTACCCCTAACAGAACCAAATGTTATCCTCCAAAAAAAGGAAGCCAATCTGGTGGTCCTCTGCCAGAAACAAATTCTACAACAGAAGAAAGAAACTGTTGCAAAAAAGAGTAAAATCCCATGACTGGAGGAACTCCCTGGTCAACCTCAGTCAGAAGCTGAGATCCTTCATAATATCCTCCAAAGCTAGTTATGAAAACAAAATTCCCACTGACTCTAAAGACAATCACAAAGCATTCTATAGCTATGTCAAGAATCTCAATGGGAACACTCAGATCTGCTCTGAGTTACAGCACAATGGCGCTAAATATACAGAACCAACTGATATTGCCAACATCCTAGCATTTAGGTTCAGTGCTAACTTTACCCCCCTCTCACCCCCTAGAGGGCCCATCTCTATACCGGAAGAATGCAAAGTTCCTATAATCACGGATGCACAGGTAAAAAACACACTCTCCAAAGAGAACTCAGCATTCATGGGACCTGACAATATCCCAGGCTGCGTTCTACACGAACTACAGAATGAACTGGCACCCTACCTAAGTACCATGCTCAATCATAGCCTCACCTCAGGCTTTGTACCCACTGAATGGCGCACCGCGATGGTTATCCCACTCCACAAAGGTGGAGCCATGACGGACCCCGGGAACTACCGCCCCATTAGCCTGACGAGCCTGGTCTGCAAGGCCATGGAACGTATCATGGAACTCATAAACAAAGACATTGGTAATCTCCAAACTCTGGACCCTACCCTGTTTGGATTTGTAAAAGGCAGATCATGTCTCCTAAATCTGACTGACTTCTTTGAAACAGTCACCAAAGCCATAGATGAGGGTAAAATGGTTCACACAGCTTATCTAGATCTCGCCAAGGCTTCCGACACCATCCCCCACTCTGGAATTACAGATAAGCTCACTAAACTAGGTATAAATCCCTATGTCACAAGATGGGTTGCCAACTGGCTCACGGACAGAACCCACACTGTGAAAGTAGCGGATTCCAAATCCGACTTCAGACCAGTGACAAGTAGAGTACCACAGGGTTCAGTCCTGGGTCCTCTCCTGTTTGGTATCTACTTCTCTGAAGTGCAGGCTAACACAGAAGGTCTTTGGCTAACAAAGTTTGCAGATGACTGCAAACTAGGAGCCATAATCGAAACTCCTAACAATGTGGACAAACTACAAAAGGGCCTCACTGAGACAGATACCTGGTGTCAAAGCCATGGCCTGAAGCTCAATGCCAAAAAGTGTATTGTCATCCCCTTTGGTAA
Source organism: Protopterus annectens (assembly GCF_019279795.1). Taxonomy (NCBI): domain Eukaryota; kingdom Metazoa; phylum Chordata; order Ceratodontiformes; family Protopteridae; genus Protopterus; species Protopterus annectens. The sequence continues at coordinate 1,006,651,455 of NC_056734.1, read as the reverse complement.
AAACTCTGTATGCATGAACTACCACATAGGTGGTAGTCTACTTAATGCCGAAAATGTGATGAGACCTTGGGACACAGGTGGACAGTAGTCTCTCCTTTGATAATCACATCGCCACAGTGGTCAGGAAATCCTTCTACGTGGCTCATCTCATCACAAAAGGATTCTCATCCAGAAAAAAAGAGGTCATTGTTCCCCTCTACTCATCACTCATTAGACGCATTATAGAGTACAATGCCCCTTTTGGTATGTACCTCACAAGACATCTACAACAACTGGAAAGACCACAGAAATACCTCACAAAGAGGATTACTGGCCTCAAAAACAGATGCCCTACGCAGACCGTCTCAAAAAACTACAGCTTTACTCCATCACATATCGCTACTCAGGGGCAATCTCTGCCTAACATACAAAGCTATGTCAAACCCAGAGCTGTTGGACATGCTCCACTTAAAGAAATCTCAATCCATCCGAGCTACATGCTCTAGGGACCTAAACCTTGTCACCACAATAAACAGAACATGCTGTAGGGATAGATTCCTGTCCCAGAGACTTCCCATACTCTGGAACAGACTACCTATCTATGTCAAACAGAGCTCCTCATTAGCATTCTTCAAAAAAAATCTTGACGATTGGATGGGAAATGGAAAATTCACCCCAGGGATCACTTCTGTGGCTCTGCTCAACAGGGGCACAGGAAAATAATTTTCTTGGGTGGCGACAGCCATGGTAAATTTGTTGGCTAGGCTTATATAGGCCCTAGGGCCAATAGTCTAGTACCTACCTATGAACCTATATGTTTACTGGGAAAGTCCGACTGAGACAGAGCCCATTTTCAACAGAGGCCTGGGGAGAAACACTCCAGACGCAACTTAGAAAGTTGAAAGAAAAATAGTGTTTATAACAATACGCATTTTATGAAGGAATGAAAGTCTGAAACTCAAATGTAAATTATTTAGTGACTTGAATCCTCAGATCATCCCAGTGATTTGCCCGAAAACCACAAATTTTGTGAGGAACAGACCAAAAATATGAGGAAAAATCAGGGTATTATGTTAAAATCTGGACAGTTAAGAGGTATGCCCCTGTAGTCTCCCTTAACAGCAATAAAAGGGCTATTTAAATAGAAAAACAAACAGAATACTGCACTGAAGAAACAGCCGGTAATTCAGTAGTTGTACTTGTTTGTCTTTTTCGGCTTTTCCAGGTTAGGGGTCGCCACAGCGGAACTCCAGTCCGCTAATGACTGGTAGTTGATTTTTATGTGCCGAGTTACCAGCAATGATGCACAACCTTCAACGAAGGTACGCCCATTCACTCATGTCTCTACGCAGAAGACGCTCTAGGTGAGAATCGAACCGGACGGCGTCTTACTGTGAGGTGACAACGCTGCCGCTATACCAATTACAGATCACCAACCCCCCCCCAATAAAATTTAATAAACAGCTAATTTTAGTCCTACATGTATAAAAACTATAAATTAGCCTAAAATAAGGAATTCAACACAAAGTTAAGAAAAATTACTATCAGAAAACAAAATCACAATTTACATGAATAACTTGGGTCTATATTAGAAGACCGAATGAAAAAAAAAACAGCGAACGTCAAAACAGCGAAAAGACCGGACCTCAAACTTGCTATTGTGGGGGCTGCGCCCCTACACCCCCTTATAAATATATATACCAACTCCTAGATCGCATTACAGTGAGGAAAGGGCAAATATTCCAATCTTCACTGTACCGCGATCTGGCAAACAGCACTTCAAGGTCCGGTCTTTTTGCTGTTTTGCCATTCGCACTTTCTTTCATTCGGTCTTCTAATACAGACCCGAATAACCCATTTAAAATTTCATTAAATAACTTAATTCACCTCTTTATACAAAGATATAGCGAAAAAAAACTGTGAAAAACAGCACGTGCCACTTCAAAAGTTTAAAAATAATGTTTTGAATCAACAGAAATATCAGCAGCAATTTACTAACAATTATAGCAGCATGGAGCAAGAAAATGAGCAGGACAGAAACAGCCACAGTTGAGCAAAAACTGTCCAGTCTTTCAGAAATACAATGAAACATTTAGAAATGGTACTAGAAAAAACTGTAGGGCTGCTGCCTGTGGTTCTGAAGGACTATCCTGCTCTCACGTCTGATTGTTTTTTCACATCCACAGACTTGCAGCGGGAGGAGTCTGAAGATCTGACAGACTGCCAGAAGGGGGGAAGTAGAGCACTACAACACAAATGTCAGTAAGGCAGTGCGTTTGTTGAACATCTTGGACATTTGAGGCTGACAATTCTCTGTTCCTAAGACAGCAGCAGTATAAACATTCTTCCCAGACCTATCAAATGCTTTCCTATCTTTGTCCACAGGAATAGTATTAGACACCAAAAGATGTCTGATAGAAGTCACGTCTTGTTGGGGAGAGGAAGCTAACTTTCATGCAACCTGCTGGCTACCAAACAGCATTCTCTGATGCTGCAAGATGGGAGAACAGCTATAAGTGGAGGAAAAAAAAACAAGTAATAAATCATATTATCTTTGTTGGGATTCTGGTATTTATTTTTTGCTTCCACTGAAATAATGCCTTCATTCTAGCAACAGTAAGAGGAAAAAGATGGCACTTCAGGAGGAGGAGAATGAGGAAAAACCTTTCCTCAATCTGATTCCACGTCTTGTGGCACAGGAACTTGAGAAACAATCTAAATCCAATTCCTTCCCCTCAAACTGAGGATCAGAATCAAGAGAGAGGAAAATCTCTCTCTCTCAAAATTCTGCAAAGAATTCCAAATGCAACATCTGGAAGTAAAGTAATCCCTTAATGAAACTCATCCTGACTTTCTGTCTATCCTATGCGAAACACAACAAAAATGGCTAAAGTTACATTTTCTTTTCCTGTGAGAATGCTCAGAAACAAGACTAGAAAACAGGTCCTTCCATAGGCATCAATCTCCTCAGGTGTGTCTTACTGTACAGCCACATCTTTTCCCTCCTCCAAAAATGACAAAATGTAGTTCTCTCTTGCCTGAAAAGGATAGCCGCAGAGGAACTGCCTCATGTTCACGGTCAGTCCCCCATCTCCTAGCACATAATTCTTCTACTTGCGAGAGATGCATCTACATCAGTAAGCTGGAATCTGCTCTCTCACATCACTTTCAGTACTCCTGACAAAGAGGCGATTGTCAGCACAAACACCACACCATCCACATCACAGAGTTACACACTCACCTATGCAGTGGCCCTCAAAAAAACTTGCCTAAACAACAGAGACAACTAAAACACATCCACACACAATGCCAATTACATCGCACAAAGCAGTCAACACACCAGTGTCTCACAAACAGCCCAGTAGGCACAACAATAAACCAACGCAGCCCATAAGGCATAACAATAAATCAAACATACTAGTCATTGGTGACTCAAAAGTGAGACACACGGATGTCCCCCTCACCAGGCTCAACAAGAAGGTCATGGTCATCTGTTTGTCAGGTGCTAGAATCTGCCACATCATGCACGCACATAAGTCTCTCCACAACAGGTACAAATATGACTGTCATTGTCCATGTTGGTGTGAATGACTGGAGACGTACCTCACTGGACTATATGAAGACAGGCATGACTGAGCTCTCAGAGTATGTGCTTCAGGCAGGTGTAACCCTAGCCCTGAGCAGCATCTTACCTTCACCATGAATGATAACACAATGCCAACAAAAAATAATTGACTTCAACAATTAACTTAGTTTCTGGTGTCTTTCCAAGGGGATCCAGTATCTGTCTACCTGGGATGACATGGTTAACAGGCCTCATTGCTTTGCCAGAGATGGCTTCCACCTGTCACCCCTGGGATTTCGGACCTTGGCCAAGGCTCTTGTCTCCCCATTGTGCCTTTTTTAGCCTATGTCCCAAAGACAAACCTTCCAACATGAAAGATATGTCAAAAAGCAAACTGAAGGTCATGCTGCTCAATGCTAGGAGCCTTAATCTGAAAATGCACACATTGGAGGCTCTCTTCACACTGGAAAATGCCGATGTCTGTGCAGTCACAGAAACTTGGTTCATGGCTGCAGACAGCACCCCTGCCTTACCAGGCTATACCTCATTCCACACTTTCCAACCCCAAAAAGAGGTCGGAAAGACTAGGGGTGGTGGAGTCTCTATCTTCATTAAATACAGGCACACCTCCACACTGATTTACCAGCACGACACCACACTGGAATTACTCCAGGTTCAACTGACAGTTGGCAAGACACCCATCCAAGTTACAGCCAGCTATAGACTCCCCTCCATGTCTCAGGACACCCACTCCTTCAACCTGAACCTACTTGACTACATCAAGGTACCCCCTAACACCCTGATCCTTGGTGACTTCAACGACCCCACCATAGACTGGGTGAACTATTCCTGCACTAATGCACTCACCCTACAACTCCTTGACTTCATCAGCTCTAACGCACTAGACCAGCTGGTCTCATACCCCACAAGGGAAAATAACATACTGGACTTTGTTCTCACCAACATGGGTGACCACTGCACCATTCTCATACTATGTTCTTCCCTGGTGAGATCAGATCATCAGTCTGTCTCATTCGAAGTTTCTATCCCACCCAACCCCTCCCCAGCTGTAACCAGGCTAAAAAACTTCTCAAAAGCTGACTACACCCTCCTAAGGGATGGTATCAGCAGCTTCACACTACGACCCCCCTCAGAGGATGCAGACAATTATGCTGAACAGTATGCCAGGTGCAGTATACAAGCACCTTTACAACTGCATGGACTCAGCCATACCCAACAAAACTAAAATCTGCTCCTCAAAGAAACATAAACCTGGTCTGGTGGACATCCTCTATCAACAGGCTTTACAACAAAAGGAAGAAAATGTTGTCCAAGGGTAAAAAGAAAATTCTAAATTGGAAATTCTCCCTCCTCTGCCTCAACAAGCAAATTAGATCACTAGTGAAAAACTCCAAATCCAATTATGAGTTGAAACTAGCCTCTAAATCAAAGGAAAGTACAAGTCCTTCTTCAGTTACGTTAGAAATCTCCATGGCAAAGCCCAAGTTTGTTCGAATTAGTACATAATAGTACCACTTACAATGATCCTGCCAACTTAGCCAACCTACTACCAGATATTTTCAGCACAAACTTCACCCTCTTATCGCCCCCCGCAAAGGCCCAGTCGACATCCCCAATACTTGTCCCACACCTCACATCGCCGTAGATAAAGTGCTAAAGGCCCTATTCAAGGCAAAGAACACAGCTTCCATGGGACCTGATAATATCCCAGGCTGTATTCTGCACCATCTTCAGCAAGAACTAGCTTCTCCACTGAGCACCCTATTCAACCACAGCCTAATTACATGCTTCATTCCAGCAGAGTGGAGAACCGCCATTGTCATCCCCTTGCACAAAGGTGGTCCCACTACTGATCTGGGAAACTCTCGCCCCATTAGTTTGACAAGTCTGATCTGTAAAGCGATGGAGTGTATTACTATGGATCTCATATACAAGGACATAGGCAATCTCCAAACACTCGACCTCACCCAATTTGGATTCATCAGGGGAAGATCTTGCCTACTGAACCTAGATGACTTCTTTGACACCGTCACCAAGGCCCTGGATGAGGGAAAGTCATACATACAGCTTACCTTGACCTGGCCAAGGCCTTTGACGCAATCCCCCACTCAGGCATCATTGAAAAGCTAACAGAACTTAGTGTTAATCCCTGTCTCATCAGATGGGTGGCCAACTGGTTCACAGATAGGTCCCACAAGGTCAAAACAGGCGCAAGCACCTCTAACAGCAGACCTGTCACTAGTGGTGTTCCCCAGGGATCTGTCCTCAGACCCCTACTGTTTGGCATCTACTTCTCAGAGGTCCAGGCAAAGACCAAGGGCCTGTGGCTGACCAAGTTTACAGATGACTAAGTTGGGTGCTGTCACTGACTCCCCAAATGATATTAACATACTGCAAGAGGGTCTCACAGCTTCAGTTGACTGGTACCAACGTCACGGCCTTAAGTTAAATGCAAAAAAATGTATCATCATATCATTCGGAAAAAACATGGCTCCTACTGATTACCACATCAAAGGCAACCCCCTAAGCACACAACCCATAGTGAGAGACCTGGGTACTCAGGTTGACAACAATCTCACATTCGACCATCATGTCGCAGCAGTGGTTAGAAAAGCCTTTTACTTGGTTCATCTCATAAGTAAATGGATTGCATCCAGAAAAAAGGAGGTTATTACCTCTCTATACTCCTCCTTCATTAGGCCTATAATTGAATATAATGCTCTATTTGGTATGTACCTCTCCAAACATCTGCACTAACTGGAAAGGCCACAGAAATACCTCACAAGGAGAATCCAAGGCCTCCAACACCTGTCTTATGTGGCCAGGCTCAAATCACTATCACTTTACTCGGTATTATACAGATTGCTCAGAGGTAATCTGTGTCTCACCTACAAGGCAATATCCATAATTCTAACTCCTTGCGCATTACTCGCTTGATAGACCTAAATCTAATATGCGACATCAACAAAACCTGCTGGAGAGAGAGGTTTGTCTCCAAGAGGCTGCCCAGTCTATGGAATAAACTTTCCATACATGTTAAGAGTACCTCGCTAACCCTCTTCAAGTGCAACCTTGATGAGTGGATGGGAAACCAAAAACTTGTCCCAGGGGTTCCACCTTTGTCCCTTATTAACAGGGGTGACAGGTGCTGACTGAGGATTCTTTTTTGGGGATACACTCTTGGCTAGGCTTGCAAGGGCCCCAGGGTCATTAGCCTAGTAACCTTTTATGATCCTATCTGCAGGTCTCCCATCCTTTTTCAGCTTCTCAAAAAGCAATACCAGAAGGGATGAGAGAAATCTATGAGCAGTCTGAGGTACTTGAAATGGCCACAGCAGAGTCACTCATTGGCAGCTGAAGCAAACAAGGTACTGACTCTACGACTGCTGAGTCTCACACAACGTTTTTTCCTTTTTGTGTATTGGTCAGGGAAAAGCCAAAGAGCGCAAAGCCTAGGCCTCATCTGAGCTGAAAGACTCTGACAAGTGAGTACCAAAGCCTTTGACAGTCGGTAGTATAACATGACTGGAGAACATTTTGAAGTAAATATTTGTAATTACAACCCTCAAAACCACTTGTCCTAGTCCCCAACTATAATTGACAGAAAAGTAAAACCTTTTTCTCATAAAAAAATACATTCTTGAAAGGCATTTCGGCACACAAACCCTGACTAAAAATGTAAATTTTCAGGTAGTTTTTTTCTTCTGACAGCTACTAAAACACAACTCTTGGCCCTTAGCGATAATTTCTGACAAAAAAGATAAACTTTATGTCACAAAAAGTGTTCAAGTAGAAGGTATTCCCCAGTGGCTACTTAACTGCCCAGCCTTGCAGAACCACTAGCTGGCCTTTGATCACATGAAGTCCACAGGGAAGAATGCACTTCAATTACAAGTAAGTTCCGAAGGTTTGGCATCTTAACCACTAACTTTATACCATGCTTTTCAAACTGTTCAGTGGTTAATGTACATGGAAGGTGCCCTTCAGTTTTGGAAGCTACCAGACTGTCAAATTCAGTGCAGGACACAATACATACAGCAGAGGCTACTGCAACAATGATCCAATGATGAACCTTACAGAAGTGTCAGAAATTAAACCCTATACTCTATAATCTGATAGATTTCAGATTTGTATTAAATAATTTGCTTTAATTTCTTGTGATATAACAAATGCTATAGTTTGCATTACTTTATAGTGATGGGGAAATATAGAGAGACTGACAACAGCCAAGCTGTAGTGGCAGAGAGATCCATGGCAAATGGGGTCAAGCTGGCACCACCAGGACTGATTATTTCATTTCACTTTTAGAAGCACGTTCCACTAATTGAAAAGAAACAAAGGAATATATGACTTCCTGAGACAAAGGTCGGATGAAGTATCCAGTTTCTAGGCCTCTGGATGATGCATAAGGAAACAAACTGTCTGTACCTGAGCATCAAAATGAGAAGCAAAGACGCTTAATTGTGTGTGCTCATGTGGACCAAATCCAAACAAACACTGTTTTGCTCAGCTGACAATGTGTTAGGTGCAGCTGCTAAGAGAGTTTGCCAGTGAATGCTACTGTCTTAGCAGACAAACTGCCACAACAGACGGTGCTGATCTGTCCACTGCCACAATAATCTTTTACATGCATCGCTGATATGAATTTGTTCCCCATTGTTTGCTGATGTACCTCATTACCATTACACTGCCAGTGCTGAACAGGCCCCAGAGCAAACCTAATAAGGAAAGTTAGCAGAGATATAGATACCGCTTTTATACTGATATAGAAGGCTGTTTTCTCAGACATGCCAGAAATTATGTACTGCACTAGTCTTGAACTTTGTTTCCCATGCACAGTCCAGACCCTCAACTGTGATGCTCTGATGTGGAGATACAGAAAAGATAGGCATCCCCAACAATAAAAAGATAATGTGAAAGGCTTATGAATGTCTTCCTTACTTACCGAACAAAATGGAATCAGAGTATTCAAAGGATTTTATTAACTAACTTAATACCAACCTTTTAACCAGGGTAAAAGTGGTGCAGTATTCATCACCAAGACATAGCAAGTCACCCTTCCGCAATCAATCATGAAGGTAGGAGGAAAGGCAACACTGATCCATGAGGCTGGTATACCTCAAACATAGGCCACTGCAGTTCAGAGCTCCCTACCAGTCACTGATGCAAAATGTGCAAACAGCATATAATATAATTCGATAACATTCAGTAGTAATGAACTGGACTGTACAGACATGACATATCCTGAATCCAATTAGATCCAAAGACTTATGAGTGTATAGAAACTACTGCTTGGGGTAGGCAGGGATGCAGGAGACAGGATACTGAAATGGGATGCGGCTTGGTTACAAAATGCAAAGTGTCTATACATACAATATTCAGCAAGAATGTCATGTTAGCAGAAGCATGTGTGTGGATAAGGGAATGCAGACAATGCCCATATATGCCTACAAAAAGAAAGTAAGATCGATATTATTACATTTGTTTTACTTAACATTTGTTAACTAGGATAGAACACAGACTACAGATGACCAATTTCAGTCTCAGCCTGTGGGTGGGCTGGGGGTGTAATTGGGAATAGAGATAAGTAATACGTGAAACAGTACAAGTATAAGTATACCTCAACAGATAATCTTATGTGCACTGCACCATATGATGGAAGAAGAAAATGACACAAATAAATACTGTAAGTCATACAAATGATCTGGAATAGGGAATAATGATATGCATGTCCACTGCAAAGGCCGTAATCCGAAGCACAGTACTGGTTACACTCCCCACTGCAAATAATGGCCATATAACAGGAAGTAGCAATGTGGTATGGGTTTGGAGACAGTCGCATTGACAAAAAGGCAGGAGTTTGAGCTGGATGTGGCAGAGTTAAAGATGTCAAGATTTGCACTGGGTGTGATGAGGGTGGACAGGATTAGGAATAAGTATATTAGAGGGTCAGCCCAGGTTGGAAGGTTTGGAGACAAAGCCAGAGAGGCAAGATTACATTGGTTTGGACATGTGCTGAGGAGGGATGCAGAGTATATTGGGAAAAAGATGCTAAGGATGAAGCTGCCAGGTAACAGGAAAAGAGGAAGGCCTAAAATAAGGTTCATGGATGTGGTGAGAGAGGACATGCAGGTGGTTGGTGTGACAGAGCAAGATGCAGAGGACAGGAAGAAATGGAAACAGATGATCCGCTGTGGCGACCCCTAACGGGAGCAGCCGAAAGAAGAGTAATGTGGGAGATAGCTGGCAACTTAGCAAATGCAGCACTGCACAGACACAGTGGTGAAAAGCACTCAGAGTGAGGACACACTGGATTCACAATAAAAAAATAGATACAGAAAGAAAAAAGCTGTAGAAAAGACAAATAAAAAAAGAAACACAGGAACACAAAAACAGAACGCTAACAAACAATCTCATCAATTTTTCTGATTAGGCAGCTCTTTTTCACAGTGGATATTTGTACAGAATGACCAATATATACAGTTTTACATGTTATGCAATGACATATGGGCTATAAAACTGGAAGATCTTGTCAGTCATCTTTAGGACAACCTATTAGCTAAAGACCACGCTATCAAAACTAAGTGACTGAACAGTGCTTTAATAATTTTTAAATATAAATTTTATATGGAGACAAGCTGTTGCAGCCCCCTACTTAACTTATTTAACTTTTGAGTTTCCAAGTTTCAAAAAAACTGCTGAAACAGAAGCATACTAAACCTTCTATGAATCACTGTTTCCACTGCCAGTTTTGACAAGCATCTTCAAATAGTAGGTTATCTGCGAAACAAACTACTCTAGTAACACCTCAGAAAGTGGTAAAAAAATTTAAAAACACAGCTAAATTCTGAGGTATGCTTCATCACATTTAAAAAAATCCATATAATTTTATGACAGAATTTGAGGTTTCCATAATTCAAGACTATGGGGGGAGGGGGGGAATCAATGCTCCCTTATAACATTTGTACTGCTGCACCTGCTTCTCCTAAAAATAGCTTACATATTGAGGCTAAAAATACAATCTCTGGCATATCTGGACCAATAGCAGAAAAGTTGTATCTAGCTGCCTGCGAGCAATACTTAAAGTGCTCAGAAGTACCTATTTTTGTCAAGCTGGGAATAGAGAGCTCAGTACCATGCTTTCATTCTGCCTCTGCTATTTTTCACTGTGTTGTGTTACCTGTAGTGCATTTATTGATACATTATACTTAATCCAAGTATTACACATTTGCATTCTCTTTTTAATTACATGATGGCAGTTTCTGTGTCTTCATTTTTTTAGTTGTGCCAGAGATTTTTATTACTACTGATTCAAATATCCACATAAATTCATTACTGACTCCTCCAGTACCACATCCCTGTAAACTTGTTAGGAAATTGCAGCTTATTTGTGAAGGGGTGAGACCGGAATGTGGCAAGCCAGGATATAAACAGAATTTATTTTGTGACAAAACATAGTAGTATTAAAGTATAATTTTACTGCATAACAAAAGAACAGTTTGTACAAGAAGCAGTAATGTGCATTTATTAATGTATTAGAACCAGTGTGCAGCTTTGTCTAGTTGTAGCAAGTACTACTTTTCTTTCCACGCTTGGAAGATGGTCTACAAATACATATTTTTTCCACAGACATAACACAGGGATACTATAGCACTGTTGACATACATGTGGCAGCAGTGGAAGAAGAGCCACTGACTGTGGCAGGATCCCATCTGAAGCAGAGGAGGGTGTCTGTTCCATAACAATACAGATCAGGACAAGACAGACAAAATAAAACTGATGCAAGCAATGACATACCCAAGCTCTGCAACACAGAGCACTGACTGACCATGCTGTGGATCAGATATTATCATACCCAAAGTGGTGGGCAGGGCACAGATCATTTACAGAGGTAGGGGTGCGCATAATGCTGGAGGACATGATCACAGGAGAGATGGAATGGTCATGGGTGGTGGATGTAGCAACCACACATATGGCTAGAAGACTTAGAACATCAGGGGATCACATATCCTCTAGTGATGTGGTGGTGCATCCATGACTGGAACTCTAGATGGATGTATAACATAACCCCCAAAGTGACAAGACTGGAAGCATTCATTTCAAGGGATGGGTGTCAGCAGTATGCAGTGGAACCCTGTCATGGCTCCCAGTGCTGCATTTTAGTACAATGTTGGGAGTCCATGACCATATGAATGAGCATTAACAGGTGTTGCCTGCAGTATTACTTCAGTGGAGGGTGATGGGACTAAATTACAGGACCATGAAAGGCATTACCTGGTACAATGTGCTCACAGTGCAGCAGAAGAGCACTGTCCATGTACATAACAATGTCTGTACCAAGGAGGAAAGGTATCCACAGACTGTGTGACAGTGAAGCTGGAAGCCATATAGTGTGTGCCAGTTCTATAAACCTGGTATGCAACAGGTAGATGGTTATCCGCATCAATATGGATACACCAATGGCTGCCATCCAGACTACCAATGCCCACATAAGGTACATCTGCACCAGGTCCTATGTGCCATGTCACTCTGCAAGCATTAGAGAGTGGCACATAGTCTCTGCAGTACTTGCAGTTCGCCACACAGCATACTCAACATCTTTGACTTGGTGTGAATATTTAGCTGATTGTGCCATGACTACTGCCCTGCACATTCTTTAATACCAAGGTTGACACAAGTTCTGGGATAGTCCTTGAGTCAAGGCAGTGACAATCACTTACATGCCTTTCTCCAACGTTGACTGCACACACCTTGATGGTAGTGCAGTCCTTTGATGCCAACTTTAGTTGTGACACCTGTATAGCAGAAGTGAGGTTGACACAGATGTGACAACCTTTGCTGAAGACAAGTAATTCCAGAGGTTCATCCTGCCCCTCCATCATCATCTCCGTTGTACATGATGCAAGTTAGTCCACCGAGGTTAGCAGTACTGACAGTGCTGAGGTACAGTACCATGAGCATGGTGGCATCATCAACCACCAACACCCTGTTCTTATCAGGCATGTTCCAACCTTCTGTGCTGGATACACTGCCAACGGAACCTATGAATACATACAATCATACTTCCAGCAATGCTGGACAACATCTGTGCCTCTCACCAACATGAGGAACAACGACTGCTACATGTAAATCATAAAGACAACCTATCTGCCTTGGGGTGCAGGTTGTCACGGTTGCAACTGATGTCCATGAATAACAAATGCATGTGTCTTTTATCTGAGTAAACCATTCACAGGTGCAAAGCATTGCCTTATAGCCATGGCACACCTTATTACTTCAGCTGAAGCATTCCAAAAAGACATATTCAATGTCAAAATCAGTCCGCAGCCAGGTCACTAACAGGTATGGTAATTCTCTCACTTTCCCCAACAAAAGATACCAGGAATTCCTCCATCCCCATGAGAGACTGCATTGGTGGTCTACCTCCAGTGGTCAGCTTGTCAGTGGCAATTTTTTGTGCTTTAGTCCTGGCATATAGTAACAAATTAACGATGCTGCAATGCATCTGCACGGTCATCCTATTATGGCTGCCATGTACCACTCCCTGCTATTGATGATCCTGGAAGCCCCTGTCTTCCTTACCCTTCTCAAGTATATGCTTCCCATCTGTCTCTCTCTCCCTTCTCTCTGTAGGGCCTGAAGTAGCAACTCAGTCTTCTGTGTGGCAAACTTTTCCAGCTACTGCCCATTCCTTTGGTCCCATTGCCAGGATTTGTACACCTGTGGGTTACAAGTCCAACAAAATACACTTGCATTTGCGAGGAAAGAATGAATTACATTAAATTTAACAAGTGTTTTTGTCCATTTAAATATAATGAGAACTTCATCAAATGAAATCTCTCAAATTCCCCAACCTTAAATGAACACCTGTGGGTTATAAGTGCATGTAAAGCTGTCCACGCCAGCTGATAAGTGACGCTACATATTCCACCAGCACCCCTATTGTGGCCTCAGCCCTGTCTGATCTAATGCAAACATTCTGACACTGTGCCATGAACTAGCAGCTGTGGGAATGGTAGCCATGCTTGCTGCCCATTGGACATGTACAGACAAAGTATGTGCCTGGGATGCTCTACAACAATTACCTCCTGTACCATGTCATGCTGTCTATGTGCACACAACACACTTTTGCGACAACTACAAAGCAGGACAGTGAATGGTTCTGACTGCATTTTCTGTGCCTGTCACTGTGACACCACCCTCTCCCCCAAAAAGAAAAGCAAATTGTTCTGCTTGCTCCCTAGGCCATATACTGCAATCTCTCCTACCTGTCCTCTGTCAATCTGAGCCTACCCCCATAGACCACAGCACAAAGTGCTCTGTCCTGACTCTGCCATGTTGAACTCCTGACACTTAGTCTGTCATCTTGCCTTTTGTACTATTAAACTACATATTCCACTGCTCTGTGACAGTGAAAGTTATTTCCATGCACCTAAAATCACTGTATTACTGAGGTCCACTACGAGTTCTCCTGTCTACTCTCACTTTGCCTACAAAAAGTGCACTCTGACATCTACTACTGTCTAATTTATAATTGATTTCTATAATGAGGTCTCCTGCAAAAGGGAAACCACAGACGTTCAACATCTGAACAATGTTGCAGTGACCTAAAATGTTTGTGCCAGAATTCAACTGATCTTCAGCTTTCAAGGATAAAGGGCACTTACCAATCTACTAACGGTCTAGAGATCCAGAGGAGCTCTGCATAAAAAGGACAGTTACACCACCAAAATAATCAAAATTTGTTGTCACTTAAGTGCGCTCCTTTCTGCAGGACCCATGAAAATGCCTATTAGCTAGTGATCTTTCAAGTACTGGCAAATAAGTCCCCTTCTGGGGAAAATCTTCCACTAGATTTATTTTTCTGAAGAAAACTCATGTTTTTTTTTTTCTTTTTTTCTGACTAAAATCGTGTGTTTGCTATGAAACAATGTTTTGTGGCCATCATTACATTCCAAAGTGGGTGTGTGTAAATGTTCATGTGAACATTTTTTGTACCAGCTTTCCCAACAAGTTTTATAGGTCTGTGTTTGGGGGGAGGACATTGTTTATAGGGAACTGTCTGTGGTTTATTTAACTCAGCACCCCTTGCTTTCTTCTTTACCTGTTAGCAACTCATTCAGACTCCATTATCCATCTATTAAGCATCATTTTTGCCTTAACCAATAGCACATCTTCTAGTCCCTGTGGTTCCTTCTTCCCCTGTCTGCAAAAACAAAAAAGCTGTCAAGGAGTCTTGAGGTGTCAGACTGGTTCCTTTGTTTTTATTCAGTCATTGGTGTATGATTTTCCTATGATCTCTCTTGGTTCCTCAGACTGTTAATTTTTCCTCCGGTCCCTCTGGTGTTGCACTAACAGCCATTATTGGTCCAGTGGACAGACGTCCTCTGTAGCTATATGGATGCTTTTACCAAGCAAAGGAGAACCCTGTCAGGTCTTAAGGGAAGGGAAAGGTGAGGGTTCTCGACTTAATTGGGATATGGAGGCTGAGCCTGGGATGAGTACTCT
The DNA here is from genome assembly GCF_019279795.1 of Protopterus annectens. Taxonomy (NCBI): domain Eukaryota; kingdom Metazoa; phylum Chordata; order Ceratodontiformes; family Protopteridae; genus Protopterus; species Protopterus annectens. The sequence goes on along the minus strand of NC_056734.1, from coordinate 1,006,636,382 downwards.
CCCACACAGGCGATTTCTCCCTAAACCTGAGTCTTCATCTTCTCTTGTGGCATCAGGCTGCTATAGATAAATGGGCTCTAAATGTAATTCAGGAGGGGTAAACTTGGCAGCTGGAATCTCTCCCTCCTATCCAGAGGATTCTTCCTTGCCCAGTAAACCAAGTCTCACTGTTCACTCCGATTCTGCATCAAATGCTTTCTCAGGGAATAATAGAACCAGTGTCTCACTAACAATTTCTCAAAGACTTTTATTTAAGGACTTTTCTGGCAGCAAAAAAAGGGAAGGATCCTGGAGGCCTGTGCAGGACCTTTCTTTTCTATAACTTTTTGTCAAGTTTCCAAAGTTCAGAATGTTGCCCACTCAGTCTCTTTTGCATGTGCTCCCCTTACTAGCTTTTCATGGTACCACTCGACTTAAAGGATGCCTGACATCACATTCTCATAAGCAAGCAGTTTAGATGTTTCTTTACCATTCTGGCTTGCATTAGCAATTCTCTGTCTTACCCCTTGGACTTTCCACTGCATCCAAGTTGTTTCTAACATGTATGGCTCCCCTAATTCCATTCTTCCAGGGCTTCATCACCTTTGATGGCTTTCTGGAAAAGGGTGGACTCCAAAAGTATTCCAAATGCAACAACCTGGTCCTCTGTACATACTGTTACAAAGCACTACAAATTGAATTCCTTTTTCAAGGTCCAAAACTGGCTTTGTCAGGGGCCTCCTGGATTCTTAATCTACTTTTCCTCCTTCCTTCCAAGTTTCTAAGCTATAGTAATCAACCCAAACAGCTTAGGCTACTGCAATAGTGACCTGATGGTGAACATTGTATGGTTAATGTAAGTAAACCTCACCTGTTGCAGAAACTGCCCCTCCCTCCAACCCCCTTCTTTTGGTGCAATTTCTTTTTTATTGCCAGGGTGTAGATGTGTATACAAAAAACAGAAGGTACAGAGGTCCACACCCTAAGTACCCAAAAAGACATGCACAGCAAATGGAACATCCAAAGAGGGTGCAAGAAAGCCACTAATTTGATGTAGTTTAAAAGTTTAATATACACAACGTTGAGCACTTTCATCCTTAAAAATGAACAGCAGAATGACAACATTTCCCAAAGCGTTTTAAACAGTAATGGAAAGGTGCTACAAATTAACAGGCTAACCAATCACAATGCTGGACATTGTTTAAAAACAAATGTATTACGAAGTTTAACTTTTACACTAGCCAGTTGTAAAACACTAGGCAGCAACACAATTAGCTGCTCTTAATTTTAATACACTACTGATGGACACCATGTCATTTAATCCAGGCAGAATACTAGCATTTAATCTTAAATGCCACTGAAGCTCACGATACTCTAAAATGTCTTCCCACGTCCCCCTCTTGGGTTTGGTAAAAATTTTTTTTTTTTTTAAAGAACAAAAACTTATTTGTACGTGCAAGTTGGTTTGTATAATGTGTTGCTCTCTTGTTGAGTTTGAATTTAATTTTTTTTAATAGTCCTTTCAATTTTACGAATATAAAATGAGTGGCAGTAATCACAGAAAGCTGAATAGATCACCCCCATTGTATTACAATCACAAGTCTTATTCAGCCTAAATTCTTACAGAATAGTTAACTTTAAAACTTCACTGAAAAAATACATTTTCACTGGCGGTAACAGCTGCCCTTTAACATACCTTTATTTTTCTTGGCACCATTAATTATTTCGTTGCTCACCACCCCTACTTCTAGTTTTTCTATTAAATTCATATGTCTCTTGAATGTAAAATGGGGGGGCTGTGCCTACTGTATATCTGTGACATGGGGGCCACTAGTTAAAAGCTTCCAATTACTTGTGACAATATTTTTAATGACATTAGAAGCATTGCTGAATTTAATTACCACAGAATTTTTACAATTTTTTGTGGTACTTTCATTACTATTACCTGTTGCTTCCTTGCCAAAAACTGGAGGAAAACTACTTTGTTCATTTTGATACCACCTCGGTTTTGATTTCTTCCACCAATCCCAAGGGATAATTCTCTACTGACAAACATTTCAACCAACTTATCAATTTCTTCCAAAAACCATATATCATCTAATACTATTCTAGAAATTCTCACCATCTGGCCTTTTACTAGACTCCTATTTTTGACAGGGTGGATGGATACGAGAACAGTGTAAGAAGTTATTGGATTAAGTTCGTTAAATTGGTCTAGAAGAAGATAATGGAACGGGAAAGAAAAAGGACCACTTCAATAAGACTGGTGATGTTAGGGGGAAAATCCATGTAAAAAAATGGACACAATAAAAAATAAAGATAAAACACAGCAATGAGAAATGTGAACATCTACCGTTATCAGTAAGTGAAACTTACACAACTGTACTATGTTTATTATTTTCAGTGCTGCTTGATGATTATTAAATCTCATCCAACCAGGGAGGTGGAAGGACAATGATCCACGAGACGCTGGAGAATGGTCCTAGAAAAGCCAGTGTTGGACCTGGAAAAGAAATCCAGTACATAATGCTTTGTAAAAATATGTATAGAGGATTGGGTAGTTGGCTCTAGAATGCTTCTAGAGTCTACCCCTTTCCAATAAACCATCAAAGAAAACAGGGTCTATTAGAATGTGCCATAACCTTGCCTGGAAATGTTTTATCATGGTGGGAATTACAAGAAAAGAAATAAGTCAGGAAAAAAATGGAATTATCTGAAATGACAGAGGTTATTCTTTTCCAGACCCATACTTGGAATTTCACACTTGTATATCTTTCCTAAAGGACTCAGTATTGACAGGATCATACCAGTTTGCTAAAACATGACCAGAGTATATAGAATTTGTTCTTAGTCATTCAAATTCTGAAAAATACAGAAGACAGAAGACTAGATACAAGGTACACTCTGAAAGTGGTAAGGGCATATATTGGGGATTTATTTTTCTACAGATAACCCTATATGCATGGAAAAGCAAAAGGGTGAAACCACACTGAACGACTACAACCTGGACACTCTTGCAGACACCAGAGGAATAAACCAGTTAGTCGTAGTCCAGATACAGATTTGCTGTATCCAAGACTTTGTAAGATTCTGAGCCCCCAAGCCTTTCTATATCGAAGGGAAGCCTTCTAGCTTAATCTTGTTTCTTAGAACTAGCCATTTTTTAGTTTCAGAACTCAAATCTGTTTCTTTGAGCTCAGCACCTGTTCAGAACTCATTGTAAACACTAAATAAGCTAGAAATTACTACAGCACTCAACTTAGCTCACTTGTCTAGATGAAAGCAGTTTTTAGTACTTAATAAATAAGCACCTATCCAGCATATCTAAGGGTCAGCTCCTGGTGTTTTCTCCTGTCTACCTGATGAAACTGGACATCTTGGGGCAATGCAGCAATTGCCTCATGTACACAGACAACTCTCTCCTCCTACCACCCATTACCACAACCTGCGAGAGATGCACTTATATAGCCAAACTGGAAGCAAAACTCTCTACACCCAAGACTGGACTAGATAGTCAAGAGGAGAAGGTAAACACTTGCACCACACCACACTCATCACATAGTCCCTCAAAACCTACACCACCAAAACACACACACAGAAACACAAAACACACACCTACATTCTCGGAGGCTCTCAATAAAAATCTACCGAAGCAACAGGGACCTCCAAAGCAGAAACGCAAGCAACATCCACCCCCCCCAACACAACCCAAATGACACATAGCCCCCCAAATTCAGTCTGCAACTCAACCACAGCCCTTAAGGCATAACAACGTACCCAACACTCTAGTCATAGGTGACTCTATAGTCAGGCACACTGATGTTCCACTCACCAGGCTAAACAAGGAGAAAGTTACTGTCAGCTGCCTGTCGGGTGACAGGATCTGCCACATAACGCACGCACTCAGTTCACTCCACAACAAGTACAGATATGACTCTGTCATTGTCCATGTTGGTGTGAATGAGGTGAGACGTACCTCCCTGGACTACATGAAAAGAGACATGGAGGAGCTGTCCGATCTTGTAGCCCAGGCAGGTATGACTCTAGCCCTGAGTAGCATCCTGCCATCTCCCAAAATGATACCACAGTACAAGGACAAAATGATTGACTTCAACAAATGGCTAAGCTTTTGGTGTCATTCTAAGGGGATCCAGTATCTGTCTGCCTGGGATGACATGATTGACAAACCACGATGCTTTGCCATTGATGGCCTGAACCTGTCGCCCTTGGGATTCCGGATCCTGGCTAAGGCTCTTGCCACCCCTATAGGGCCTTTTTTAGGCAAGGTTCAAATGACAAATTTACCACCGTAACAGGTACAAGCAAGCAAAATCTGAGGGTAATGTTACTCAATGCAAGTCTAAACCTCAAAATGCACTCACTTGAGGCACTCCTTAAAATGGAGAACATCGACATCTGTGCAGTGACAGAGACCTGGTTCAAGGCTCCAAAGAGCACTTCCGCATTACCAGGCTATAATTCATACCACACCTTTTGGCCATCTAAACTGGACCGAAACATTAAAGGCAGAGGCGTGTCCATATTCATTAAGGATATCCACACATCCAAGCTAGTTGCTCAGCATAATGCATCCGAGATTATCCAAGTGCAACTAACTCTGGGCAAGACCAAAATCCAAATTGTAGCTTGCTACAGATCCCCCACCATGCCCCAGACTTCCCACTCCTCATTTCTTGATACACTGGAAAATATTAGGGTACAACCTAACACTCTAATAATGGGCAATTTCAACTACCCAACCATTATATAGGAAAACTACTCATGTACCAACTCTTGTGCTCAACATTTTCTGGAATTCATAAATTCCAATGCCTTTGATGAACTTATCGACACCCCCAACCAGGGGCAGCAATATCCTACACCTGGTCATTACCAACATGGGCAACCAGTGTTCCACACCAGAGGTCAATTCCTCGTTGGTCAGATCTGTCCACAAGCTAATCACCCTAGACATCCACATCGCACCCCCACCCTCCATTAGGGAAACCACTGTAAAACATTTCTCCAAAGCAAACTTTACGCTTCTTAAGACAGAAGTGGTAAACTTCAAGACACCCATGCTGACGGGACAATACAGGTACGACTGCTGAATCCTACACAAATGCACTTTATAAGCACTTACACAAGTGCACGGATCGTGCAATCCTTAACAGAACCAAGATGCTATTCTCCAAAAAAAAAGAAGCCAATCTGGTGGTCCCCTGCCATAAACCAACTCTACAACAGAAGAAAGAAACTGTTGCAAAAAGAATTAAATCCCATGATTGGAGGAACTCCCTGGACAGCCTCAGTAAGAAGCTGAGATCCCTCATAAAATCCTCCAAAGCTAGTTACGAAAACAAAATTGCCACTGATTCTAAAGGCAACCACAAAGCACTCTATAGCTATGTAAAGAATCTTGATGGCAACACTCAGATAAGTACAGTTGTGTACACTTACCATAAATGTAGATGCTCAAGTGTATTCACTGTGGCAATCATCACACCTGGGTTACCTGCCTGCAGGTAGCCCTCAGTCGGCCCAAGTACCAGAGTCTTGGGATTTCTGTGTCGGTTACTGTCGCCTCTTCCATGACGTCAGGTCGTCAGGGGTATAAAACATGCAGACGATGCCATTACATCAGTTTTTCTTGCCCCAGATGTCAGGACCCCCAAAATAGGAAGCTATTACTTGGTGTGGAACACCTCCAGTAAAAAGTAAATACTCTGCCATAAAAGATGTCCATAAAGAGGATAAGAGGAAAGGATACAGAAAACCAGGAGGATGGAGGTAGGGAAACCAGGACAGCAACAGTGAATACACTTGAACATCTACATTTACACAACTGTGCTATGTTCTTCATGTTTCATTGTTGCAGTAATCACACACGGGTTGATTCCCAAAGCTGAAGGGTGGATGCAGTCAAGAGGGTAGGGCTGGCTAGCAGGCCTTGTAAGACTGCTGTAGCAAATCCAGCCCTGGATTTAGAAAAAATAGGTAAGTAGTAATGCTTGGTGAAAGTGTGTACAGAACTCCAGGTTGCAGCTTCCAGGATGTCCCTGGTAGTGGCTCCCCTGAGAAATGCTGTAGAGGTTGAAGTAGCTCTAGTGGAATGAGTTCTGATCCCCAGAGGGGTATGTTTTCCATGGTGCTTGTAGCAGAAATGGATGCAGTGTGCTATCCATTTGGAAATGGTTTGCTTTGAAATGGCCTTGCCCTCTGCCCCTGTAGCAAAGCTGACTAGCAGCTGGTCAGATTTTCTGAAAGGCTTAGACCTGTCAAGGTAGAACCTGAGCTGTCTGTGCACGTCCAAGCAGTGCAGGATCCTTTCCCCTTTATTCTGAAGATTAGGGAAAAAGGTTGGCAAATGGATGGATTGGTTTAGACCCACACTGGATACCACCTTGGGCGTAAAGGAATGGTTAGTCCTGAGGAAAACCCTGTCAGCATTGAAAATAATGAAGGGCTCCACCGCCATTAGTGCCTGTAACTCAGACACTCTTCTTGCTGAAGTAATAGCTAGAAGTAAGGCTGTTTTCTAGAGAAGAATTTTAAATCTGCTGAAGCAGCAGGTTCAAAGTGTGTGTGTGTGTGGGGGGGGGGTGAGCCTCTCAAGTACAAAGTTAAGGTCCCAGGTCAGGTTGGGAGTTCTCCTAGGGGACCTTAAATTGTTAGCTCCTCGCAGGAACTGTTTGATGAGTGGGTAAGAAAAAAAAGGAGGCTCAGTATTATAATGAGCAGAGATGGCAGAGGCATGAATCTTAATGGATGAGAAGGATAGGCCTCTGTGGAGCAGCTCTGCTAGGTAATCAAGGATTTGAGGTAAGTTGGACACAGCTGTGTCCTTTCCTTGAGACTGACTAAGAACAATGTCTTTCCCACTTTTCAGCATAGGATTTCCTAGTACTAGGCCTTCTGGCCTCAAGGATGACGTCCAGCACCTATTTGCTGAGGGATGCTGGTGGTACATTTAGGGAAAAGCCAGGCTGCAATGTATAGGGTTTGCAGCTGTGGATGCAAAATCTGTCCCTCCTGGTGAGACAGCAATGAAGGTGTGTGATGTAGGTGCCAGGGTGGCACTGCTGTCAGACTGCGTAGGAGTGGGTTATCAGTGCTGGTGTGGCCAGTCTGGTACAATAAAGATTGCCCTTGGCCTGTCCTGTTTGATCTTGAGTAGTACTCTTGAGAGGATGGGCAGAGGAGGAAAGGCATAAATTGAAAGGTTTTCCCATGTAAAGGATAGGGCGTCCACCTTCCAGGCTCTGCTGTGAGGGTTCCTGGTGCAAAATTTGCTCAATTGGTGATTTTTTTTTTGTGGGGGGGGGGGGGGGGGCAAAAAGGTCCACCTCCGGTTTAGCCCACCTCTGGGTTAGAAGTTTGAATGAGTTGGGTTTCCCGTTTCCACTCGTGAGGTTCCAGTAGATTTCTGCTTAAGTCATCTGCCAGTGAATTTTGCTTGCCTGGCAGGAATTGAGCTTGTAGGCACACTTGGTTGCTCAAGGCTGTGTTCCACAGAGCCATGGCTAACCTGCACAGTGGGTAAGAATGAGTTCCACCCTGCTTGTTTATGCATCACATAACTGTGGTGCTGTCTGTCTTTATCAGGAGCTGTCCTGGAAGGATAAGGTATTTGATGAAGACTGTCAGAGCATTCTGTACAGCTAGCATCTCTTTTTGATTGACATGCACGGGAATTTGTTCTGGGCTCCATTTGCCTTGAATGCATTTGCCTGCCATGTGAGCCCCCCATGCATAGTCTGATGCATCTGTTGTCGGTTTGGGCAGCAAGGGGTTGAGTGAAAGGAAGTCCCTTGTTGTGGTTGCATGCTTCTGCCCACCAAAGGAACTCTGCCCTTAGACAAGGTATGATAGGAATCACTGTTTCCAGGGTCCTGGGAATGTTGACACCAGAGACTTAAGTACCACTGAAGTTTCCTCATATGCAGTCTTGCATATGGAATTAGCAGAATGCATGAGGCCATGAACCCTAGGGCTTGCAATATTTTCCTTGCAGATAGCTGGGTTTTGTTGGCCATTAGTCTGAAAGAGTTTGTCAAATGGACCTGCTTTTCTGGAGTGAGGAATGCCATCTGGGAAGTTGTGTTCAAGCTTGCTCCCAGGAATACAATTTGTTGGCTGGGCACCACTTGTAATTTCTTTTCATTGATGGTGTACCCTAGTGAAGTTAGAAGTCCTTTTACAAATGCCAGGTGTTGAAGTAGCAATTCCTGACTGTCCACCTGAATCAGGCAATCGTCCAAGTATGGGTAGATTTAAATATTTCTCTGTCTACAGTATGCAATGGCTGGAGCCAGGCATTCTGTGAATACTCTGGGCGCAGTAGATAAGACAAAGGGAAGTGCAGAGAACTGATAGTGCACAGAGCTTGCCCTGAAACGTAGATATTTCCTGCAAGACTCCCTTATGGGGGTGTGCAGATAAGCTTCTTTTAAGTCTAGGGTGACTAACCAGGCATCCTTGGCTAGAATAGGAAGAAGCTGTTGCAGTGTAAGCATTTTGAATTTTGGGACCACCAGAAAGGTGTTGAGAATAGACAGATCCAGGACAGGGCACCAAGAGCCCTCTTTTCTGGGCACCAGGAACAGTCTGGAGTAGAAACCCTCTCCCCTTTGTTCTACTGGAGCAGGTTGAATACCCCTAATATGGAGAAGGGAAAGTACTTGCTTTTGAGCCTCTGCCCACTGGTTTGGAGGAAGGTTTGGCAACCCTCTTGGAGTTGGCAGTGAGTGGAAGTAGAATCTGTATCCCTGGGATACAATGTTTAGAACCCATCATTCCTGAGTAATGGACATCCAATTTTTTGCATGAAGGGCGAGTTTTCCTCCTAGGGGCGCAAGGACTTGGGCATTGCTGGGAAGGATAATTGGAAAGTCACTGTGAACTTTTTCCATATGGGGGTGACTTACCACTCCCTGGTTTTGAGGTGGAAACACTCCATTGTTTAGATCTCTGCATACCCTGAGACTGTAGTCTTGGTGGTCTGTTTCCCCTGGGTTTGGACTGAGAACGCATGAGAGGGAATGGAAAGGACCAGTTTTTTGAAGGCCAATGCCCATTGAATCTAGCTGGCTGCACCTGTAAGAAATCTTTGACGGTTTGCATAGATTAAGCTTTTTCTTCCATCTTTTTAAGAACTTCTGCTTTTGTGCCAAACAAACGCTCCTGATTTAATGGAGCATCTAGTAATTTTGCTTTGACATGATCAGGCAAGACTTGTTCCTTTAGCCAAGTATGCCTTCTCAGTACAGACCCAGTGACAACAGCCCTGCAAGATGCTTCTAAAGCATCAAACCCACACTGCAAAGTATGTTTACTAACTTGGTTTGCAGAACGCATTAACTCTTGTAAATCTTTACTTTCTGCACAATCTGGAAGTAACACCATTTTTGTTTAATTAGTTCCATAATATGTTGCTGGTACTGAAACATGTGAAACTGGCAATTCAAAGCCTTGATGGCAAGAGTTGCAGAGGTATATACCTTCTTACCCCATCTGTCTAAAGCTCTAGAATCCCTGTCTGAAGAGGTAAGGTTTTTGGTTGTAGTAGCCTTAATGGCTTTAGGTCCCTGGGAAATGATCTCTGTATCCGCAGTAGGATTCTTAAAGAGAAATTTGTGAGAGTCAGGTACTCTTTAGTACCTGTCAGGTTTTCTAGGAGCTGGTGGAAAGGTGTCAAGAGTAAGACTGGACTCCAAGAAGACTTCATCTACAAAATCCAGGACAGGGGGTAGAGCTAGAGGCCTGTGTTGAGGCAAATCTAAAAATTCCCTGAATCTCTTTTTGAATTGAGGATAGTCCTGGCATTCCCAGGTATGCAAGGTTTCACCAAAAGAAAAATCCTCTGGAGGGGAGGCAGAGGGAATGGATTCCTTTGCATCTGAGTCCTCATAATTAGAGAAGGGTATGTCCTGGTAATCTGAAGGGTCAGAGTCATCTGACTCCCGGTCTGTAGAATCAGGAGGAGATTCACTTCTTTGTCTTTTGGCAGGGGAAGGCTGGCTTCCCCTAATTAGAGAAGTGAGGTCTTCAGCCATTCTAAGCATTTGTTTTTGTGGCATGGGAGCTTGAGCATGCGCTTTGGACGTCGGTTTTCTAGGCGTAGTGCGAACTCTGGGCCTGAGACACTCAATAGTTTTAGTTGGAAATGAAGTTGTTGGTTTAATAGGAATATCGGTAGATCAGAATACACCCTCAAAAGCCGGTGCCTGCACAGCGGCTCTGGACCCATCCAAGGTAGAGACATCTGCAGGTTCCATAGTCAAAGAAGCATCTTGCTGCATTCCGGACTCCAAATGGGCCTCAGCAGAGTCCTGCGAATCTGTAGAAGTGGGCATCAGGGGCTGCAAAGGAACCTCAATGAGTACTGGCGGACTGGTGACTAACTTAGCGGAGGCATCGTCAGCAGTTTTTGACCCATGCGGTCTGTCTCTGCCTTTGTGCTTTTTCGGAAGATCGGTAGTCAGATGGCTTACCGAAGCCATTTTGGAATATGGAGAACGAGAGCGAAAGGATTTAGCTATAAAAATAGCCCGACGACAAATGGTTCAGGCATTAAACAAGGCACAAATCCGACAATGAGGGATATCGTGGTCTGGGTCTAAACAGGTGACGCAGTAAGAATGAAAATCTGTGAGGTATTTGCTATCCACAGGCAAGACAATTGATAATTTTTTTCTGACATCAGTTAGAGCAAGAAAAAAGAATCCCCAATGGGGTACTTAGCTTTAGAAGACTTCTGGTCTGAAACTCGAAAAAACGAAAATTTCAGGTAGCAGCCGATCGGCACTTGTGAACTGCTTCTGCTTCGGGCTCCTTCTCGGCAAGAAACACTGATGTAATGGCGTCGGCTGCATGTTTTATACCCCTGTCGACCTGACGTCATGGAAGAGGCAACATCAACCAACACAGAAATCCCAAGATTCTGGTATTCAGGCCGACTGAGGGCTACCTGCAGGCAGATAACCCAAATGTGATGACTGCAACAATGAAACATTCAAAACATCTGCTCTGAGTTACAGCACAATGGCACTAAATATTCAGAACCAACTGATATTGCCAACATCCTGGCAGATAGGTTCAGTGCTAACTTTACCCCCCTGTCATCCCCTAAAGGGCCCATCTCTATACCAGAAGAATGCAAAGTTCTTGTAATCACGGCAGCACAGGTAAAAAAAACACACTCTCCAAAGCCAAGAACACAGCACCCATGGGACCTGACAACATCCCAGGCTGCATTCTACAAGAACTACAGAATGAACTGGCACCCCACCTAAGTACCATGTTCAGTCATAGCCTCACCTCAGGCTTTGTGCCCACTGAATAGCGCACAGCAATGGTTATTCCACTCCACAAAGGGGGAGCCCCATGTACCCCGGGAACTAACGCCCCATTAGCCTGACAAGCCTGTTCTGCAAGGCTATGGAAAGTATCATCATGGAACTTATAAACAATGGCACTGGTAATCCCCAAACTATGGACCCTATCCAGTTTGGGTTTGTAAAAGGCAGATCATATCTCCTAAACCTGATAGACTTCTTTGAAGTGGGCACCAAAGCCGTAGATGAGGGTAAGGTGGTTTAAACAGCCTATCTAGATCTCGACAAGGCTTTCGACACCATCCCCCCAACTCTGGAATTACAGATAAACTCACTAAACTAGGTATAAATCCCTATGTCACAAGATGGGTTGCCAACTGGCTCACTGACAGAACCCACACTGTGAAAGTAGCAGACTCCAAATCTGACTTCAGACCAGTGATAAGTGGGGTACCACAGGGTTCAGTCCTGGGTCCTCTCCTGTTTGATATCTACTTCTCTGAAGTACAGGCTAACACAGAAGGTCTTTGGCTAATGACGTTCGCAGATGACTGCAAACTAGAAGCCATAATCGAAACTCCTAACGATGTGGACATCCTACAAAAGGGCCTCACTGAGACAGATGCCTGGTGTCAAAGCTATGGCCTCAAGCTCAATGCCAAAAAGTGCACCGTCATCCCCTTTGGTAAAAACTCTGTACCTGTGAACTACAACATAGGCGGTAGTCTACTTAACACCGAAAGTGTGATAAGAGACCTTGGGACACAGGTGGACAGTAGTCTCTCCTTTGATAATCACATTGCCACAGTAGTCAGGAAATCCTTCTATGTGGCACACCTCATCACAAATGGTTTCTCATCCAGGAAAAAAAGAAGTTATTGTTCCCCTCTACTCATCACTCATTAGACCCATTATAGAGTACAATGCCCCTTTTGGTATGTACCTCACAAGACATCTACAACTGGAAAGGCTGCAGAAATACCTCACAAAGAGGATTACCAGCCTCAAACAGATGTCCTGCGCAGTCTCAAAAAACTCCAGCTTTACTCCGTCGCATATCGCCTACTCAGAGGTGATCTCTGCCTAACATACAAAGCTATGTCAAACCCAGAGATGTTGGACATGCTCCACTTAAAGAAATCCTAATCCTTCCAAGCTACACTCTCTAGGGACCTAAACCTTGTCACCACAACAAACAGAACATGCCGGAGGGATAGATTTCTGTCCCAGAGACTTCGCATACTCTAGAATAAACTACCTATCTATATCAAACAAAGCTCTTCATTAGCACTGTTCAAGAAAAATCTTGATGATTGGATGGGAAATAAGAAATTCACCCCGGGGATCACCTCTGTGGCTCTGCTCGACAGTGACACAGGAAAATAATTTTCTTGGGTGGCAAAAGCCAGGGTAACCTTTTTGGTTGGGCTTGTATAGGCACCAGGGCCGATAGCCTAGTACCTACCTATGAACCTATAAAAATTACTCTACAGTAAAACAGTGTTGGGGAAACTTGGGAATTTTGTGCAAAGGAAGAAGATCAAATTAGTACATACTTAATGAAATAAAACCCAGACTGTTCAATGGAATGAGCCTGACGGTAAAAGTGAAACTTAAACACACTGCTCACATAAAGTAAAGACAGGATTCACAGGAGAAGGCACTACTGCTATGAAAGAATGAAGGCAAAATAAGAGTGTGGCAAAGGCTGAGATGAACAGACAGAATTACTAAAGTAATGACTATGAATTTGAAAGGGCACAAAGTAGTAGTGATGGATGGGCAGACCTGACATAGTGTGCTAAAATCCTTGAAGACATGTGCACAGAATTCCCAAATGTTTCCCCCAAAACCACATTTCAAAAGCATTTACTTTCTATCTCACAGCCATATGTCATTAGAGAAACCCACAGCTTTGATAATGCAGACCTTTTTTGACAATTTGATGTCTTTGCACTTTTGCATTTTCCATGGATGAGGAAAAGGTTACTGAAGCAATGGATTTTGGAAAATCTGTACACAACTCATATCTGGACCAAAATGAAGTATTCTACACCATCCCACACTTGGTTACAGTTGACAAACCCATCCAGCTAAGTTTAACTCCTTGTGAAACTTGATGGGTAGCAAACTGGCTCAGAAACAAAAGCCAGGAAATCAGGATGAGTGGGTTAACCTCCTCCAAGAGACCTGACTAGTGTGGCACTTCAGGCTTTAGTCCTTGTGCCACTCGTGTTTGGCATTTATTTTTTCACAGGTCAAAGCTAATGGAGCCATCATAAACTTAGATGATACCAAGCTCCTTCAGGACGGCCATTTCCAGACAAATAGCTTGTGCCAAAATCATAGCTTAAGCTAAATGCCAAAAATATATATAACAGTTTCCTGTAGCAAGCATGTAATCCCCTAAAAATATCACAGTGACAAAACACCCCTGAAAAATGAACCAATAATTAAGGACCTTGGAACTCATGCAGACAATGAGCTGTGCTTTGTTAATCATTTTTCCCTATTACAAAGTTCTTTTTCACAGCTCACCTTATTAGTAAAAATACGGTGTCCAGGAAGGTGATCATTCCACTGTATGCATCATTTACTAGGCTAGTGGTAGAGTACAATGCCTTCTTTGATATGTATGTCACAACTCAAACAACCACAACACCTTCTCACCAAAAGAATAAAGGGCCTAAATTACAAAAGCTACACTGAATGCCTCAAAGCTTTGTCCCTATCCTCAGTATTTGACAGACTACTGAAGGGCAATCTCTGTCACTTACAGGGCCCTCTACCCATCCCATCCTTTGAGACCTACTGCACAATCATAAGCACTATGGTGGTAGAAACATCCATCAAGAAATCTTAATGTCTACTGCAACCGAACATGCTGCTGAGATAGATATGCTTCACACAGAATACCACTTCTTTGGGACAGTCTTCCTCTCCACATAAAACATGGTAAGCCTCTTACTCCTAAGTGCAATCTGAACAAATGGATGGGAAACGGCAATTCATACCTTCAAACCATATTTTAGGTTTGTGTTTGTAACATCTATATGAAACTTTCTATATATATTTTAAACCAAGGTTTATATCTGAAGTATTTTACACAACAAAAAATATATATACATATTTATTTATTTGATTTTAACATTCAGATTCATTTACCTTTAAGGTCTATGTGTTTCAATGCATTTTACATGTTTAATTGAACTTGTTTATCCATTGGTTCATTTTAACTAGATTAGTTTATTTATTCATCAAAGGAAGAGAGGTTAGGTATCTGATGAAGTTATTTTGACGAAAACATATGTGGATTTACTTGTACAGCGTTACTGTGCTGCTGTGAGTTCGTTTGCTGTGCTGTGCTGCTGTGATTTCGTTTGCTGTGGATTTATTTGTGCTTGTGTCCATTAAAGAAGTTGTCCGTTTGCTGAGCTCATTGTGTGCCTTATTTCAGGTTTACTAGTTTTAATTTTGGGCACTCAGACCACTTGTTTTGGTTTATTTATAATAGGGGTAGGATGCAACTGTCTGGCCAGTTCTGGGTTATTCACACTTACAATACAAAGGACTGTGGGTTAATACGATTTAATACTGTTTAAATACAAGGGTTAATAATTTCATGGAACTGTATGATTCTGAAGATCTTAATGTATTAAAAGCACAGTAAGTACCTATGAACCAAAGAGCCGGGCTCAAACAAAACAGAAATAGATATACGCATACATTACCATTGTCAAACAGATGTGAACAAGCAACATAAAAACAGACAATGTATGAACAATACCTTACAAAATGAGTGGCACTTTATTTACATACACCTTTTAGTTCATTTTATTACCAAATAATAATAAAGTCACCCATTGTGAGCTTTCTACCACCCAATATAACATTTTCGCATTCCACCCAGAAACTACTACAATAACAAAATAATTTAACATGGCATTGAAACTAATATTGCCCTCCTCCTCCAGTAAAACCTAGGAAACTCATTTTACCGCAAATTAGTTTACAAAAAACAACTGCAATGTGTAAAAGTATCCATTATTTATGTGTGCCCTATAATAGATCTCCTATTCATCAAAAAGGGAGAGAAAGTACAGTTTTGTACCTACCATAAATGTACATGTTCGAGTGTTCACCCTGCTGCAGTCATCACACTTGGGTTATCCTGTCATCAGGCTGTCCCGCAGTCGGCCGGAATTCCGAAGTCTTGGTCCGGCGTCAGTTGCTGTCGCTTCTTCCCCGACATCAGTGCGCCAGGGGTATATATAATGCATCCGACGCCATCCTCTTCAGTTTTTCTTGCCCCAGATGTCAGGTGCCCCCAAAAAGGTGGTCAGTAATTAGTACTAAATAAAATAATTTTGTTGCACAAACACAAAATCCCTCCAGCTATAAGCAAATACATCAGGAAGGTATTGTATAGATTTAGCCAGTTAGATCAGAGGGGATGGAGGAAGGGTAACCTGGACTGCAGCAGGGTGAACACTCGAACATCTACATTTATGGTAGGTACAAAACTGTACTATGTTCATCGTGTTACCCTGCTGCAGTCATCACACTTGGGTAGAATCCCAAAGCTATGGATGGGTGGAGGAGTTATAGAGGGTTAGAGGAGGCTAGAAGGCACTGCAGAACTGCAGTGGCGAAGCCAGCCCTGGTCTTAGAGTAAAGTGGTAAGTGATAGTGTTTGGTAAAAGTGTGTACTGAACTCCAAGTTGCAGCTTCCAAAATCTCCTTGGTTGGTACCCCCCTGAGGAAGGCTGTAGATGTAGCTGTTGCCCTGGTAAAGTGGGGCCTAATGGTAGCAGGAACTGGTTTTCCATAATGGGTATAGCAAAAACGAATGCAATGTCCTATCCATTTTGAAATGGTTTGCTTTGATATAGGATCCCTAGTGAAGCTGTAGCATAGGATACAAAGAGCTGGTCAGATTTTCTGAAAGCCTTAGTTTTATCCAAGTAGTAGCAAAGTTGCCTGTGAATGTCCAAGGAATGCAGGAGTCTTTCTCCTTTGTTCTGTGGGTTTGGGAAGAAGGTGGGTAAGTGAATGGTTTGATTTAAAGACACACTGGAAACCACCTTAGGCATGAAGGAAGGATTAGTACGTAGAGAAACTCTGTCTTGATGGAAAATGAGGAAAGGTTCCACTGCCATTAATGCCTGCAGCTCTGAGACTCTTCTAGCTGAAGTTATTGCTAGCAGCAGGGCAGTCTTCCATGATAGGAACTGTAGATCTGCAGAGAAAGCTGGTTCAAAGGGAGGTAGCGTAAGTTTTTCCAGAACAAAATTGAGGTCCCGTGTTGGTGTAGGTGCTCTCCTGGGGGGCCCAGTGGATGCGAAAATAAGGGTGGTTCTGTGTTGTAATGGGCTGAAACAGCTGATGCATGGATTTTAATGGAAGAAAAAGAAAGTCCTTTGTGCAACATCTCAGTTAAATATTGTAGAATATGAGGCAGGTGAGGCTGAAGTGTGTTTTGGCCTTTAGTTTGGTTGCACGCACAAAACCTTTTCCATTTGTCCGCATAGGCCTTCCTGGTGCTGGGCCTCCTAGCTTCCAGAATAACATCCATAACTGCTTGGGAAAGAGGAGTTGGCTGAATGTTTAGGTGATTTTCCATGCAGCCAGAGTTAAGGTTTTTAACTGGCTGTGAAGAATCTGATTGTTTTGCTGTGTGAGCAAATGGGCAGTTTGTGGTAAAATCCAAGGTGGACCTTGGGCCATATTCCTCAATAGTGGGTACCAGTGCTGGCGTGGCCAGGCTGGGGCTATGAGTATCAGTCGTGGTCCCTCCTTTCTGACTTTCAGAAGCATCTTTGTGAGGAGAGGCAATGGAGGGAAAGCATATACTGTCAGGTTTTTCCAGCTGAATGAGAGTGCGTCCACTTTCCAAGCTTGATGGTGAAGTGTCCTTGTATAAAATTTTGTTAGTTGGTAGTTTTGAGGACTGGCAAACAGGTCTATGTCTGGAAGGCCCCATTTTTGAGTTAACATTGCAAATACTTGTGGATCCAGTTTCCACTCGTGGGGATCCATGATGTTTCTGCTGAGGTTGTCTGCCAACGTGTTCTTTTGTCCTGGCAGGAATTGAGCTTGTAAGTGAACTTGGTAAGCCAGAGCTGTGTTCCACAAGGTCATTGCTTGCCTGCATAGAGGGTAGGAGTGTGTACCCCCTTGTTTGTTTATGTACCACATTACTGTGGTGTTGTCCATCCATATAGTAAGTTGTCCTGGATGTAATAGATTCTTGAAGGCTGTCAGAGCATTCTGTACAGCTAGCATCTCTTTTTGATTGATGTGCCGATTCCTTTGATCTGCAGACCATATGCCTTGAATGCACTGCCCTGCCATGTGTGCCGGCGTAGTCCGATGCAGCTGTTGTCATAGTTTGCCTGGCTGGGGGTAAGGTGAAAGGCTGACCCTTGTTGAGGTGACATGCCAGTGACCACCATAGAAACTCATGTTGTAGGCAGGGGTTGAGAGATATCATTGTATCCAAGCTGTGGCTGTGCTGAGACCATACGCTTTTTAGGTACCACTGTAATTTCCTCATATGCAGCTTTGCAAATGGTATTAGTAGTATGCAAGATGCCATGAAGCCCAAGGCCTGCAGAATTTTTCTTACAGGTAGTTGGGTCTTTGTTGCCATTGTTTTGAAATATTGTGTCAGTTGCAGTTGTTTGTCTGGCGTCAGATAAGCCTTCTGGGCCGTTGTATTCAAGCTGGCACCCAGGAATGTCATATTTTGTGAGGGTACTAGTTTTGATTTCTTTTCGTTTACTGTGTACCCCAGGCAACTTAGAAGATGTTTTACAAAAGCCAGATGTTGTAAGAGGATGTCCTTGCTTTCTGCTTGGATGAGGCAGTCATCCAGGTATGGGTATATTTTAATTCCTCTTTGTCTGCAGTATGCAATTACTGGTGCCAGGCATTTTGTGAAGACCCTGGGTGCAGCAGATAAGCCAAAGGGCAGTGCAGAGAATTGATAATGGGTTGAACCTGCAATGAAACAGAGGTATCTTCTGCAACTTTGTCTGATAGGGACATGCAGGTATGCCTCCTTGAGGTCCAACGTTACTAGCCATGCTTTCTTGCCCAACATGGGAAGAAGCTGCTGTAGCGTTAGCATCTTGAACTTGGGTACTTGTAAGAAGGTGTTTAGAATTGAAAGGTCCAGAATTGGTCTCCAGGCATTGTCCTTTCTGGGAACTAGAAAGAGTCTTGAGCAAAATCCTTGGCCTTGCTCTCCAGTAGGTACCAGTTGAATGGCTCTTATGTCCATGAGAGCTGTAATTTGTGTCTCTCTGCCCATTGATTTTGTGGCAAATTTGGCATTCCTCTTTTCATTGGCAAGGTGTGAAAATGGAATCTGTATCCTCATGAAATTATGTCTAGGACCCATTTGTCCTTTGTGACAATGTGCCAGTTGTCTGAAAAAAGTGCGAGTTTTCCTCCCAAGGGGGCTGCCAAGAGAGTGCTGCTTGGCCAGATGAGATGCAAGTCACTGAGTTTGCCTTCTGGTAGTTTGGGACCTGTCTTCTCCCTTCTGTGCTGCAGTGCCCCATTGTCGAGGTTTGTACTGGGCTTGTGGTTGTCCTCTGCCTCTTGGACGTCTGTATTTACCCCTCTGTGGCCGGTCAGTAGCTGGAAAGGACCAATTTTTTGTTGGCCAATTTCTGCTGAAGCAAGGGGGCTGTACCTGTAGGAAATCTTTGACTGTCTGCATAGATTTTGCCTTATCCTCCATTTTCTTTAAGACTTCTTCTGCTTTAACTCCAAAAAGAACATCCTGCTGTAAGGGAGCATCTAGAAGCTTTGCTTTAACATGATCAGGCAGAGTTTGCTTCTTTAACCAAGCATGCCTGCGTATAACAGACCCAGTGACAGCTGCTCTGCAGGAAGCCTCCAAAGAATCAAACCCACATTGTAAAGTATGTTTGCCCACCTGTTCAGTTGCATGCAACAGATCCTGCATTTCTTTCAATTCAGACTGTTGAGGGAGTGTGCTCATTTTTTGTTTTAACTGAGACATTAGAAATTGCTGATATTTTAACATGTGAAACTGGCAATTTAGTGTCCTCATAGCTAGAGTGGCTGAGGTGTAAACCTTTTTCCCCCACCTGTCTAGTGCTCTGGAGTCCCTTTCAGAGGGTACAGGATTTTTAGCGATAGAAGCCTTAGCCCCTTTGGGACCCTGGGAGAGAGTCTCTGGATCAGCAACAGGACTTTTGTAAAGAAATTTGTGGGACTCCGGCACTCTATAGTATCTGTCAAGTTTGGCTGGAGCAGGAGGCAGGGAGTCTGGGTTCAAACTGGATTCTAAGTAAACATCATCCACAATGTCTAAAACTGGGGGGATGGCAAGTGGTCTGTGCTGGGGGAGTAAGAGAAACTCTCCGAGCCTCTTCTTTGTGTCAGAGTAGTCCTGACCTTCCCAGTGAAAATGTTCCCTCATAGTGTGTAAAGTTTCCCCAAAGGAGTAATCTTCAGGAGGAGAAGCTGAGGGAATGGAATCCTTAGCATCAGAAGCTTCATAAGGGGAGAAGGAGTAATCTTGGTCCTCAGAGGAGCCTGAAGAAATAGACACTTGTTCAGAGGATGCATAATCTTCCTCTTGTCTAGACCTTTTGTCAGGAGGGGGTTGGGAACCCCTGATTAAAGAGATCAAATCTTCAGCCATTTTGAGCATCTGTTTCTTAGGCATGGGGCCTTGAACAGGGGACTGAAGTGCAGCCTTTTTAGGTTTAATAGGAGTCTTCATCTTAGAATATGTTTTAAAGGTGAGCATCGTTGGTCTGAAGACGCCTTCAGAAACCGAAGATGTTTCTGCAGCACCGACATCTTTTTTAACAGTGTCGTCGGTAGGGGCTGAACAAAATGGCTGCGTCGGCCTGGTACTTTCCACCAAAAGTTCCAAAGCGGTCTCGGGTTCCAGATCTGCAGTAGTCAGGGGCTGCGTAGGAGCCTCACTGAAGACCGGAGAACTGGGGACCGGACCAGCCGAGGCCCCGGAGTCTGGCTTGGGTCTAGGCTGCCTGTCCTTATCCTTGCTTTTTTTGTGCACGCCGGTAGTCGGTTGCTCCGATGGCATAACGTAATTAAATTTTCTACCGAAGTAGTGTCGTGCGAAATCAAAGCGTCATTTTATAGTACGCTTATTGAACCTAGCACAAAAATGACAACTAGTGACGTTGTGGTCTAGGCCTAGGCAAGGTATACAGTAAGAATGAAAATCCTTATGAGGTATTTGCTTCCCACAAGAAATACAATTGTTAACTTTTTCTGACATCGGTTTGAGGCAAGAAAAGTTTCCCCAATGGGGTACTTAGCTTTATTGAAGACTTTGGTCTGAAATTCGAGTTCGAAAATCTCAGGAGTCGGCCGACCGGCACTTGCGAACTGCTTCTGCTTCGGGCACCGCGCGGCAAGAAAGAATGGAGAAGATGGCGTCGGATGCATTATATATACCCCTGGCACACTGATGCCAGGGAAGAAGCGACAGCAACCAATGCCGGACCAAGGCTTTGGAATTCCGGCCGACTGCGGGACCGCCTGACGACAGGATAACCCAAGTGTGATGACTGCAGCAAGGTAACACGATGAACATCCATGCACTTCTTTCACATTTTCATACTAACTATACTAAATATACATCCCTTACTCTTTATAACACTGTTGCAGTTTAATATGCACCCCTGAACTACACTGAAAATAATCTTCAATACTGAAGTCAAGACTGGGCTTATACACAAATGTAAAAAATGTTTTCTGTATATAAACTCCATTACATAAAGCCATGTGCAACTTAAAGAATAAGTCTTTGTAATAATTCCTAGATAAAAAAAAAATCCGAAAACGTAAGTAACAGATTCACACTGTTGTAAGCAATGACAAAACAGTCTATAACATTAACCTGAAAGATACAAAATATTAACGTTCCTTCAATTAATACATATTTTCTAAAATAATCCACAGACATATGCAAAATGAGTGTTACTTTACTTACATACACTTTTTAGCTTTCATTTTATTACCACATATATACGTGTGTGTGTGTGTGTGTGTGTATATATATATATATATATATATATATATATATATATATATATATATATCTATATTTATATATATATATATATATATGTATGCACATATATATATATATATATATATATATATATACACACACACACACACACACACACACACAGTTTCAAGACGGTGCACTACAGCTGCATATAACAAGGTCTGCATCTTAATCTACTACACATTACAATACAATAACGCACATACCTTCTTGCTGAGTAACTGGTTCATAAGACAGGACATACTCATCTTGCCCACCTAATGACAAAAGATGACAAAATGAAATTGTATTAAAGTCTGAAAACATAAGCCAGTTAACAAAATGGACAAATCAACATTTTCATATCGCTTTTACAATGAAGCGCTGAATTACTTTTTTTTTTTTTTTTTTAATTAGCCACCTGGCTGTGTAAACCTGGGCTATAGATAATTGTCACTATTGAAGTGACACCCTGACCCCATGTACAAAAATATGAAAAAGGGGCTGTGGATCAATGGATTCAACACATACATGCTTTTTGCACTTCTAAAGGTTTATAGATTTTTTTGTGAAGGCTTTCACTGGCATGGTAGCATGTCTGTAAGTCATAAAAAAGGGTTTTTACTGTGTGTGACAACTTATGCTTGAAACAAAAAGTAAAACACCTCAATTAAACACTACCACCGATTACACATCTGATTTCCATACATTTCTTTGATAATTCCCTTAATCAGTGTTAACTTGACCTACGGCAGCAACCAAGACCTACATGGATGGGAACCCAGTATGTGGCACATAAGCTTTGTTCTTGTTCACTGCTCTACTTCTACACAGCATTTGCAATTCCCAGAGTACTGTGCTCTGTCCTTCCTGTGTGATCTAACACCGAACCCCAACTAATCCAAAATCAGAATTCTCCTGTTTCCTACCAGCAGAGGAAAATGGAGAAGTTGCAGATTATCCAAAATTAAGACCCCTTCCTCATAGACATAAATGTAACTGTTAGCATATTATGGCAAACTAAGGTCTGAAATACTCAAACAGTTCCATGTTTTTGTCTTCTTAGAAAAGGTCCTAGCACCTGGAAGCTCCTATGACCAGAGCAGTTCCCAAAAGGCTCTCCCTTGCGTGTATCTTGTACTGATACCACCAAAACAATTTAGAAGTGTCCGAATAGCTTTAAGGTAGTCGAATCAGCAGGTCAAGCTTATGGTAATGAACATCAGCAGGGTTAATTTAAGCTTGCAATCTCAATTCCTCAGTGTAACACGTGCGCTCACCTAACTTCTGAAAAGACTGTACAATAAAGGAGACTCTCATTTGAAGAACCAGAAGTCACCTTGTCATTTTTATGATTGTAAAAGAGAATCTTTTGCAGCATTTTGAAAAATAAAAATCACTTAAAATCTATGTTAAGCTCGGAGCTCTAGCTGCTGGTTCGATTAGCTTAAAGTTATTCGGACACATCTAAATTTTTTCTTTGAAAAAAAGAAAAACTCAAGTACAATGCTGGAGAGTAAATTCTTCATGCAGTTACAAAAAGTAATACCATATTGGGTACTTACGTATTATTGCAACTACGCAAGTTCTGATTTAAACTACAAGGCATACCATTAGGCGAATTAACTGTCAGAATTCCACAAATGTTAAGCAACCCGTAGGAAAGTTATGGTCGTGTCCCACAATAGGCAATAAAATCTGCATGCTGTAAACAGCAACTGACACCAGCAGAATTTAAAAAAAAAATGGTTTATAATTGTTGTCTGGTAAGGTCTCCTTAAGCTGCTGTAAAATACGTACACACTTGTTGTGACAATAACAGGAGTTGCTTTCGCATGCGTTTCCTGAAGGATATGAACTCTGACATTGTAAAATGTTATTTACTGACTTTACTGCAAAGTACTTTATCAGAAATCCCCCACTGTTTATTGCCCTGCTGACACCGTCCGTTAACTGTGTGTGTCTTTAAAAGCCGACAAAAATGTTGAAATTTTCCTGCAAGTGCAACTACATGGAGCACATAAAGCCCCATGCAGTACACAAAATTATGATCGTCTCATCGATCAAAGCCTGAAATTATGTGCTAGTGACATGGATGGTAACATTGTCCTCTCCAAATTTGTGGTCCATCCATTTGTCGAGCAGAAAAATAAGGTGATTATGATCTCGGAACCAATCGCTTGCAAAAGAGCCACTTGCCCTGCTCGGAATGTGGTTGCATTAGATGGAATGTGGTTGCGATAATATGAAAGTACCCCATATTGTGGAGACAGAACCTGAGGAAATGGGCTTAATATGAAAGCACAATTGTGTAAGTAAACATCTCAAAACAACAGATATTCAAATAAATCATTGTTACAGTAGCCTATGCTGTATGGGACCTATCCCTTGGGACTGGCAGCTTTTCAAAGCTTAAGGGCATGTTCCAATCACTCCAACTTTCTCCATATACAGACATCTGGAACGCAAATTACCTCAGAATTTTTTCTTACGAACGGAGGGAGGCAAGAGCCCTGAAAAAAAAACTTAGAAACTATTTGTGACAATTGGGGAGAGATGGGCGAAGGCTGCCAGCCTAGTCAAATAGAATTTGATACATAATTCTATCAACTGTATAAATAAATGTAAAATACAGGCTTGTGTTTTTAAATGTAAGAAAACACTGTAAAATGTGAACTTCAAGACTGTTGCAACATTGCCATCCTGCTGTAAGGAAAACCAAGCCAAGTATTTCAAAGGTGTCTTTTTAAACTGAAAAGATCTTATGAATATCTTTAATGTTTTACAATTCTGCTCCAGTGCGGCTGGATGAAGGTTTCATGCCCATTGTTATTATGTTGTTTATGACCATAATTTAGAAGTGGAAGGAGCTTTATTGCTGTAGTTTCTGTTATAATATACATGTGAAATGTCTTCTATTGTTGTAAGTTTCTATGCAGGTGTTAGATTGCTAAATAATGCAGTTTGTTTGCCTGGGAAAACCTAAGTGTCGAAAATTATGTAATTTGGGGAGGGACTCAGCAAGCATGTTTGTTAGTAATGTTTAAATATTATTTCTCACAAGAGACTGTGAGCATTTTGACTTTGGACATCCAACTTATCAGCACTCTGCCTTATGCTCACGTGTAAGTTTTAGCACTGTGATTTCTTGTAGGAATAGTTAAAGCTAGTAAAGTTTAATTAGGTATTCTTTCTTTGAAATCAGACTTGTCCTACTGTATTGTTTTAAGTTTCTGTGTGATCTCTGAACTCTTAGATATCTCTGTGGTGTAGTAGTTTTGTCTTGCATTTTAATTATTAAACATTTTTAAAACCTTCTACCTCTGGCTGATTTGTGTAGAGATAAGCTCTAGAGTACATTGCATATTTATAGAGGTTATTGTAATAGGCCACTCTAAAGTAAGCCTTGACTGTTAAGTCATACTACCATTGGATAATAATATTGCACAGTAATTGGACACCCTTTTAAGGGCCTTTTAGTAGCTGATATTAAGTGGATGCTGGCAGTAATTACTACCGTATAGTCTGGGTAAAGGGGCAAAGTTGGAGAATCTTTGTCAGCCTTTCCCAGGAGTGTCTGTGAAGTTGTATAAATACTTATCTCAAAGTGTATGCGTGTGTTGTGTCAGCTACTTGGCAGGGACATGAAGCACTGGTTGGACAGAGAGGATATTTGAGATTTTAGCTTGGCCAGTTAGACTGAGACCTGGACCCTATATCTGTGCCAGTGGGGAGTCTTATTGGGGACCTGGAGAGCAAGGGAGCAACCAGCCCCAGACTGACTGTGATCTCTGTGTGCACTTAAGGGAAATTGTACTTTACTGTGTGTATTAGTTATCCTTTCCTCTTCTATGAGACTACCTCCCTGGTATTAGTGGTGAGGATTGAGGCTCCTTGCCTGCTGGGTCAGGGCACGGTCGTCACAAGTGTTTGGCAGCGGTGGGATCTCTTTCACATACTTATTGGCTTGTAGTGGTGAGGGGTAGAGCGAATTCCTGTAGCTTATGTACAGTGATCTCTAAAAGTGTTTGGTACTCTAAAACAGCCACGCAGTGTATGGTCAGAGTTCAGATCACAATTGTTTTACTTCTTTTGTTAGCTTAGTGCTAGTCAGGGTGAGCAGGCAGCATGTCAGCAGAAGAGTATGGAAAGCTGACAAGGAGCCAGCTGGCGAAGATGTGCCAGGCTAGGGGACTGGTGCATGGAAACCTGACTAAAGCAGACCTGACTGCAGCCTTGGTTACAGCTGCATCAGAGAACAGCAGCCTGGAGGACAATCAAACTGACAGTGGACATACAATATCCTCGGAGAATGGACAGCTCAACCTTTTTGCAATGGACTTAAAAACCCAGCTGGAGCTAGAGAGGCTTGAGATGGAGGCCAGGCATATGGAACTGGAAGCAGCCGAGAAAATGAGGAGTCTAAAAGCTGAGGAAAATGAACGGCATAGGAGGCATGAGAGGGAAATGCTGACTCTTCGCCAGAGTCATGGAGGTAATGGGAAAGGGAGTAACCAGACCCCAGAAGCACAAAAGGTCAGTAAATTTCTTCCACAGTTTAAAGAGGGGGATAATTTTGATAGTTTCATTCATATGTTTGAGTGGGTATGTAAACAGTATGAAGTTGACCAAAGGCTCTGGGTATGGTTCCTGGCCCCCTTACTCCATGGTAAAGCTGTAACATCTTTAGCAAAAATGCATGACACTGACTGTTTTGATTATACTGCTGTAAAAAGACATTTATTACAATGTTTTAAGCTAACACCTGAAATGTACAGGAAAAGGTTTTGTGAGCATAGATGCAAGGCAGATAAAAATGTATGTGTATATGTTGTTGAACTGAGCACTTACTTTCATAGCTGGGTGAGTGGATGCCAGGTCACCACTTTTGAAGGGCTGGCAGACCTTTTGGTAAGGGAAAGGGAACAAGCCCTTAGCACTTTGCCTGAGGACATGAGGATCTGTTTAGCTGATAAACAGTATGCTACTTCAGAGAAGTTGGGGAAGAAGGGAGACCTATACCTAGCAAGAAGGGCAGCCCTGCACAGGAAAGGGACCCCAATACTGCTCATGGGACTAAAGGAACCCATGGTGGGCAGCACAGACTGCCTCAACAGAATCCGCCAGTAGCAGGGGAAGCCACTAGTCCAGGTACACATCCAGGAGCTGGGGTTACATGTTTTGACTGCAACCAGTGGGGCCATGTAGCATACAGATGTCCACAGAGGCAAGGTGGGGAACCAAAGGTGAGGGAGCCAGTAAGTGGGAAAGACAAAATGCTAATACTGGGTTGTCTTGAGACAACAGGGGTATGGAAATACCATCCTGCAGGTGTCCTGAGAGGGAAGAATTTGGATGAGGCAAGTACTATGTACTTATGCAGTTACATGCAGTCAGGCTAGGAGACAAGCATGTGGGGCTGGTAGCCTGGGGGAGACCCAGACAGACTGAATACTTGCAGCCAAGACTGCTGAAGTGGTTACTTCAGGGAGGGAACTGCTCTGTAGCAATGAAAATGAATGTGAGCCACACCTGCTTGTGGGTACTGATGTTCCCTTGGACAGGGTAACTGCAAACGTAGAGGTGAGTAGTAGTACCCAAGCTGACAGTGAGGCACTGCTGTCAGAGGATGCCAGACTTCCTGTGGAAAGGGAGCTGGGAAGGGTTACAAGGAGAGATTTGAGATAGGCTCAGCTCTCAGACCCTACATTGCAGGGCCTGAGACAGGTAGCTAGGGAGGCACCTGATTCTCGAGGGAAGGGGGGATCTGTATACTGGAACAAAGGATTACTGTACAGAGAGTGGGCCCCTGAGGGAGGGCTAGAAGGTGAGAGAGTACAGCAGTTGGTAGTGTCTAGAACTTACCATCTGGTGCTTCTAGCCA
The DNA here is from genome assembly GCF_019279795.1 of Protopterus annectens. Classification (NCBI taxonomy): domain Eukaryota; kingdom Metazoa; phylum Chordata; order Ceratodontiformes; family Protopteridae; genus Protopterus; species Protopterus annectens. The sequence goes on along the minus strand of NC_056734.1, from coordinate 1,006,609,114 downwards.
TAGCCCATGATATTCCCTTTGCAGGTCATATGGGCATAAAATGTACAAAGAGGATTATTATGCAAAACTTCTACTGGTCTGGAATTTCCAGAGATGTAACAGGGTACTGAAGGACCTGTGAGCAGTGTCAAAAGGTAGGCAAGGCAGGAGACAAGGTGAGAGATCCTTTGATGCCTTTGATTCAGGAGCCATTTCAGAGGACAGCTATGGATATTGTGGGTCCTCTGAGTATGCCAATTTCCACAGGGAAAAAGTATATTCTAGTGATTGTAGATTATGCTACATGATACCCTGAGGCAGTGGCTTTGTCCTCCAGTGAGGCAGAGAAGGTGGCAAATGCTTTTCTGGAGATTTTCAGGAGGGTAGGCTTCCCAAAGGAAATACTGTCTGACAGAGGTGCTAATTTCATGTCAGACCTGCTGGCTTGTCTGTGGAAGTCCTGTGGGGTGAAGCACATGAAGACCACCCCTACCATCCCCAGACTAATGGTCTTGTTGAGAGGTTAAACTCTACAATCAAGTCTATGCTACTGGCATTTGCAGATCAATTTAAGAGGGAGTGGGACAAATATTTGCCCCATCTGTTTGCTTACAGAGATGTTCCCCAGGAATCCACAGGTTTTTCACCCTTTGAATTGCTGTATGGGCATAGAGTGAGGGGACCTCTATATTTAATTCGAGATGAGTGGGAAGGTGAGTGTGAGTCTCACAAGGAGTCTATTGTGGCATAGGTTCATAGGTTCATACTAGGCTATCTGCCCTGGGGCAATTATAAGCCTAGCCCGATTTTGTTTGGCTTACGCCACCCCTTGATTTGAGTATACTGTGCCCTTTTTACGGTTTAGTTTACTGTGCCTCTGTCTAATAGAGACACGGAAGTAATCCCCGGAACAAACCTACGATCCCCCATCCACTCAAGACTCTTCTTGAAGAGATTCAATGAGGTGCTCTGCCTAACATGAATTGGAATTCTATTCCAGAGCGAAGGGAGCCTCTGGGTTATGAATCTGTCCCTCCAGCAAGTCCTACTTATTTCTGTGCTGAGGTTCAAGTCCCTCGAGCGTGTGGCTCTAAGGGATTTAGATTTACTGAGGTGGAGCATGTCCATTAATTCTGGATTGGACATAGCTTTATATGTCAGGCATAGATCGCCTCGAAGTAGGCGGTATGCAACTGAGTAGAGCTGGAATTTTTTTAATCGAGCAGCATATGGCATCTGTTTGAGTCCCTTGGTGAGGTACTTTTGGGGTCTTTCTAATTGCTGCAGGTGTCGGGTAAGGTACATCCCAAAAGGGGCATTGTATTCTATGATGGGCCTGATGAGGGATGAATAAAAGGGCATGATTACCTCTCTTGATCTAGATGTAAATCCTCTCATGATGAGGTGGGCCATGTAGAAGGTCTTTCTAACCACTTTGGCAATGTGGTTGTCAAAGGAGAGATTGCTATCAACTTGGGTCCCCAGATCCCTAATTACTTTCTCTGTACTTAATGGTTTACAGCCTATGTGGTAGTTTGTGGGCACATTGTTTTTGCCAAAGGGTATGACTATACACTTTTTGGCATTTAGCTTTAGACCATGGCTCTGGCACCAGTTATGCGTCTCTGTGAGACCTTTTTGAAGGATGTTTGTGTCAGCTGGAGAGTCGATTATGGCGCCCAGTTTGCAGTCATCTGCGAACTTGGTGAGACATAGTCCTCCCACGTTGACCCGTACCTCGGAAAAGTATATACCGAACAAGAGCAGTCCCAGGACAGAACCTTGTGGGACACCACTTGTGACTGGTTTCGAGTCTGACATGGCTCCAGCAACTCTCACTCTGTGGGTTCTTTGAGCCAGTTTGCGACCCATCTTGTGACATAGGGGTTTATATTTAAGCTGGATAGCTTATCTATGATGCCCGCGTGGGGTATTGTGTCAAATGCCTTTGCTAGGTCTAGATAGGCTGTGTGGACTATCTTCCCTTCATCTATGGCTTTGGTGACTGTTTCAAAGAAGTCAACCAGGTTCAAAAGGCAGGATCTGCCCTTGACGAAGCCCAGTTGGGTAGGATCTAGTGTCTGTATGTCCCCGATGTCTTTGTTTATGAGCTCCATGATGATCCTCTCCATAGCCTTGCAGACTAAGCTAGTCAGGCTTACGGGGCGATAGTTTCCAGGGTCCGTGGAGGCTCCACCTTTGTGGAGTGGGACCACTGTTGCTGTACGCCACTCTGTGGGCACATACCCTGTAGTGAGGCTGAGATTGTACAGCTGTTTTATTTGAGGGATTAGTTCCTCTTGGAGTTCATGTAGGACGCAACCCGGGACGCCATCTGGTCCCATGGAAGCAGTGTTTTTTGCTTTGGAGAGGGCAGCCTTCACCTGAGCATCAGAGATGTTTGGGAGGCAGCCCCCTGCCGGGATAGACACTTGCTCTTTTGGGGGGGAGGGGGTGGAGAAGTTTGCACTGAACCTGTCTGCCAGGATATTGGCGATGTCTGTGGGTTCAGTGTATTTTTTGTCGTTTAGAATCAACTCAGAACAAGTCTGGGAGTTGCATCCCAGGTTCCTAACATAACTGAATAAAGCCTTATGATTGCCTTTAGTGTCCTGTGCAATTTTTCTCTCAAAGCTGGCCTTGGAGGATTTTATGAGGGATCGTAATTTTTTGCTAGTACTGATCAGAGATGCCTTCCCTATTAGGGATTTTACTCTAGCATGTAGTATCTTCCTCCTTCTTTTGTACAGTCTATTTATGGCATATGTTCTGAACCTCAGGACAAGGCTCAGGGAACTCATGGGCCTGGCCCAGGAGAACCTGGCAGAAGCCCAACAGCGGAAAAAGGTGTGGTATGACAGGAATGCTCGAGCTAGAGAGTATGCTGTAGGGCAACAGATGATGGTACTCATTCCTGTCAGACACAACATGTTGCAAGCAGCTTGGGAGGGACCCTACAAGGTGGTAAGAAAGGTAAGTGATGGTAACTACATGGTGGAAGTGCTAGGCAGATGGCAGGGGCATAAACTGTACCATGTTAGCATGATGAAACCTTACCATGATACGGAGACCCCTTGTGCTGAGCATTTGCAGTGGATTGCAGGAGGAGTCTGAGAGAGATCTGGGGACTGATCTCCTCAGTGAGGCTCGGGCTGACACCTCGGTGGAAGGGGTAAGCAATGTCCCAGTAGCTATCTCCTACCCAGGTTCAAGAAATCAGAGCAGTGTTGCAGGAGTTTGGAGGCATGTTCACCGAGAATCCAGGGAGCACCCACCTGGTGCAGCACCAGGTGGATACAGGACCCCAAAGGCCTATCAGGCAGGATCCTTATAGGGTGCCTCAGAGAGTCAAACAAACTCTGAAAGAAGAGGTACAGGAGATGTTGGAACATGGGGTGATTCAAGAGTCCAACAGTCCCTGGACCTCACCAGTGGTGTTGGTGCCAAAGAAGGATGGCAGCACTAGATTCTGTGTGGATTACAGGAAATTAAATAATCACACAGAGTCAGATGCTTACCCTATGCCTAGGACAGATGAAGCCCTAGAGCAGCTGGGTGGGGCGAAGTATCTCACAACCATTGATCTTACCAAGGGTTACTGGCAGGTGCCCTTGACTCCCAGTGCTAGAGAGAAGTCAGCTTTTGTGACTCCTTTTGGCTTGTATGAGTTCACAAAGATGCCCTTTGGGATGAAGAATGCCCCAGCGACTTTCCAGAGGCTGGTAGATCATATCTTAGCAGGAGCAGGAGGGTTTGCCCTTGCTTATATGGATGATATTGCTATCTACAACCATTCCTGGCAAGAGCACCTTCAGCATGTCAGGGAGGTGCTAGGCAGACTACAGAGGGCAGGGTTGACCATTAAGCCGAGCAAATGTTAGGTGGGTATGGCAGAGGTCTCCTACCTAGGACACAGAGTGGGGAGTGGTAAGGTAAGGCCAGAACCTGCCAAAGTGGAAGCTATTCAGGCATGGCCTGCACCTGTTACCACAAAGCAGGTGAGGGCATTCTTGAGGACAGCAGGGTACTACAGAAAGTTTGTTCCCAATTATAGTACCATAGCTGCTCCTCTCACAGACCTGACAAGGAAGAACAGGCCAGATAAGGTAGTGTGAACCCCAGCATGGGAGCAGGCATTTCAGAAGCTTAAGGAAGCTTTGGGAGGACCCCCTGTGTTAGCCACTCTAGACTACAGCAAAGACTTTGTTGTGCAGGTGGATGCTTCAAACTATGGGATGGGGGCTGTACTTAGCCAGATTTCTTCAGAGGGATAACAGCACCCAGTGGTTTATCTCAGTCGTAGCCTCCAACCCAGGGAGGAATGCTATGCAGTGGTAGAAAAGGAATGTCTAGCCATAGTGTGGGCACTACAAAAACTTCAGCCTCATCTGTATGGAAGAAAATTCACTGTGATGACAGATCACAACCTCTAACATGGTTAAACAGAGCCAGTCAGCAAAATGCCAAGTTGCTAAGATGGAGGTTGGGGTTGCAAGCATATGATATGTCAGTTCAGCACCACAATGGGAGTAGCAATGCTAATGCAGATGGGCTCTCAAGAAGAGAATGGGGTGAGGTACACCCAGATAGACCGGACACTCCAGTGGCGTTTCCCAAGGGGCACTTGAAAACCTTCCTTGAGTCCCCCCCCCCCCCGGGGGGGGGGGGGGGAGAAGGCTGCCAGCCTAGTCAAACAGAATTTGATATATAATTCTATCAACTGTTTAAATAAATGTAAAATACATGCTTGTGTTTTTACATGTAAGAAAACACTGTAAAATGTGAACTTCAAGATTGTTGCAACATTGCCATCTGCTGTAAGGAAAACCAAGCCAAGTATTTCAAAGGTGTATTTTTAAGTTGAAAAGTTCTTATGAATCTCTCTAATGTTTTACAATTTTGCTCCAGTGCGGCTGGATGAAGTTTTCATGTCCATTGTTTTAAGGCTAAAGTTTATGACCAGAATTTAGATGTGGAATGTGCTTTATTGCTCTAGTTTCTGTTAGAATATACATGTGAAACATCTTCTATTGTTGTAGGTTTCTGTGCAGGTGTTAGATTGCTAAATAATGCAGTTTGTTTGCCTGGGAAAACCTAAGTGTCAAAAATTATGTAATTTGGGGAGGGACCCAGCAAACATGTTTGTTAGTAATGTTTAAATACTATTTCTCACAAGAGACTGTGAGCATTTTGACTTTGGACATCCAACTTACCAGCACTCTGCCTTATGCTCGCATGTAAGTTTAGCACTTTGATTTCTTGTAGGAATAGTTAAAGCTAGTAAAGATTAATTAGGTATTTTTCTTTGAAATCAGACCTGTCCTACTGTATTATTTTAAGTTTCTGTGTGATCTCTGAACTCTTAGATATCTCTGTGGTGAAGTAGTTTTGTCTTGTGTTTTAATTAATTATTATTAAATATTTTTTAAAACCTTCTACCTGTGGCTGATTTGTGTAGAGATAAGCTCTAGAGTACATTGCATATTTATAGAGGTTATTGTAATAAGCCACTGTAAAGTAAGCCTTGACTGTTAGTCATACTACCATTGGATAATATTGCACAGTAATAATTGGACACCCTTTTAAGGGCCTTTTTGTAGCTGATATTAACTGGGTGGTGGCAGTAATTACTACCGTATAGTCTGGGTAAAGGGGCACAGTTGGAGAATCTGTGTCAGCCTTTTCCAGGAGTGTCTGTGAAGTTCTATAAATATTTATCTCAAAGTGTGCGTGTGTTGTGTCAGCTACTTGGCAAGAACACAAAGCACTGGTTGGACAGAGATGGTACTGGAGGTTTTAGCTTGCCCAGTTAGGCTGAGACCTGGACCCTATATCTGTGCCAGTGGGGAGTCTTATTGGGGACCTGGAGAGCAAGGGAGCAACCAGCCCCAGACTGACTGTGATCTCTGTGTGCACTTAAGGGAAATTGTACTTTACTGTGTGTATTAGTTCTCCTTTCCTCTTCTATGAGACAACCTCCCTGGTGTTAGTGGTGAGGATTGAGGCTCCTTGATTGCTGGGCCAAGGCACGGTCGTCACACTATTCAACAGTAAATGATACACAAAACAGTTGATAAATCAGACTACCAAGATGGCTGAACACTGAGTGACATCTTAATCTCTCCCAGTATGAAAACACAAACTCAGAAAACAGAGCCAGTGAATTTGTCTTTTTGAGTACATTTCAGTTATTGGCTAATTAGTGCACTGCCTGGACACCAGCAAACAAGAAAGCTAGAGAACGTGAAAGAAAATCAGTCATAAAAGGTGAGAAGAAAACACTGGCTGGGAAGAATCCTACAGCTATTCAGCAAAAAGCAGTTCAAGCTCCAGCTTAAGTACAAGAATTATTTTCCTCTAGTTTACTGGAAAACATTAAGTCAAATGTGCTCATAGCTGATTAAAATAAACAAAACACTTAAGGAGTATATCAACTCAAATAAAAGGTTGGAAAAATGGAAGAAGCTTTAAACAGATATTCAGATGAGCTGATAAAACTGCAAATATCAGACGTGAAAATGAAGAAAAGCCTGGCTGAGTATGAGACTGCTCAAGAGAAGATACTTCAAAAAATGGCAGAATAAGAGGACACAGCACAAAAGGAAAACCTGAGATTTTCTGCTGTACCACAGAAACTAGAAGGAACAGGCTGTATTAATTTTATGAAAGTACAAATAACCAACTGGACTGGTATTAAAGAGTTTGTGTTTACAATGGCAAAGGTGATGCCAAAATTGATAGATATGGATCAATATGGCTTTGTAGAGGAGAGAAAACATTTGACATTAACAGAACAATGATGAAACATTAACAGAACAATGATGATCGAGATGGAAGCAGAATGTTAGAAACTACCACTGTTAGCTCTTGATGCAGAGGAAGCAATCGACAGAGTAAGTTGGGATTTTATGACACTAAAGATAATCACAAGGCCTTCTTTAGCTATGTCAGGAACATGGGCAGAAACTCCCACATATGCTCTGAATTGTTGCATAACGGTACAAAATATACCGAACCTACAGACATAGCCAACATCCTGGCAGACAGATTCAGTGCAAACTCCCCCCCCCCTTCCCCCCAAAGGAGCAAATGCCTATCCCAACTGAATGTAACCTCCCTGACATCACAGATGCACAGTTGAAAGCTGCCCTCTCCAAAGCAAAAAACACAGCATCTATGGGACTGGACGGTGTCCCAGGTTGTCTTACACGAGCTCCAAGAAAAACTGAACCCTCACATTAAGTCACTGTTCAAACTTAGCCTTACTACAGGATATGTACCCAAAGAATGGCGTACAGCTACAGTGGTCCCACTCCACAAAGGTGGTGCCACAACGGACCCCGGAAACTATCGCCCCATAAGCCTGACTATTCTGGTCTGTAAAGCTATGGAGCGTATTATCATGGAACTCAAACAAAGACATTGGGAGCCTCCAAACACTGGACCCTACCCAATTCGGCTTTGTTAAGGGCAGATCTTGCCTCTTGAACCTAGCTGATTTCTTTGAAACAGTTACCAAAGCCATAGATGAGGGCAAGGTAGTCCACACAGCCTACCTGGACCTCGCAAAAGTGTTCGACACAATACCCCACTCGGGCGTCATAAATAAGCTTACTAGCTTAAATATCAACCCCTATATCACAAGATGGGTTGCAAACTGGCTCAGAGATAGAACCCACATGGTCAGAATCGCAGGTGCCATGTCCGAATCCAAACCAGTTACAAGTGGCGTCCCACAGGGCTCAGTTCTGGGACCTCTCTTGCTCGGTATATACTTCTCTGAGGTTCAGGCTAACACGGGGGGATTATGGCTGACAAAGTTTGCAGATGACTGCAAACTGGGGGCCATAAACGTATCTCCAGCTGACACAAGCATCCTCCAAAAGGGTCTCACAGAGACGGATGCTTGGTGCCAGAGCCACGGCCTCAAGCTAAATGCTAAAAAGTGCATAGTCATCCCCTTTGGGAAAAACAAGGTGCCCACAAATTACCACATAGGTGGTAATCCATTGGCACGGAAGAAGTAATTAGAGATTTGGGGACCAACATAGATAGTAATCTCTCCTTTGATAATCACGTTGCCAAAGTGGTTAGAAAGACCTTCTATATAGCCCACCTTATCACGAAAGGGTTCGCATCTAGATCAAGAGAGGTCATTGTGCCCCTTTACTCGTCACTCATCAGGCCCATAATTGAATACAATGCCCCTTTTGGAATGTACCTTACCCGACACCTGCAGCAACTGGAGAGACCCCAAAAGTACCTCACCAAGAGGATCATGGGCTACAAACAGATGTCCTATGCAGCTCAACTAAAGAAACTAAAGCTCTACTTAGTTGCTTACCGCCTACTCAAAGGCGATCTATGCCTGACGTACAAAGCCATGTCAAACCCAGAATTAATGGATATGCTCCACCTCAAAATATCCAAGTCCCTTAAAGCTACATGCTCCAGGGACCTAAACCTCAGCACGAAAATAAATAGGACATGCTGGAGGGACAGATTCATTTCCCAGAGGCTCCCCTCACTCTGGAATAGAATCCCAGTTCATGTTAGGCATAGCCCCTCACTGACCCTCTTCAAGCGAAATCTGGACACGTGGATGGGAAATCGCAAATTCACCCCTGGGATCTCTTCTGTGTCCCTGCTAGACAGAGGCACAGTAAACTAATCTTAAAAGGGTACATTCTGTGACCTACTTTACAGAGGCACAGTAGGCTAATCTAATAGGGAGGCGGAAGCCAAATACACTCTGGCTAGGCTTATAAATGCCCCAGGGCAGACAGCCTAGTATCTACCTATGAGTAGGGCAATAGAAGCATTTGCATTCCCTGACACAATATCAATGTTACATAGGAGGATATAACAAGGATAGGACACAAAAATTGAAGTGTGTGTGGGGGGGGGATCGGTCCTCTCCAAGTTCTGTTTGAGGAACTAGATGGGGTGCCCTCTTTCCCCTTTGTTATTTGAGTTGCATTTAGAACCGGTGGCAAAGAAAATAAGGGATTCAGAAATTCAAGGATATAATTGGTATGGTAATCAAGAAAAGTTTGATTTATTTGCAGATGATATTACTTTGTACCTGATAAAGCCAGAAAAGTATATCAGAGTTTAATTCTGGTGGCTGCCAAAGCAACTCCTAGGAAATTGAAATTAAAGTCTAAACCGACCATATAGATATAGTAACAGAAATAAAAGAACTGGAAGTACAATCTTTAGAAAAAGGTAGGAGCAAATTCCACAGAAAAAAATGGGATTTGTGGGAACATACAAGCAGAATAATATTTTGGAGTAGGAATAAGGTTTAAGAGAAGGCAGGAATTGAATGAATTACGTAATGTTTGACTGACAATGGCTGTATAACAATTGCAACTGCAAATATGTCAATATGGTTTGTTTTCATTTATACAAATGTATAACTGCTTAGGTCTTAAGTGATAATTCAATAATGATGTTTCTAGTAATAAAAAATGGGTTCATACATCTACGCCCTGGCAACACAAAAGGAAACTGCCACAATAAGGAGACTGGAAAGAGGAGAGACTACTCCAGCAGTGCTTTATTAGAACATCTACTGTGATATGTTCACATAAATAACTCTACTACGTTCAACGTTAGATCACTGCTGCAGTAGCCTAAGCTATATGGGTAGACAACCATAGCTTAAAAAATAAAAGGAGGAAGATAAATTAATATTCCAGGAACCCCTACAGAATGGTCCAAGCAAAGCCTGTTCTGGACCTGAAAAAGGAATCCAGATTGTTGTGCTTTGTAAAAGTTAAGTACAGAGGACCAAGTTAATGCCTGAAGACTAATAATCCACTGTTTAAAGAAAGTCAACAAACACAAAGCCCTTGTGGAATGAGCCCTTACCTTTGTCTGGAAGTGGGTTATTATGATGAGTATAACAAATGGCAATATCAAGAAAGAACCATCTGGAATTGGTCTGCTGTGAAATGGCTGTTCTTTGTCTCCTACAAAAGTAAGAGGAAACAGACGAATTTTCCATTTAGGCAATATCTGAGCTGTCTGTGAACATCTCGAGTAGGAAAACAGGCAGATGAATAGTTGGGTTTATTGTAAACTTTGAGATCAGTTTTGGCAAAAAAGAAGAGTTTGCACTCAAGGAAACCCTGTCTTTATATAAAAATGCAATACGGCTGACTCACTATCAGTGCTTGTACTTAAATACTCTCCTAGCATTTGTCAGAGCAATGAGTAAAACAGTCTTCCATGTTAACCTTGAATCATCCACATGAGCTTTTCTCAAATGAAGAGAAAGCTGTTTAAACACACAGTTTAAATTCCAAGGATGAAACACCAGTTTTCTACATGGATGGATATGTAATATACCTTGGGGTGGGAGAGCAGTAGCAAGATGGTGGCTAGAAGCAGATTTCCTAGGAGTGTCCCGGCTTCTAGGCCTGAGAGAATCCGTCTGTCTCTGAGAAGCGGTAGTCGGATGCAAAGATGTCATTTTTTCTCTAGTGCGAAAGGCCTCCTCGGAAGCCGGTGCATGCGTCACGGCGCCGGACCTAACCGAGGCAGAGACAACCAAAGGCTCGGAAGATGAAGTGGATTTCTGAGGCATACCAGACTCCAAAAGGGTCTCGGCAGAGGCCTGCGTAGTAAGCGAATCGGGCATCGGGGGCTGCGAAAGCACCTCACTGAATACCGGAGAACTGATGACTTGCTTAGCGGTAGCATCATCGGAAGGCTTAGCCTTGTGTGGTCTGTCTCTATCTTTATCTCTCTGTTTTTTCGGAATGTCGACAGATTGTTGCCTGAAGGATGCCATATCGGAATTCGAAGATGGAAGACGACAATAATTGTCTACAAAAAGAGCTCTAAGGAGAATGGTTCTCGCATGAAAGAGGGCACAGAGCTTGCAACGAGGAACGTCGTGGTCTGGGCCTAAACAAGTGATGCAGTAAGAATGAAAGTCTCTGTGTGGGATCTGCTTTCCACAGGCGAGACAATTGTTAACTTTTTCGGACATCAGTTACAGCAAGAAAAAAGGGTCCATAATGGGGTACTTAGCTTTAGACATTTTCTGCTGAAATTCAACTTCTGGTAGCGACCGACCGGCACTCGTGCGAACTGCTTCTGCTATGGGCTCCATGGCAAGAAAGACTGGTGTAATGACATCGGCTGCTTTGCTTTATAGCACTGACTACCTGACGTCAGACTAGAGGCGACTGCAGCCGGCGCACAAAAACACTGAACCTGGTATTCGGGCCGACCGAGGGCTACACAGCAGGGATAACCCACAGGTGGAGACTGAAACACGATGCCAGGGTAATCCTATGAGCTAGGCGTGTAAAGTCTCCGGGGCCATTAGCCTAGTACACACCTATGAACTTATGTGAATCAGATACTATGAAACACGAAAGCCTGTGGTATATTCCCTCACAGTGACTCAAGCCTTAGATATAGATCTAGATACAGACCTTTTTTCCCCTTGTGGAAGAAAAGCTCTTTGAACAGGCGCATTTAACTGAAATCTCAGGAGTACAATCCTGTGTGAAGGTGTTAAGAAAGACTTTCAAGTGTTCTCTTGGATCCCAGCTTGTGTAAGAGATCTCACACCAAAGAGAGAAATTCCTGACACTTTGAAAAAGACTCTGCAAAGAAAGTCATCTAAATATGGAAACGTGGATACCCCTGTAGCTTGAACTATAACTGGAGCCAGACAATTCTGTGAACACTCTTGTGACACTGGATAGTCCAAAGGATAAGGCAGAGAACTGATCACTTGATCCAAACACACATAGGAAATGACTGACGTTTGGATGAATAGGGATGTGATGAGCATCTTTCAAGTCTAGTGTTCCCAGAAAACTTGAAAGAGGAAGAAGAGAAAAGTTTGTGAAGTGACATTTTGAACGGGTACTACCACAAACAGGTTTAGGAAAGACTGATCCAGAAGTGGTCTCCTAAGCATTTTCCTTCTTTGGCGCTAGGAAAATCTCTAAATAAAAACCCTTACCCACCTGGGAAGGAGGAAAGTACAGTTGTGTACACTTACGTAAATGTAGATGGTCGAGTGTATTCATTGTTGCAGTCATCACATTTGGGTTATCTGCCTGCAGGTAGCCCTCAGCTGGCCTGAATACCATTGTCTTCGGATTTCTGCGTCGGATGCTGTCGCTTCTTCCCCGACATCAGGGGTATAAAACATGCAGTCGATGCCATTACATCAGTTTTGCTTGCCCCAGATGTCAAGTGCCCCCACAACAGGAAGCAATTATATGGTATGGTACACCCCCATCAAAAAGCAAATACACAAGAAAAAATAAATATACCAACAAAAAGGAAAGGTAGAGCCAAGAGATGTCAAGGGGCTGGAGGGAGGGTAACCAGGACTGCAACAGTGAATACACTTGAACATCTACATTTATGGTAAGTGTACACAACTGTACTATGTTCTTCGTGTTTCACTGTTGCAGTCATCACATTTGGGTTGATTCCCAAAGCTAAGGAAGGGAGGAGGAAGTTAAAGAGCATTAGGGCCAGCTATTAAACCCTGCAGGATTGCAGTGGCAAATACAGCTCTGGATTTAGAAAAGATAGGCATGTGGTAATGCTTGGTGAAGGTATGTACAGAGCTCCAGGTAGCAGCTTCTAGGATGTCCCTAGTAGGGACTCCTCTGAGAAATGCCACAGAGGTAGATGCAGCCCTGGTGGAATGTGATCTTATCCCCTGTGGGGTAGGTTTTCCATGGTGCTTGTAGCAGAAATGAATGCAATGGGCTATCCATTTGGAAATGGTTTGCTTTGAAATGGCCTTCCCTTCTGCCCCTGCAGCAAAGACAACTAGCAGCTGTTCAGATTTTTTGAGAGGCTTAGTCCTGACCAAACAGAATCCAAGTTGTCTGTGCACGTCCAGAGAGTGCAGTATTCGTCCCCCTTTGTTTTGTGGATTTGGGAAAAAAGTAGGCAAATGAATGGACTGATTTAGGGCCACACTAGATACCACCTTGGGCATAAAGGAAGGATTAGTCCTGAGGGAAACCCTGTCCACATGGAAGATAATGAAGGGTACCACTGCCATGAGGGCCTGTAAATCAGACACTCTTCTTGCTGAAGTGATGGCTAGAAGGAAGGCTATTTTCCAGGAAAGGAATTTCAACTCTGCTGTTGCAGCTGGCTCAAGGGGGGGGGGGGGGACTGAGCTTTTCCAATACAAAGTTAAGGTCCCAGGCTGGAGTGGGAGCTCTCCTGGGGGGGGGGGGGGCTTAAATTTTTGGCCCCTTTAAGGAATTGTTTTAGCAAGGGGTGAGAGAAGGGGGGTGGGCTCAGTATTATAATGTGCAAAAATGGCAGAGGCATGAATTTAAATTGACGAGAAGGACAGGCCCTTGTGGAGCATTTCTGTTAAGTACTAAAGAATATGAGGTAATCTGGGCACCATTTTGCCCATCTCCTGAGCCTGGCCTCCAGAATGACATCCAGCACCTGCTTACTGAGGGATGCTAGAGGAGAGCTCAAGGAATTAGCCAGGGCTGCAAGGTTCAGGGTTTGAAACCGAGGGTGCAGAATCTGGCCCGCCTACTAGGACAGCACGGAAGGGGTCTGAGGCAGGTGTCATGGTTGTAGCAGTGTCATACTGCGCAAGAGGGGGTACACCAGTGCTGGTGTGGCCAGTCTGGTGCAATCAGAATTGTCCTTGGCTTGTCCTGTTTGATCTTTGGTAGAACCTTCGAGAGGAGAGGCAGAGGGAGAAAGGCATAAACCAAGAGGCTTTCCCAGGTAAAGGACAGGGCAACCACTTTCCAAGCTTGACTGTGGGGAGTTCTTGTGCAGAATTTGTTCAATTGGTAGTTCTGAGGGGAGGCAAACAGGACTACCTCTGGAGTCCCACATTTGTTCCTCAAGAGGTTGAATATTTTGGGTTCAAGTTTCCATTCGTGTGGATCCATGAGATTTCTGCTTAAGTCGTCTGCCAGTGAATTCAGTTTGCCTGGCAGGAATTGTACTTGTAGGTGTAGTTGGTAGCTCAAGGCTGTGTTCCACAGACCCATGGCTAGTCTGTGGAGAGGGTACGAGTGGGTTCCCCCCTGCTTGTTTATGTACCACATAACTGTGGTGTTGTCTGTCTTTCCCAATAGTTGTCCGAGAAGAATATGGTCTTTGAAGGCTGCCAGAGCATTTTGTATAGATAACATTTCTTTTTGATTGATATGCAGGTGCATATGTCTCAGGTTCCATTTGCCCTGAATGCACTGCCCTGCCATGTGAGCGCCCCATGCATAGTCTGATGCATCTGTTGCTAGGGTTTGGGCGGCAGGGAGTAGAGTGAAAGGGAGTCGCTTGTTGTAGTAGCAGGACTCTGCTCACCAAAGGAACTCTGTCTTCATACAAGGAATGATAGAAATCATTGTTTCCACGTCCTGAGAATGTTGACACCATAGGCTTTTTAGATACCATTGGAGTTTCCTCAAATGCAGTCTTGCATACGGAATTAGTAGAATGCAAGAGGCCATGAACCCCAGAGTTTGCAGTATTTTCCTTGCAGATAGCTGGGGTTTCGTGGCCAATAGTTTGAAGTAGGTTGTCAAATAAAACTTGTTTCTCTGGAGTGAGGAATGCCATCTGGGTAGCTGTGTTCAAGCTTGCTCCCAGAAATACAAAAAATCTGTTGGCAGGGTAGTAGGTGAGATTTCTTTTTGTGGATGGTGTACCCCAGTGAGGTTAGAAGTTTCTTTAGGAATGCCAGGTGTTGTAATAGCAAGTCCTAGCATTCTGCCTGAATCAGACAATCGTCCAAGTATGGGTAAATTTGAATATTTCTCTGCCTGCAAAATGTAATGGCTGGAGCTAGACACTTTGTGAAAACCCTGGGCGCAGTAGATAAGCCAAAGGGAAGTGCAGAGAACTGAAAATGCATGCAGCCCGCCCTGAAACGTAGGTATTGTCTCTGCAGGATCCTCTTATTGGGATGTGGAGGTAAGCTTCCTATAGGTCTAAGGTTGCCAGCCAGGCATCCTTGGCTAGCAAAGGAAGAAGTTGTTGAAGAGTTAGCATTTTGAATTTTGGATACACCAGAAAGGTGCTGAGAATAGAGAGGTCCGGGACAGGTCCAGGATAGGATGCCAGGAGTTGTCTTTTCTGGGTACCAGGAAAAAGTCTTGAATAAAAACCTTGTCCCCTTTGTTCTGCTGGGACAGGTTGAATAGCCCTGATACTGAGAAGGGTGAGAACCTGCTGTTGGGCCTCCATCCACTGATTTGGGGTTTTAGGTCTGGCCAACCATTTGGGGTTGGTAGTGTGTGGAAGTGGAATCTGTATCCTTGGGAAACTATGTTCAAAACCCATTTGTCCTGGGTAATGAATTCCCAGTGTTTTGCATGCAGGGCGAGCTTTCCTCCTAAGGGAGCAGGTAGTTGAGCAGGGCTTAAGACATTTTTCCATAGGAGGGTAGCTTACTACTCCCTGCTTTGGAAGTGGAAGTCCCCCACTGCTTAGATCTGTGCCTGAGACTGTAGCCTAGGTAGTCTGCTGTTCCTGGGATTGGACTGAGAAGGCCTGGAAGGGACTGGAAAGGACGAGTTCTTTGAAGGTCAATGTCTACTGAATCTGGGAGGCTGTACTTGTAGGAAATCTTTAACAGTTTGCATATATTTAGCTTTTTCCTCCATCCTTTTGAGGACTTCTGCTTTGTTGCTAAAAAGGCGGTCTCGGTTTAAGGGAGCATCCAGTAACTTAGCTTTAACATGATCTGGCAAGTTTTGTTCCTTAAGCCAAGCATGCCTTTTAAGTACAGACCCAGTGACAGCAGCCCTGCAAGATGCTTCTAAAGCATCAAAACCACATTGCAAAGTATGTTTACTGACTTGTTCTGCAAAATCCATTAAATCTAGCAATTCTGTGTGTTCAGCACAGTCAGGAATCAACATAATTTTCTGTTTAAGTAGTCCCATAATATGCTGCTGATATTTTAACATATGAAACTGGCAATTTAAAGCCCTAATGGCCAAAGTAGCAGAAGTGTATACCTTCTTACCCCATCTGTCTAAGGCTCTAGACTCTATCAGAAGGGGTAGGATTTTTGGCAGCAGTAGCCTTAATGCCTTTTGGTCCTTGGGAAATGGTCTCTGGATCCGCAGAAGGATTCTTGAAGAGGAACTTGTGAGAGTCAGGTACTCTGTAGTACCTGTCAGGTTTTCTGGGAGCTGGGGGCAAAGTGTTTGGGGTAAGGCTAGATTCCAAGAAAGCATCATCTACAATGTCCAGAACAGGAGGGATAGCTAAAGGCCTGTGTTGAGGCAGGAGTAAGAATTCCCAAAACCTCTTTTTGGACTCAGAGTAATCCTGACTTTCCCAGTGGAAATGCTCCCCAAGAGTATGCAAGGTTTCACCGAAAGAAAAATCTTCTGGAGGGGAAGCTGAGGGAATGGAATCCTCTGCATCAAAATCCTCATAAGTAGATAAGGGCAAATCCTGATAATCAGAAGGAGCAGAAATATCGGATTCCTGATCAGAAGAATCAGAAAGAAAATCAGTTCTAGGTCTCCTGGAGGGGGAAGGCTGGCTTCCCCTAATTAAGGTAATAAGGTCTTTAGCCATTCTAAGAATTTGTTTTTGAGGCATATGGGCCTCAGCCTGCGGTTTGGTCGTCGGTTTTCTAGGCATAGTGCAAGTTTTTGGCCTGAGGAATTCGGAACTTCTGAATGGAAACGATGGCGTCTGTTTAATATGAATATCTGTAAGCCTGAATACACCCTCAGAAGCCAGTGCCTGCACAGTGGCCCTGGACCATCCAAGGTAGAGACATCCGCAGGTTCCATAGTTGAAGAAGCATCTCACGGCATACCAGCCTCCGAAAAGGTCTCAGTATAGGCCTGCGAATCTGAAGTAGCGGGTATCAGGGGCTGCGAAAGCGCCTCAATGAGTACTGGCAGACTGGCGACTAGCTTAACGGAAGCGTCGTCGGTAGTTTTGGACCTATGCGGTCTGTCTCTGTCTTTATCCTTACGTTTTTTCGGAAGATCGATAGTCGGATGGCTTAACGAAGCCATTTCGGAGTATGTAGATCAAGTATGAAAGTAATTGGCTGCAAAAATGGCCTGACAACGAATACATCGGGTGTTGAACAAGGCACAAAACCGACAGCGAGGGATGTCGTGGTCTGGGCCTAAACAGGGGATGCAGTAAGAATGGAAATCTCTACGAGATATTTGCTTTCCACAGGTAAGACAATTGTTAACTTTTATTGACATCGGTTGGAGCAAGAAAAAAGATCCCCAAATGGGGTACTTATCTTTTTTGAAGACTTCGGGTCTGAAACTCAAAAACGAAAATCTCAGGAGACGGACGACCAGCACTTGCAAACTGCTTCTGCTTCGGGCACCGCACGGCAAGAAAGACTGATGTAATGGCGTTGGCTGCATGTTTTACACCCCTGACGACCTGACGTCAGGGAAGAAGCGACAACATCCAACGCAGAAATCCAAAGACTCTGGTATTCAGGCCGGCTGAGGGCTACCTGCAGGCAGATAAACCAAATGTGATGACTGCAACAGTGAAACACGAAGATCATTTGGTTCTACAACTCCTTGGAACAGCAAGTCTAATCTGGAGGGTGAGGAATGACTGCCTGGAAAAGAAGAATTTCTTCCCACTGCCATCTGTAATCTTGATGAATGACTTTCATAACCCATTTATCTGAAACTATCTGTTGCCAAAGAGAAAAATGGAGATTCAGACTTTCAAGAAAAAAAGGAGCCAGGGTGGGAGATGGTTACAAGGTCTATCGAATAGTCATTCAGACCTGTTGGAATGTCCTTAGTTTTGGGAGGTTCAAGATTTCTTTTCGGAACATCCTTGCCATTTCTTCTTAAACATCTGTTTACCCATATTTTGCTGAGATCGCTTATCCTGCTTTTTGCCAAAACTGGATCAAACAGAAAACCCTGGGAAAATTTGGAAAAGGAGGGCTTAAAATCTTCAAGGTTCCCTGGATCATCTTGCACTTTTCATTACACTTTTTGATCATCTCTGCAGCAAAGGGGTCAAACACAATCTCTATCCAAGGGTGAATTTAAAAACTCATTTAATCATCATTTAGGTGATGCTGGGAATGCAGCCATGTAAACCACCTCAAAACAGTACCAGTGGCCACAGCCCTGGAAGAAGTATCAACAGTCTCATACACACACTGTAAACAATGAGTAGTGACCTGTGCAATAGAAGAAAATAAGTTATTTAAGGTAGATTTTTCCTTAGAAAAAGAAACTGCAGATAAAACAATCCTCATATTTTCACAACTAGTCATAACAAATTATATCAGCCTGACAATTCAAAATCCTGAAAATCAAAGCTGGATTAGTATACAATTTTCCCCATATTTATGGATAGTTTTCCTTTCCTTATCAGAAAGTGGAGAATTGGAATTTACTATGTGCTTAGCAGCAGTGGATCAATTTGAAATACAGCTGCTGCTTCAGGTTTGGGAATACTGTATAAAAATTCAGAAGACTAAGGAACTTTATACATTCTATCTGCCTTTTTTAGCGACAGCTGGCTGGCTACTGGGAAAATTACAGGCAGCAAGGTACATATCCAATAAAACAGACAGAACAAGAGGAATGGGTGCATGACCTGGAAAATCTTTCTCTAACAACTCAGAGAATTTTCTATGGGAAAGAGCAACCTCAGTGTTCTCCCACTGAAAACACTGACACTTCAGCAATAGTCTCAGAGAAGAAGAAACACCCACAGGAAGAATCAGAAACTGAGCTGTACTCAGAGACTGAATCAGAAATCTGAAGAAAAAAGCATGTATCCATCTATCTTCCCATTCAGATTCAGAATTGTAAATAGCTTCATGAAAAGAGATATACCTCTTTTTTTTTAACCAGAAACTACTTTACGAGAAGGATCAATAGCTTCAATTAAACCCTGAGCAAGAACCAGTAAACTACTATCTAAAAAATCTGAGAAGTAGTGGACACATTTTTGCTTTCAGTTTCTTCTTGACAGGACAAATGGGGTCAGCCATGTTACTAATGGCACCAGCAGCCTCCTTGGGGATGGGTACAGCACTCCGACATAACAAGGAAACCTTCCCTGTTCACAAAGCCACTACTGACTCTCCCTTGCTTACGGAGGGGACCTTAACAGCTGCAGAGACTGTGGCTAACCCCAGGTCCTTAGTAACAGTAGGTTCTGCACTAGAGGTACCCAGGGTAACAGATGAGTGGTCTGAGGTACAAACAAATGGCCACAGCAGTCACCTATCACAGGCTGAAGCAAATTGTTAGCCTGTTGTGGTGGAAAAGGCTGTTTGCCTAATTTTTTATTTTTGTGGCTGGAAGGAAGACCAACTGTAGGGCCAGTAGTCTGCTCTACAATCAAGCCAAAAATGTTTAATCTCTTCCTGGAAGCCAAGCAGCAAATGATGTTAAACACTACCAATCTTCAAAAGTTACATTTTTGACAGAAAACATATTAAAAAGTAATTTAAAACACTATGCCAGCCCAACAAAAGTAAAATAACATGCATGGTTTCTCCAAAAAAAAGGTTTTCAGTTACTTTACACCACTTTTAAACTAACAGGAAAAATTAGCGTTCCTTTTAAAAATACATCACTCTCTCGACAGTCTGTTAAAACACAACACTCCTAGAATTAAAATAAGATTCCTGAACAGGAAAGTGATGAAACAGTTTCAGCAGGCATAAAGCTTTGAAGGGCTTCATACTTAAACTTGTATTTTACTCAGCTCAGCTATAGCTGCTTGACAGTTTGGGAGTGTGGAATGTGCCCTGAAGCTTTGGAAGCTGTCTGGCTGTTGCATCCTTCGCAGGATAGCTACAGCTACTGTAACTTGATCAATATCAACATCATCTTACCATAACAGTAGGTGTCCTACTTAACCACTGTTGCAGTATTCCTTACAATAGGAATAACACCCAAGAATAGCAATATGTCTGACCAGTATACCAAAGCCTTGTGCCCTTCCAAGTGCTGTACATGAGACACAAGTGTTTCATCTGAGGTGTAGGGTATATAAGTGAAGTACAAATGCCACATCTTCAAAACTGAATTGCCTCAAGAGAACAGGAGCAGCCAACGAGGAATAAAGATAGTACATGTACATCCAGAAGGACTGAAAACACAACACCTCAGCCAGAGGGAGAAGAAAAAGGGGGGAGGAGGGAGCTGCAGAGTACTGCAACAGTAATAAGTATGACATCTACTGTTATGGTAAGTTCTTACAGTACTATGTCCTTCCTTAACCGCTGTTGCAGTAATCCTTACAAAAGGAACAGTACTAGAGTTATAGTAAAGATGAGCAGGAAGAAGCAAATGATGAACCCTCCTAAAAACCATGGAGGATGGACTTAGCAAAACTTGCTTTGGCCCTAGAAATCACAACTAAGCAGCACAGTAAATCAGGTAGCAGCTTCCAAAATGGATGTAGCATTTAGATACTTAAAGGTCCAGAAGAGGCAACTGCCCCAGCAAAATGACTATGAACAAAAAGTAGGATGCTGTTTGCCATGAAAAGTATACCGGAAGGAAATAGCTTTAGAAATCTAAGAAATGGTTTACTTAGAAATTGCCAAACCCAATTTCTTCTCCTGAAAAGAAGCAAAATGTTGCTCAGATAGCTTAATACCTTTGACTTTGTCTAAATAATATCTGAGCTGTCCATGCCAATTCAAAGAATGGAGAATCCTCTCACTATTTTAAGAAGGAAGACAGATGGTCTGATTCCAAGACACATCACTGACTACTTTACGCATAAAAGGATTGGTTCTTAAAGACACCCTGTCTCTGTGGAGAAAAAAAAAAAAAAAGGGGACAGGCCATAATTGCCTGACGTTCACACACACTCTTAGCAGAGTCAGAGCCACAAACAAGATTGCTTTCCAGGTACAACGTTTTAAGGAAAAAGCTGCCAATTCAAAAGGTGGAAGAGTCAATTTTTCAAGAATAAAGTTAAAGTCCCAAGGAGGATGACTGGGTTTTCTTGGAGGCCTAGCATGAAGGACACCTTTGATGACTTCTTTAATCTCAAACCTAGAGGAAAGTTGTGGATCCAAAGGGAAACAAGCAGAAATGGCTGATAAAGGAGTATGCCAGTCTAGAACTGAGCAACTCACACAAATAAGACAAGACAGTAGGAGTACAGTACAGTTTTGTACCTACCATAAATGTAGATGTTCGAGTGCTAATACAGGTGCAGTCATAACAGATGGGTTTCTCCTGCCGTCAGGCGGGTCCTCGGTCGGCCGAAATCCAAAGTCTAGGTCTGGCATCGGTTGTAGTCGCTTCTTCCCTGACATCAGTGTGACAGGGGTATAAAAGAACCAGCCGACGCCATTTTCTTCAGTTTTTCTTGCCCCAGATGTCAGGTGCCCCCAGAAGGAAGGCAAAACATAAATTTATGTAGTAAAGCAAATGCAATATAATCAAAAAACAGTAGTTGCAAGCAAATACACCATAAAAGAATACCCCAATGAGGCTGTATGAGGAGGTGTTAGCCATAAGGCCTGTCCCAAGAGGGGAAGGAGGGAGGGAAAACCTGGACTGCAGCTGTATTAGCACTCGAACATCTACATTTATGGTAGGTACAAAACTGTACTATGTTCATCGTGCATACAGCTGCAGTCATAACAGATGGGTAGAATCCCAAAGCTAATAAAGGGGTGGTAGGCACTAAGTGGAACTAGGTGGAGCCAGGATGCCCTGCAAGACTGCAGTGGCAAAGCCTGCTCTAGTTTTGGAGTATAATGGTAGGTGATAGTGCTTGGAGAAAGTATGTACAACTCCAAGTGGCTGCTTCCAAAATATCTTTGGTAGGAACCCCCCTGAGGAAGGCAGCAGAGGTAGCTGTGGCCCTAGTGGAGTGAGATCTGATGCCTGTAGGTACAGTTTTACCCTGAAAAGAGTAACAAAGGCGTATGCAGTGGGCTATCCATTTTGAGATTGTCTGTTTGGAAATAGGCTTCCCTTGAGCACCTGTAGCATAGGACACAAAGAGTTGCTCTGATTTTCTGAAAGGCTTTGTTCTGTCCAAATAATAACGGAGCTGTCTGTGAATGTCCAATGAATGTAGTAGCCTCTCCCCTTTGTTTTGTGGATTAGGGTAAAACGTAGGTAAGTGGATAGCCTGATTCAAGGCTACCCTGGATACTACCTTTGGCATAAATGAAGGATTGGTTCATAAGGAAACTCTGTCCTGATGGAAAATGATGAAAGGCTGCACAGCCATGAGGGCTTGTAGTTCCGAAACCCTACGTGCTTTGGTGATAGCTAGAAGGAAGGTTGTTTTCCATGACAAATATTGCAAATCTGTTGAAGCAGCTGGCTCAAAAGGAGGCAGGGTTAGTTTTTCTAGAATGAAATTGAGGTCCCAAGCCGGTACTGGTTGTTTCCTTGGGGGTTTTATATTCTTAGCCCCTCTGAGGAACTGTCTTAAGAGAAGGTGAGAGAATAAAGGAGGATCAGTGTTGTACTCTGCAGAAATGGCTGAGGCATGGATTTTGATGGAGGAGAATGAAAGCCCACTGCTTAGCAGCTCGGCTAGGTACTGTAGTATTTGAGGTAAATTCAGTATTCCAGGATTCTGACCCTTTTTCTGATTCCAGACACAAAACCGTTTCCATTTTGCGGAGTAGGCTTTTCTAGTAGAAGGCCTTCTGGTCTCCAAAATGACATCCTGCACCTCCTTGGAGAGTAGGGTCTGCTGTGAATTTAAGGAATTCTCCATGCGGCTAGATTGAGTGTTTTCAGCTGACTGTGAAGAGTTTTGAAGTTGTGCTGAGTCAGTAGAAGAGGCATTAGAGGCAGGATCCATGGTGGGGAATGCGTCAGGCTCCTCAGGAGTGGGTACCAGTGTTGTCTTGGCCAGTCTGGAGCAATGAGAATCATCTTTGGTCTGTCTGCTCTGGCTTTTAATAGAACTTTGGCCAGCAGTGGAAGAGGTGGAAAGGCATAAACCATCATTGTTGTCCAACTGAAAGAGAGTACGTCCACTTTCCAGGCCTGTGGATGAAAGGTCCTTGAGCAGAATTTTGTCAATTGGTAATTTCTGTGGGTGGCAAAGAGATCTATGTCTGGCCTTCCCCATGCTTGAATTATCATTGTAAAAACTTGAGGATGCAACTTCCATTCGTGTGGATCTGTGATATTTCTGCTCAGGTTGTCTGCCAGTGTGTTTTCCTTCCCTGGCAGGAATTGTGCTTGAAGTTGGATTTGCAATTCCAGAGCCATGTTCCAAAGGGACATGGCTAGTCTGCACAGGGGATATGAATGAGTTCCTCCCTGTTTGTTTATGTACCACATCACTGTGGTGTTGTCTGTTCCTATCAATAGCTGCCCTGGATGCAGTAGGTCTTTGAAAGCCATAATGGCATTTATTACTGCTAGCATTTCCTTTTGATTGATGTGTAGGTGCTTTTCTTTTTGTGACCATTTGCCCTGAATGCACCGATCTGTCATGTGCGCCCCCCAGGCGTAGTCCGAGGCATCTGTTGTGATGACTTGATTTGCTTAAGGCTTGCAGAATGGGAGACCTACGTTTTTTTGGCATGCTTGAGCCCACCACAGAAATTCCTTTTGAAGACATGGAATCAGTGGTATGATCGTTTCCAAACTGTGGCTGTGTTGAGACCATAAGTTTTTTAGGTACCATTGAAGTTTCCTCATATGCAGCTTTGCACATGGGATTAGCAGGATGCAAGATGCCATGAATCCCAGAGCCTGCAGGATTTTCCTTGCAGTCAGCCTGGTGAAGGTTGCCAGTTTTCTGAAGTACTGAGTTAATTGCCCTTGTTTCTCTGGCATGAGGTAGGCCATCTGGGTGTTTGTATCCAAGCTGGCACCCAGGAAAATTATTGTTTGAGAGGGTATTAGTCTTGACTTATTTTTGTTGACTGTGCATCCCAGAGATTTCAACAACATTATTACAAACGCCAGATGTTTTAGAAGAGTGTGTTTTCTGTCCGCTTGGATCAGGCAGTCGTCCAGATATGGGTATATTTGTATCCCTTGAAGTCTGCAGAAGGCAATTACTGATGCCAGGCATTTCGTGAACACTCTGGGCGCAGTAGATAAGCCAAAGGGCAATGCAGAGAATTGATAATGGGATGAACCTGCAAGAAATCTGAGGTATCTTCTGCAATCTTGTCGGATTGGGACATGCAGGTATGCCTCCTTGAGGTCCAATGTCACCAGCCAAGACTCCTTGCCCAGCATGGGAAGAAGCTGCTGTAATGTGAGCATCTTGAACTTTGGTACGAGTAAATATGTGTTTAGGATGAATAGGTCTCCAATCTTTGCCCTTCCTTGGTACCAGGAATCGTCTGGAATAAAAACCTTGACCCTGTTCTTGTGCAGGTACATCTTGAATAGCTTTCATGTCCATGAGATCTGAAATTTGTTTTTGTGCCTCTGCCCTTTGATTGTGTGGCAGGTTTGGCATGCCTCTCATTTTTGGAAGGGTGTGAAAGTGGAATCTGTAGCCTCTGTCTATAATGTCCAGGATCCATTTGTCTTTTGTGACAATATGCCAATTTTTCGAAAATAATGCCAGTTTTCCACCTAAAGGTGCTGCCATTTGAGCCTTGCTTGGCATGCAAAGGGGAAAGTCATTGGGTCTGCTTTCTGAATGGCTGTGAACTATCCTCACCCCCTCTTGGTGTAGGTGTCTG
Source organism: Protopterus annectens (assembly GCF_019279795.1). Classification (NCBI taxonomy): domain Eukaryota; kingdom Metazoa; phylum Chordata; order Ceratodontiformes; family Protopteridae; genus Protopterus; species Protopterus annectens. The sequence goes on along the minus strand of NC_056734.1, from coordinate 1,006,584,468 downwards.
CCATTGTCTGCCTCTAAATGATCCTTGAGATTGCCCTCTACCTCTCGGGCGCCTGTATCTACCTCTTTGAGGTCTGTCTGTGGCTGGAAAGCACCAATTTTTTGAAGGCCAATTTCTACTGAAACGTGGCGGTTGTACCTGTAGGAAATCTTTCACTGTTTGCATTGATTTTGCCTTTTCCTCCATTTTCTTTAATACCTCCTCAGCTTTAGCACCAAACAATACATCTTTTTGAAGAGGTGCATCTAGTAATTTAGCTTTGACATGATCTGGTAAGGTTTGCTCTTTGAGCCAAGCATGTCTACGTATGACTGATCCTGTAACAGCAGCTCTACAAGAGGCCTCTAAAGCATCAAAACCACATTGCAAGGTATGTTTACCCACTTGCTCTGCACTATGCAACAAATCCTGCAACTCCTTCAAGTCTGGTTGTTCAGGTTGTGACATTTTGCTTTTCAACTGAGATAACAATAACTGTTGATACTTTAACATATGGAACTGACAGTTTAATGCCCTCATGGTTAAAGTGGCCGAGGTGTATACCTTTTTCCCCCACCTTTCTAAAGCTCTGGAATCCCTCTCTGAAGGTAATGGATTTTTGGCAGTGGAGGCCTTAATTCCCTTGGGACCCTGTGAAATAGTTTCTGGGTCAGCCGCATGGCTTTTGTATAGGAATTGGTGTGAATCAGACACCCGGTAATACCTGTCAGGCTTGACTGGAGCTGGAGATAAAGAATCTGGGTTAAGGCTGGCCTCTGAATACACATCATCTAATATGTCTAAGACAGGAGGTATAGCCAGAGGCCTGTGCTGAGGGAGCAAGATGAAATCCCTGAGCCTTTTCTTGGAGTCTGAGTACTCTTGGCCTTCCCAGTGGAAGTGTTCCCTCAAGGTATGCAAGGTTTCCCCAAAAGAGTAATCCTCATGGGGAGGGAGACAGAGGGAATGGACTCCTCTGCATCAGAATCTTCGAAAGTGGAGTAAGAATGTGCCTGGTCTTCAGAATGCTCTGAAGTAATGGAGGCCTAGTCCGAGGAAAGGTATTCTTCCTCCATTCTGGGCCTTTTGTCCGGGGGGGGGTTGAGAACCCCTGATAAGAGTAATCAAATCCTCAGCCATTTTGAGCATCTGCTTTTTAGGCATGGGGCCTTGAGAGGGGCCCTGTGGAGCTTGTCTTTTGGAATGCATGGCTGCTTTAGATTTAGTGTAAGCCTTAATGGAAAAAGAAGAAGGCCTAAAGACACCTTGAGAGGTGGCAGGCCTGTCTGAACTCTGAGTTTCCCCGCCAAGAGTGACTTCGGTATCTGTAGTCGGGGTGTGGGCCGAAGAGCCTGCGACCTCGGGCACAGAAGACACCGCTAATGAAGTGTCATAGGTAGTCAGGGGCAGCGTAGGCACTTCGCTGAGAACCGGAGCACATGTAGTCGGCTTTAGCGTGGTGTCGGTGGAAGTCGCGGACCTCATATGTCGGTCCTTATCTTTACGTCGTTTACTCAAAATTGGAGTCGGAGTATCCGACGGCATGCTGTAGTTAAACTTTTTGCCAAAATAGTGTTGGGCGAACTCCGCCCGACGCTTAATAGTGCGTCTGTTGAATGTAGCACAAAAACGACAGGCCGAGACGTCGTGGTCTGGGCCTAAGCAAGGTATACAGAGGGAATGGAAATCCTTATGCGGTATTTGCTTCCCACATGAAATGCAATTAGTAACTTTGTCTGACATCGGTCTGAGGCAAGAAAAGTTTCCCCAACGGGGTACTTAGCTTTCTAGAAGTCTTCGGTTGAAAAATATTTGTAATCTCAGGAGCTGGACGACCGGCACTTGCGAACTGCTTCTGCTTCGGGCACCGCGCGGCAAGAAAGACTGAAGAAAATGGCGTCGGCTGGTTCTTTTATACCCCTGTCGCACTGACGTCAGGGAAGAAGCGACTACAACCGACACCGGACCTAGACTTTGGAATTTGGCCGACCGAGGACCCGCCTGACGGCAGGAGAACCCATCTGTTATGACTGCAGCTGTATGCACGATGAACATCCACTAAAAGAGGGTCCTGCTCATTGCCATGACACCAACAAATCCTTCCTACTTCGCAACATAAGATTTTCTAGTCTCCTGCAACACCCAATCACATACTCAAAGCTGGTGCCTAAAGAAATCAAAACCCTGTCAATCAAGAGACAACTGTAGGGTGAGGAGATGAGGGTGAAATAAGACAGTCTTTGCCCTGTATGAGTAGATCCATCCTGTGGGTGACTCGTGATGACTGCCCCTGGTCAGGTGAAAAAGAAGGGGAACCCAATGTTGTCTGGGGCAAAACAAAATCACCAAAATCTTGGGCTGTTCCACATTATCTTGTGCTGGACCTTTGGCAACAGATGAAAAGGGTGAAATGTGTACATGAACATCCCGCTCCAAGAAAAAAAAAAAAAGACACTAGCATCCACTGTCCAAGCGAGAGGACTTGACACGAGGAAAAGAACTTGGGAAGCTATCTGTTCTGAGTTGAGACAAAGATCTACTTAAGGAGTACCCCACAGATGGACAATGCCCAGGAAAACCTCTCTGTGAAGAATCTACATTGAGGATCCACCCTGGACCTGCTCAGATCGTCTGCCACAACACTGTGTTCTGATGGAATATAGACCACATAAAGAATCAACTGAAAGGGATGGCAAAATCCCATGATATGAGGGCTAGTCAGCAAGAATTTGTCCCCCCCCCCCCCCCAATTTATTTACCACATGACAGAGGTGTCTGTGAAAGCTCTGACTGCCCAAGGATAAGTGCTTTCTTTTCCTTGATGCTGTGCTCTTTCACCTCCTGTGGCAAACAAACCCTCTGGACCATGATGTAGTTGGAACAAGACCTAAGCATCTGTAAACAGTTCCGCAGTGAGGGAAGGTACATGAAAGGGAAGATGTGGATTCAGAGAAATCTGACTGATCTACCACAAAAAATATTTCCTTAGGCATCAGAGGAAAGGGAAAAGCCCACAGAGTAACAATGCTGTAGCCATATTGTCTTCAGACACCACTGCAAGTTCCTCATATGGAGTCAGGCAAAAGGAACCATTGGAATAGTGAATGCCATGAACCCCAGGGCTCTTACAAACTCTCTTGCTGAGATCTCTTCCAAAGGAAGATGGAACCAAAAGAAAGCAGTCAACGGAAGGACCTTGGCAGGAGGAAAAAACACAGTAAAAGGTCTGAATCCTGCACCATAAGAAAGCCTGGTCCTGATAGGAAGTCAGCATGGACTTTTTTAGATTAAGAGTGAAGCCCGCACTGTGAAGAAAGAGAATTGTGAAGAGTATATCTTGCAGAAGAATCTGCAGAGAGGGTTGTTGTATCAGGTGGTCATCTAGAGAAGAAAAAAATCTGCACAGCCTGGAGTCTGCTATGACCAAGGCTACACATTTTCTAAGTACCTTCAGTGCAGTAGAAAGACCAAAGGGCTAAGAAGAGAACTGATAATGTAAAGGAAGATACAGAAAACATTAAATACTTCCTAAAGAGAAGTTGTATTGGAATATGTCAATATGCATCCTTCAGGTCCAGATATACCAGGAAGGCCTGAGAAGGAAACACAGGCAACAGACTGGGAAGTCAACATTTTGAGAGAGGGAACTTTCAGAATGGTACCGAGAAAGGAGAGCTCTAGAATGGGGCTCCAAGAACCCTATTTTCTGGGAACCAAAAGCATTCTGGCAAGAAGGCACTGGCCGAACAGTACCTTGACCCAAGAGGTCTTGAATAGTACAAGGAAAGTGAGGCAAATGGCATGGAGGGAGTTGAAGAATCCCTGAAAAAAAGGTAGAGACTTCCACACCATGAAACAGCCATTGTGAATTACTGGCAGAATCCAAGAGTCTATGGTGATCTGTTGCCAAATGGGAAAAGACCAGATTCAACCTTTGTGACAGAGGAATATGGTTGAGTGAAAGAGTAAGATGATTATCAAATAGAAGCTAACTTGTCCAGAAAGGAAGACCTCAGTCCACTGGAATCTTGACGACATTTCTCAGAAACAACCCTCTTTGAAAGTCTTTTGCCCTTTAAATGCTGTTTATGATGATTACACACAAAAGGTGCCTTCCAGGGGCAATTTGTCTGATATTTAGGAATAGGTGAGAGGAAAAATGTATCTAAGATCGTGCATGACCTTTACTTTCTCCTGCAATGCTTTAGAGAGAGCTGCAGCAACAGCACAAAACAAGTTTTGGGTATCTAAAGGGATAACCAATAATTCTGCCTTCACATCATCTGGGAGGGATTGAAGCTGAAGCCAGAATTACATTCTGATTACTGACGATGCAGCTGCCATACAAGAAACATCAGCAGAATCATAGCTGCATTTGATAGAATGGCAAGCAACCTGGGAAGCAGAACTCAGTAAAGAGGTGAAGTCAGACTCACACATCAACCAAAACACACAGTTTGGCAAGTAGACTTAGTCATGTGCATCTGGTAACTGATGGCCATAAAAGCTAAGGTAGCAGAGGTACGCACTTTCTTACCATACCTATGACTCTACTATCCATGTCTGATGGTAAGAGCTTTAAAGTAAGTGACTTAGCAGGTTAGTCAGTTGAAAAGGAAATAACAGAATCATATACACAATAATTTCTGAGGCTCAGGAACCTAAAAAGAACCTGTTTTGTGGGAGGAGGGGGCTGAAACTTAAGGACTTGGGAAGCAGAAGCAAAGTGCCAAGAAGAGCTTCCAAAACAGCATGGACTGCAGAAAGTCTAGGAAAAACATCTGTAAGAGATCATAGTATCTCTTCTGGATGTCAGACACATGGGAGCTTTCCCAGTTCAAAAGTTCCATCATTTTAATAATGGTATCCCCCCAAAAAAAGTTCTTCAAATGGGGAGTTAGGAGAAAGAGTAACCTATTCATCAGACCCCAAAGCCAGGGGAGAGTAAGTCTGTGAGTAATAAGATAAAGATTTCTCCTCCATCCTGACCAGAAGAATTGGAATCCCTAGGCCTTTTAGTGGGAGGGAAAGAAGGAAGAAAATAAAAAAAAGGAACTGACAAACCCATAAGTAGGCTTTAAAGCCATTAGGGCTTTACAGGGACCTTGGGTGAAGGCCTGGTAGTCCTTTTGGTGATCTTTTAGGAAAATGAGCAACGTGTTTAGTTTTTTTGCTTTTTTTTTTTTTTTTTTTTTTTTTTTTACAGGAACATCAGCCCTAACAAACCTTAATCAATTTGAACCCTGCTTTACCAAACCTTAGTCAAGCTGATCCCTGCCTTACCTCCGTCAGGGAACCTGGTATTTCTTCTCTTAACAAGTACTTTATAAATATCTGTGGAATCCCCCTAGGCCTTTCAGAAATTACTAGTAGCAGTTTCTCCTTCTCATCCACAACAAATGTCAGTTCAGCCTCAAAGGAGGTGCAAACACCATGTCCCTTTTAGTCCTCCAACAGGGTCATGAGAGCAGGCACTGGAACCAAACAATCCTTTGGCTCTTCATCTGACCCTACAGAGACATCCAGCAGAGGCTGAACAGTAGAAGTCTCCAATTGTAACTTGCAGTTGGACATCTGGGTGGGCAAATTCAGAAGCAAAGGTCGTTTGAGCAAGTAATTTCAATGGCTGTTTCAACATAAATAAAGGGAAGCAAGAAAGATGTGCAGAGGCTTGGGAAGTTTCACACTGTTGGTGTTCATGATCTGCACCTAAACAAAAAGGCACTTCTTGTGTCTATCCTTATGCAGAATCTGCCTCCCACACTCACATTTTCCCTATCTGGAGGACATGCACCTTCAATTAAAGAAACCATGAGGAAAAAAGGAAGAGTCCCCAATGGGTGACTTATCTCACTACACTTGGCAAACTCCACAAGACTAAAGACTTTAGGACTAAATTCAAATTACAGCGTTCGGACTGGTGGCAGAGACGTTTTTAGGATTTGGCACTTTTAGGTACCATACACACCTCTGATGTAGGACATACCTCTGATGTATGGGACATGGAAGGGGCCAAGCCTTTGGTGTGACCCCTTCCCTACTGTACAACACTGATTAAGGAAGGACATCACTGGATATTAGTGGAAAAGGTAGAAAGACACACAGTAACATTACTGTACATGGGGATTAAAAAAGCATTGGTCTTCCAGGGTTGTTTGAAATGAGTTCTAGAGCAAGATTTTTTTAGTTTCTTTAGTTGTCTGTTCTGAAGAATGAGAAAGATCATCTGCTTCAGGTGTCCCCCACAAGTTAGATTATTTTTTGCAAGACCCCAGGATGAAGTTTCCATTTGTGGGAGGTCTTTCTTGGCACTGATAAGCTTGTCAGCAATCAATTTGTATTCTGATGTAATGCATGAAACCTGAACAGTCAAACTGAGCTGAATTGCTGTGTCCCATGCTATCACAGGTAGTCTGCAAAGTGGGTGAAATTTGGTATTCCTTTATGTACAGTGGTGCTGTCTGTGTAAACTTGCAGAGGTCCTGGGGATCAGAAATGATTAAAGCATTGATCATTACCAACATCTCTCTGACATTTACGTGCATCTATCCCTCTTGAAGATTCCACATAACTTGTAGTTTTACCCCTTTTGAAACTTCTCCCCAAGTGAGGTCTGATGCATCTTTTGTTGCAGACTGGAGAGAGTTGGAAGTAAGAAATGGAGACCAGGACTGCAAAAGGTCTGGTCTACCCACCAAATAATCTCCATCTTTACAAATACTTGTACTGGGATCAGAAAGGACAAAGAGTGCAGATGCTGAATCCAGACTGATCCGAGAAGCCACTGTATTTTCCCCACAGAGACTCTGATTAGGAGAAGCATGAAAATCATAAACAGCATGTACCCTAAAATCCTTAGAAATTCCCTTGCAGATATTTGGTTTTGACTGGAGGAACTCAGAAAGAACTGCTAAAACATTCCTACTTTGTCTGGAAGAAGACATGCTCTTCCCAGGGCAAAATCTAACAGACATCCAAGAAATACAATTCTGTGAGAAGGGACGAGAAGACTTCTGATAGTTGATTTGAAACTGCAAACAAAGTAGAAGATTCTGAACAGTTGCTGAAGACTCTTGACATGTGAGAAGAGTCTGCAAAGATAGGCAATCATTCAAACATGGAAAAATGTGAATATCTTCAAGTCTGCAATAAGCAAAGACTGGTGCTAAACACTTTCTGAATACCCTTCCTGCAGTCAAAAGTCCAAAGGTTAATACAGGGAACTGATAATGCGAGCCAGATAAAAGAAATCCCTGAACTGTTCACTAAAAGGACTGTGATGAAAGGCATTCTTTAAATCTAGCTTTACCATGAAAGCTAGAGGAAATTAGAGGTACAAGGGACTGAAGGGATCTCGACAAAAATATTTCAAAAGGAAAGAATTGGTTTAGGCCACCAGGATCCTTCCCATTTTGGTACAAGAGGAATCCTTGGATAAAAGCCTTTATCCAAGTGGAAATGAGATACAGATTAACTTCCTGTGCCAGCATATAGAGCAGAATGGGAGGTGAGAGAGAGAGATTATTCACTTAACAAGAAGGAATCCCCTGAAAAGGAGTGAGGGATTATCATTGCCAAAGGTACCCAACTGTAAAAATGCAATACAAGAGCAGCTGTAGTGTGTGCGTGTGTGTGTGTGTGTGTGTGTGTGTATGTGTATATATATATATATATATATATATATATATATACACACACACAAAATTCAAATCGGCAGTTTAAACTACTTATCTAGCAGTGGATGGAATAGGATTCAGCAAAAAAAGTCTCTGCATTCAATGGTGTAGACGCCAAAGAAGTAGAAGCTCTACAATAATCAGCAAAACCCATCGTGCCATAAAGGGAGATGAAGCCAGTCAGAATTAAAGGTTGCCATGGTGGGAAGAGTCTGAATAGGTAAATTGTTATGCTGAGCAGACTTGCCCTTGACTTTTAATGTTTTTCCTTTCTTTTTTTATTTTCTGAACCTCCTTACTCAGCCAGGGAACAGAAAATTAAGTAACTGGCCAACCAGGTTCTAAAATATCAGCTTATACAGAGCAAACAAAAAGACGTGAGTGATGCTATTATCAAGAAAACCACACTAGATGTCCCCCCCCCCCCCAACGCTGCCAATTTATTCTGAGAAACCCTGTTAACCATGCTAAAGCTAAATACTCTGAAGATTATCGCAATCAGGGGTATAGCTGTACCCCAGTAAGATATGCTCTGCTCGGCCTCCTCAAAATTCCCTCCTAAAACCCTAACATTGGGTAATGCTAACATGGATATGCAGATGACACAATCTGAAAAATCCATCCAATATATATATCTGTACAAATTCACCAAATGTAAAACCACACCAACCAGATATAACAAAGCCACAGCCAGACAATCAACCCTAGACAATAAACCCTCAACTGGATCCAAACATCCTCTCCACATAAACTCTCATTCCATGGAACTCTGTTAGACAGCCTAAGTGATCACACACCAACAGGGGCCAAAGCAAGAGCCCAAAAATACATCATTACAGCCTGGTAAGAAAACTTAGCACTTTTTATGAAGACACTTTTATTAATACACATCTCCTTAATGAGAATTTACTAAAGACTCTCCTCATAGATTATGCTGCATCTTAGTTCAATAAAATGTTCCTAGTTTTAAATACACTAGCCCCCTCAGAACAGTCAAAGTCAACCCTGCCCCATGACTTTCCTTAAACTTATGAAACAAAGAGAAAACCTAGAAGGCCTGCATAAAAAATAAAGCAGCTCCTACTTAACTAGTATACAGACAAGTTAGAAACCTTTTCATCAAATATAAGAAAACCTATTAATCAATCAAAACGTACACTAATAATCCAAAATGATTCCAGACCTCGATCCATAAACTGCTAAATCCACGATAAACTACACAACCAACATCACATACACAAACAAAATGATACCAAAGCCAACAGACTTGACACCCACTTTATACACACAGTACAGTCATTAACCATCCAGACAACTAATTAATGGAGAACTGTGCCCACAGACTCAAAAAACATGTTTATTTCATCAAGGTGTTCCCAATATTTTAACACAACCCTGGGACTATTTATAGTTTTTTTTTTTTTTAAATATTTTTATATGAAATTTCTGAGTCTGACCACATAAGGTCTGGCATTTTGAAGTAAATCTGATCGTTTAATCTACCACTAGGTATCCCACAATGCAGTGCTTGTCTGTAAAAAAAAATGACATCACGCAGGCATCTTTCTTCCTAAAGCTCCTGTCACTGCTTTAATTTTACATGCATACACTGCTGTCTTTCAGTCAGTTAGTTTTAAGTAACATTTCATGCCATTCAATAACTACTTAAAACACAAATAGTGCAAATGCCACAGAGCAGACTTTGAAAGTGCTTTTTACTGCTGCTTCTTTTCAGAATGGCTAAACTGCAGTCTTTTGTGAAGCCGGAATTGTACTACTTTGACTCATCTCCCCACCCCCTTCCCTTCAAACAAAATTAAAGACTCTTATAACTGCTCCTGATAAGGTACTTTGTGAATATCTTTAAACAGCTACTGTATATCTAAGCTCAATTCTGATAAATCCATCCATATTTGAAAATAAAGTCCCCTCACTATGGAAATAAACCTTCATTATTCCACAGCACAAAGGATACGATCAATAAACAGATTTCCATTTTCTCTCCAACAAAAATATTAGGTAAAAATGTCTCCATAGACAACTTCTCAACTTTCTAGCTTCGGCCTGTAACTCAACACGGCTTTCATTCTCACAGCAGCACAACTACTGCTTTGCTGAATTTTGTTAATAATGACAACACCCATAGAAATGCAAGAAGCCTAGTGTCCACCAACTTCCTAGACCGAACAAAAGCTTTTGATACTGTCTTCCACCAGAAAACTCTTAACCTTAGGGCTTTCCAACTCCTCAATGTAATGCATACAAGGCTGACTCTCAAACAAAGCACAAAGTGAAATGAAAAATCGATTTCTCCAACTTCTTGCCAGTAACTACTGGCATCCCACAAGGATATATACTACACCCAACACTTTTCAACATACTGATCAAGTATCATCTATACTGCTACAGAAAATGCTGCTCTAGTTCAGTAAGCTGATGACTCATCCTTAATCTACTCTGCCAAAACTCCTTCTAAACTCCAAAGCCCTACACAAGAATCCTTCTCATTGCTTGAAGAATGGCTAAACAATTCATACGTACTTTTAAATTCTAAAAAAAAAAAAAATACTGCACTTCATCCAAAAAACACATCTCTACTAAAGCAATAGTAAAACACTATTCACTAACGCCTCTGCTAGTATGATGACAGAACAAGTAAAATATTTAAAATGACTTGGTATCATCATAGATGAGCAGGTGAATTCTGACCACCACGTATCACAAGTGCTTAAAACAATTAATTAAAAACTAGTTAGTGTAAAACAACCTACCTCACTGACACAGCCAGATGACATACAGCCTCTACTTTAATGCCATCTGTCCTCTATGTTGCCCCAGTCTTCACTAACCTTCAAGTCTCACAACTATCTAAACTTGAGCAATGTTATAATAAAATAGCTGACGTTGCTGAAAACTATAACACTAGAACACACTACTGACTAGCACTCAGATAATTAAACTGGCTGTAACTACCACATCATCTATCTCTTTCTCAGTTAACTACAAACACATGTCTCTATATGCCAGAAAACTGCCCAGCCCTTAACTTAATAACAGCACCACCCCAACAAAATTTTACTCTGCACAGAAAAATCACTAATCACGTTACCCAAATCAAATACTGCAAGTGACCCTATATTCAAATTGTGTAGCTAAACTATGAACCACAACCCACTACCACTGAAATCCATTCAGAATATAAACTCGTTCAAAATACAACTAAAACTTCACCTATCAAATCAGTGAATCTACTCCTCTATATCTCTAATATAAATGCCATAATTTTCCACTTGCCATATCATCAAACCATCTCTCTTCACTCAGAACAGTATGCCTCACATCCATTCTTCACCATCTCCCAGCCACATACATAGTTTTATAACATCGCCTGCCGCCCCACGTCTACATTTGGAGTAGTAAACCTTATGATAGCCATATATAACGGTCTCTGAACCTGCTTAATTCCACACCCTCTTAACTACAATACTAAGATTTTCTGCCCTACAAAGTTCCCTCATTCACTTCCATGTCTTTGAATTTATACTCACTAGTCACAAGATCTACTTATTTGACAAACCTACTAAAACACCTCGTGAAATGTTCAACATCCACTAAATGCGTAAGTATCTTCTATACTGTAACAGCTTCCATTTCATATTAATACAGTGTAATTAGGAAATTTATCTGCAGTTATTAATGTATATTACTTGATCTTTGTTCATATAAAAATACTGAAGGTCTGTTTAAAAAATAAATTGGAGCTTTTCAACCCAGCCTCCTCTGAAAAGGAGGTTTTGACTAAACCCAGTAAAAAAAAAAATATCAAATTAGCTAACTGCTGTTGCATTAGACCACGTAAATGAACACTACTCAGGACGACTTATGTAATGGAGTGAATGCTAATATTTGATTTAGAGAGCTTTGGACATGTTCATCATTTAAGTGCAGAACAACTAAATACTTCAAACAGAAAACACATGGTTTTAGATTAGTCTGAACAGCTTCCCCTACATACTGTGCAAGAGAGTTATCTAAATTCTTGCCATTTAAATGCTTGATATGCTCATATATTCTTTTTAAATTATCTCAGTCAGAACCAAATATGCTGGGGGAATGTAAAATTCAAACCAACCTTAGTGAAAAATCAGCTTTAATGAGCTCTGTAATGTAAGAGAAAAGCTAATTAAGGCCTATAATGAATGTTAATTTAACAAAACATCAAAAATATGAAAGTTACCATAAAGAAGATCAAAGCAGAACATGAATTGCAATCAGTATCCAAGGCAAAATGTTATCCATTTCATTATTCATCACATCTGGGTCAGAATACCCAGTAACAAAGAACCCTGGGCGGCCCTAAGGAAGGACATGCCTGAGCACTGTAGAACCAAAAGACGCCCTGCCTCTGGAGATCATAGCCAGTTTTTAATGAACAATAAAAGTGTGAGGAGTGGACCAAGTGGCCACAGCACAAATCTCATCTAAGGACATCCTGGCAGTGAAGGCCGAAGAAGTATCTCTGACTGAAGAGAATGCACCTTAGGAGAACGAGGCAGGTCTATCTTTCTCATAGAGTAAGCCAGAGAAATACAACCTGAAATCCATTTAGAAATAGTTACTTTTGAGACCGCTTGGCTACATCTGTTCAGGGAAAAGGCCACAGATAACTGATCATATTTTCTAAAGGGTTTAGTCCAAAGTAAATTAAATCTCAGATGACAATGAACATCCAAGGTGTGGAGGAGATATTCACCCTTGTTAGAGTGGTTAGAGAAGAAAACAGGCAACTGGGTGTCCTGGTCAAGACTTCTTTCGGTAGTGTCTTTAGGCATAAAAGAGGGATTAGTTTGTAAAGTCACTCTGTCCTTATAAAAAACAATATGTGGCAGTTTAGAAGACAAGGTCTGCAATTTCTGAAACCCTCTTGGCTGAGGTAATAGCAACCAGAAAAGCAGTTTTCCATAAAAGATATTTGCGAACACAGGAATGAGCAGGCTCAAACAGACTTTGGGTGAGTGACTGCAGCATCAGCATCAGAACCCAGAGAGGGGCAGGATCTTTGAATGGAAGCCTAAGAAGAAAGATGCCCTTCATGAAGTCCTTACATAGCGTGGAGTAAAAAGTGGGCCTAGCACTGGCATTAAAATTGAAAATGGCCACCAACTGCAATTTGATAGTCGAAAAGCTGGCTCCTTCCTGAAAAAGGGATGCCAGGAAGAGAAGGATATCTGGAATAGGAGCTAAAAAAGGGTGCATATTACATTCCCCTGCCCAAAAGGAAAAACGTTTCCACTTACTACGATATACCTTTCGAGTAGAAGGCTTCTTCCTGATGGGAGAAGCTAGCCTGGACTGCTTTACTAGGACTGGGAAGTGGAAAAACCATGCGGTCAGGCAAAGTGACCAAAGACTGGGCAGAGATTCTGATGGGAGACCCGAAATGAGATCCAGTATCCAGGGAGTATACTTGAGGTGAGACCTGAGGAAGAGGAACCACACCTGACGAGGCCAGAAGGGAGCAATAAATATGACGGAGCTCCTTAGTCTGAAGGCGTTCTGAAGTACTTTGGGATTAGAGGAAAGGAAAGGTAAGCATAGGGGAGACCCAGAGGCCAATCATGTACAACAGCATCCCTTGGGGACTGCCCCCTGGGGAAATCAGAGCGAAGCACCTGCTGCATTTGCTGTACAATGGGGAAGCAAACAGATCTCAGCAAGGTTGGCCCCAATGGGTGAAAATTTGAGATGACACTTGACAGATTAAGGGACCACTTATGCAGAGTCAGGACAGACCTGCTGAGCTTGTCTGCCAAGGCATTAGACTCCCCAGGTAAGTGCATTGCAAGGAGAAAGCGACTGGAGGAGATTGCCCATTCCCACACTCTCACGGCCTATTTGTATAACAGGTACGAACGTGTTCCCCCCCCTTGCTTGTTGATATACCAGACCACTGACATGTTGTCTGTGTGGATCGCCACCATTCCTAGAGGAAGGCAATCCAGAAAGGTTTGCAATGAGAGGAGGACAACCCTCATCTCCAGGACATTTATGTGCAATTTGGTCTCTGAGGGGGACCACGTGCCTTGGACAGTTCTGCCTTGAAAATGCCCTCCCCCCTACCCTAACAGGGAAGCATCCGTAGTAATAGTGCCCATGGGCAGGGAAAGAGAAAAAGGCCTGCCCTGAAGGAGATCCTCTGATTGAAGCCACCACCACAAGTGCCATCTGCAAACGTGGGTCAACGGGACAGGCATAGACAATGAATGAGTTAGAATAGACCACTATACCGCCAGCATCCACTGAAGCACCAGCCCTAGAGGGATGAGGAGAATAACCACCGGTATGAATCCCAGTGCACTCAGAATGAGGTGAGCTGGTGGTGAAGGAACCTCCAAGATGGCCCTGACCTGTTGTCTGATCAAGTCCACTCTGTGGGAAGGCAATGCTGCAATCTCTGTGACTGTTTAGATGAATCCCAATGAACTCCAGGCTCTGTACCAGAGACAGCTTCGACTTTGCCAAGCTGACTGTAATCTCTATCCTTTTGAAAGTGCAGAAGAGATGCTGTGTGACAGAAACCAGTCGATGTCTAGTGGAGGCTGTGAGGAACCAAATGTCCAAGTATGGAAAGACCTGAAATCCCTGAAGCCTCGGGTGAGCCGCTATAACTGCTAAGCATTTGGTAAATACCCTGGAGGCTGTGTTGAGTCCAAATGGTAGAGCTCTGAACTGGAAATGATCGGCCCCGATCCGGAAGCGCAGGTGCCTCCTGGAGCACCTATTTTGATATTATAGTAGGCGTCCTGGAGGTCTATGGAGCACATCAATTCATCCCTCTGCGGTAGGAACAAGATGAACTGAACAGTGGCCATCTCGACTACTTGACAGAGAAGCTCAGCTTGCTGAGGTCCAAAATTGTACGAAGGTCCCCTGTCTTTTTTGGCAGCAAAAAGAAGCAGGAATAAGTTCTTAGTCAAATTTGTCCTGTCGGGACCTCCTGGATGGCTCTTATTTCCTAGAAGTGAGAGAACTTCTCATTCGGCCAGTTCTCTCTGACTGTGTGGCATGTCTGGGAGAACTTTCTTGGTAAGTGGGGATGGTTGGGAAAAGGGAATGTAATAACCCCTGAACATAATCTTGAGCGCCCACTGATCATTTGTTATGGATGCCCAGGCACTTGGGTGCAATGAAATATGACCCCCAACTGCCTCCAGGGCAGGACAGCCAGACAGTGCCTCAGGGGCACTGAAAGGGCTTCTCAAGGGAAGGTTCCCTGGAGCCCTGATTTTGAAGACCCCCCCTCTATCCCCTAGGGCAGCATCTACCATTAAATCCCCTTCCCCTTCCTCTGAAAAAGGAATCATCTGTAGCATCCTGGAAGGAACCCTGCAACTTGTGGAACCAGAGTTTCTTACTATCCTGTTGGTTTTTTGAAAAAAAACCTTTGGGGAGTAGAAAACTTGATCCCAATCGCCGATACAGAGTCTTGCCATCCCACTCACTGCAGGTTAGGGTTTCTTTGACCACAGGTCCAAGTAGAGAGGAACCACTGAATGGGGCATTAATAAAAGATGCCTTGAAGGGTTCCGCGAACCTGCACGACCGCATCCAGGGATGCCGCCTGATGGCAATGCCTGCACCAGTCGCTCGAGAGGTACATTCCGCCACACTGGAAATTAACCTCATCAAGGAGCTGGAAAAAGATGAGAGAGTTGTGAGCTTGGGAGATAGCTTCTTGAGGTCCTCTCCTGGCATCAACTCAGAGACTTGGTGTACCAAATAATTTAGGACTCTCAGGCCAAAAGTGGCTGAAGTGTAAACACACTTTCCCATGCCTGTCAATCGCCCGGGACTCATGATTCAGGGGATGGACACTGGAGCTCTGTTCTGCCAGCTCCTTCTTTGTGGTTGCAGCAACCATGATGGCATTGACTGGTACTCCCTTGCTCGAATGAGTTTGGTCAGCAGGGGAGTTCAGGAACTTGTCTGCTTTCTTAGGAACCGGTTCCACAGCGTCAGGTTCCTTCCTTGCCATGCGGGTGAGATCAACCAGCTCGTCTGCAGGGGGAGGG
Organism: Protopterus annectens; assembly: GCF_019279795.1. Classification (NCBI taxonomy): domain Eukaryota; kingdom Metazoa; phylum Chordata; order Ceratodontiformes; family Protopteridae; genus Protopterus; species Protopterus annectens. The sequence goes on along the minus strand of NC_056734.1, from coordinate 1,006,568,741 downwards.
GGGAAGCTAAGAAGTAGACTGCCCCATCCTGAACACCTTCAGAAACACAGACTCCTCTGCGGACAGAGGCTAGGGAGACCAGCCTTTCTGCTTCAACAGCTCCAGAATGTCCCCAAAGGAGACGTCATCCGGCGGAGATCTGGGGGACCCATACCCTTCCTCCAAATCTGTCTCCTCCATTAGGGAATTCATAGGGGAGTCCAAGTACCTCCTTTTGCATGATGTCTTCTGAAGCAGCTCTTCCGTGAAGGACTCAGAAGAGAGGGGAACCCCTGGGGTTCTAGATGCCTGAAAACCATCTCGGGAGGGCTGACCCTGGACAGGATGAATGGGCTCAGGGGACCTAACATCAATAGCCTTGGAGGTTCCCGGAAGGGGAGAGGATGTTGCTCCAGACTTGGAGAAGGTCCACTCTACCACCCGGAAGGCCAAAGGATTTGAGGAAACCCCATTCTTGCCCCTCGTAGCCAAAACCACAAAGGAAGGAGGAGTGGAGCATGCCCTGGTCCTAGGCCCCTAGGACAGAATTGTCCCCGAGCTGTTGAAGGCCACTGCACTCCAAAAAAAAAAAAAACGGACCAGAAGCCCTTCCCAGGGACCCAGAGCCAACCTCTCGAAGCAGGGACCCGTTCTGGTAAGAAACCACAAGGACTGAGCTAGTCAGAGACCCCAGAGGAATAAGGAAAACAGACATTCCCTGGCCCCCCGACTCAGGGAACACCAGGACCCGAGATTCCGAAACCTTCGGAATTGGAAGAGGAGAAGACAACATAGGAGCAGGGGATCTCCCAGAGCCTGAATGGACAGAGGACGCTAAAAGACCCATCTCTATCTGGGCCCTAAAGAAACTCATCATCCTGTCCATGTCTGAGGCTAAGATGCTCCTAGAGGATCTGGAAGAGGTGGAGGAATGGGTGGATTTAGAAGGGTAAACCTGGCAGGACCCCACCACCACCCTATGGCATTCCCGATCCGGGGAACAGCTCTGACGTCTGGGATCTGAAGGTTTTGAATCCCTGGGTGATCCAATCAGTGAGCCTATAACCACTATCTCTGGACGACACGAGCTCTGAGGAACAGTCTGCTTCGGATCTGAGAGGGCTAAGTGAGCTAAGCTGAGCTGAGCTGACAGGGGTAGGATCTGAAGGTCTCCGAAACTAAGAGACTTTGGGTCTGAAGGACAAATCCCGAGTGAGCCTTCAGATCTGACCCTGCCAAGGACTGCTTTGGATCCGAAGGACTGTGATCCAAGAGCCTCATCTGTTTCAGAGAATGTGGAGGAAAAGCCCCTGGGGAGGAAGAAGAGGCTCTCCTCTTGGACTCTTTATGACCGCTGGAAGAGGGGGAGTCAAAGACAAAGGGACACCCCCTGGGCCATGCCCTTGAGCAATAACTTACTGTGCCGATCCGCCAATGCTTGAGGACTGAACGCAGCACAAACATCGCATTCAGCCTCAAGGTGGTCAGATCCTAGACAACAGATGTACTTTCTTGTGGGCATCACAGTTAGGCATCTTAAGCCCACAAGAAGAGCATCTCTTAGATCTGGTAGGTTTATCCGACATGGGCCTACTGAAACATAAAATCAAACAGCACAGAGATCAACCAACAACTACAAAGCCCCAAAAAACAGCTCAAAGTGCATCAAAAGCAAAAAACAGGACTAACTGCACACCCACACAAAAAAAAAAGACAACTACACTAAGCCAAAAAAAAAAACCCAAACTAAGGGGGAGGGAATGGAAAAAAGGCACCAAGCGCTGAAAGACAGGAAAGAAATGGACCTAACGTTTTACAAGATCTAAGAAAAAGGGCTGGGAGGACGTAAAAAGATAAGCTACATTAAAAAGACTAAACACACACCTAAAGAAAAAATGTTAACACATTTAACAGAAGAAAACGTCAATGAAAGAATGCTGCAAGCCTGAATCATGTCTGTAGCCAGCCACTGCATGCGAGATTTGAGGGTTTGAAGGTAGAACTGAATTATGGGAGTGGGAAGAGCTCGAGCCTTGAATCTGCACTGTAAAGCCAGCGGATCAGATCCAAGACCCAGACGTGATGAATAATGAACTGGATAACATCAGATCTAGGTATTTGGGTTAATCGCTCCATCTCATTTGACACTCGTGTAACAACTGTTATCAAAAAAATCCTTCTATTTAGACCAGATAACTGCCAAAGGAATATCTATATTTATACAGGTAATCACTTCCTTATGCTTAGCATTTTGTTTTATAAATATTTTTATTAAATCACAACTAAAATGGTGATTCAGGTACCCATATATTAACACAAAAGCAAGCAAACCATAATTTTTTTTCCTGCAGTATACATTTCCTTTTCCACAATTAGCATTCACTCCATTACATACATTGTTCTGATCCTTCCTTCTGTCAAACCTCAATCCTTCTCCTGAACATTTTTCTGAATGTATTCTTCTCACAGATTCCCATTCACTTCTATGTAATTTTCTAAGGATCCTACCACCAGTTCTTTTTTCTCCTTTACAATATTCAGCACTTGAATTATAACTGGTTTTGATTTTGTTTTCTAGTAACTGCTTTTTTGGCAGCCAGTAGCTTTAAACTTAATAAGGCTTTACTATGTGTAGCCAATTTGAAACCCGTGTCCCAACTCAAAAAAATAATTTCCTTAGTTATGATGATTTGTTCCCCCTACACGTCTGACAAAACAAACTGTAAAGAATTTTTAAAATCTACCAAACAGCTATATTTCCAGAACACAACTTCTCAATAACCTCTGTCTTTCACATCAAACCTCCAGCATTTGCTATCTACCGGAGGAAAATTTCTCTGAAGACTGCTTGAGATATAAAAAATATCCATGCAAATACTCCCTAACAAAAATCCAACAACCTTTGGATTTATTTGGTTGCTTACTTGGAAGTCATACAGATGTATTTCCTTCCTCCTCCCAATCTTCTCACCTCAAATGACTGACTATATATGCCCTACTGATTAGCCCTTTTTTAACAGCTAAAAACTCCACCATACTTGCTCTTTCATTTAGCAGTCCCCAGGGCCCAACCATAAACACATTCACTCCAAAGGAGCTCAGGAAGTTTGCAATGCAACTTCCAATGGGCGGAGCCTAATCCTTTTGACAGAATCAAATTATGTCCTCACATTTCAAACAAGTATTCATATCTCTGGAATCATACAAGTTAAGAAAGAAGTATAAAAGGCAAAGTCTTCAGCACAAACTATTTCTATAGTGGTAGTATTCTTTAGGTTTTAGGTCTTAAACTGTATTTTATAAGTCAAAGTAAACACAGTAACTATTACATTTGTAATATTTTGTAAACAACTTAAAATATCTCAACAACCACTTCAGTTACTCACATACTGTCAGCAGCATTTTATTCATTGAACTGAGAGCTTTTAAATGAGGCTAAGGATTTCTGAATGTGGTACTTAGTTGTTGAAATATTTAGAAAAATGTGAAAATTATATCTATATAAATGAGTATCATTAAAACAACAGTTAATGTCTATTTACCTACACTAGAGAGAGATCAAGTATTAATACAGTTGCGTTTGCCACTGTGTAAGCTTTAAGATGAAATCTTTTAAAGCCTTGTACATCACATGGTTTTGGAATTACTGATGCAAAAATGAAGCAATGTTTGACACCTAGAGGCGTCAGTAGGAGTTAACTGCATATGCACCTGGAGATGTTACTCAAATGTAATGAGTTAAATTGTGTTATCATTCCCTGGTATGGAATACAGTCTTGAACCTGCCATCCAAACTTCCAATTGGAGTCATCTCACTCTATTAACTTTCCCTCCCCAGTTATTTGCTCCCAGTACCTTGGTTCGACAGCTAATTTTCTCCAGTAAATGCGAACAATCTCCCTCCTGCCTATTTTCTATACCTTTACTTCCAGTTAACTCTACTGGCAAAATCTGATTTCTCCATTACTGTTTTGGTTCTTAGGATACTTTCTGAATACAGTGTTCTGTAGTCATTATCTGCCTTAAAGACTTGCACCCAAAATCCCCCTCTCCTTATATTTCAAACTCCTACCCTCGTTTCATAATTATCCCACTCCACTTTGATTTTTAAAACTTCTGCTTATGTTATGTGTATGAACCTTAACTGTGTAGTTTTAAAGTATCCCTTTAAAACAAGTAATTCTAAACAACCTTGTGATACGGATAGTGAACTTGTCCCACTTAAATCCTGCCCTCTTTCCTGGCCAAATACATTCCTTCAACTCTTTATTATTGTCCACAACTTTTCCTTTCGTAGACAGAAATATGCCTGACTAGTATAAAATTAAAGGGACTAAAAATATTTTCACTGCTTTTATCTCACTATCTATATCCATAATCAAGAGCTTCCAGGTCTTCAGTTTTATATTATCTTTTGTTTAGTCTCTTCCCACATATCCTTAGCTGATGTATCAGAATCCTTTTAAATCCGTACAGCTAAATACTTCATCTTATGTCCCCAAAAATATGGGTACTGCTAAGCCAATTCATTTACCACTATAACCTTTGATCATTATTTTTATATCCATAAAAGACCCAAAACTGTCCCAACATGTTTTCTGGGTTTATCAAATACAAAACATCATCTGCAAATAAGGCTAACCTTTCTGGATTACCATACCAGTTGTATCCTTGAACTTGAGAGTTCCTGATTTCCTTTGCCAGTGCAACAAGCAAATAGAGCAACTTAGCTTATAACAGAGGTAACCTCACACCTTAATTCTTGTTGCAGACCCTTCATGAATCCCTTAACTGACTTACCATTTTAATCAAGCAATGCAAATACTTCAATCGCCTTACTCAAAATCCCAGCTGGCTCTACCGAATGCTTTCTCTGCATCAAGATCTACCATGAATATGGGTGCCTTCTTACATTCTGCTCTGTTAATGTCAAATGTCTGCCTCCCCTCCACAAAATCACATTGCTCCATATCTATCAATTTTGGAAACACACCTTTCTCACTCTCTTAGCCAATATAGACAAACACTTTATAATCACAATTTAAAATTGAAACTGGTCCATATGAAGTTTGGTCCAGAGTGTCTTTGCCCTCTCTGGGCAATACAGCAACCATAGCTTTTTTCCAAGATGCTGACATTCCCTTACCTTTGAAATCATTAAACAAAACCTTCCAGATCATGTCACTTTCTTCGTTCTATATTTCTAAACTTCCACAGGAACACTATCTGTTCCTGGAGACTTCCCAATTGATTGATTAGCATCTATGGGATCGAACGTTTAGGTTAGCGAATACCAAAACATCGACCTGGTAATATCGAAAAATTAAAACAGCAAATGGCCGATTTAACATAGGGAATTAATTCCCTTGGCCGCCAAAAAAAATTTTTAAACCAAAATGATGTGGGGGGGGGGGGGGCTGTGCCACCCACACCCCTCTAACAAAATATACCAACTCCGAGATTGCTCTGCAGAGGAGAAAGGGGCAAAGTCTGCATAATGACCAAGGGAATTCTTTCCCTGAATTAAATCGTCCGTTCACGGTTTTTTGCTTTTACAATTACCAGATCGACATTCAGGTTATTTGTTAACCTAAACGTTCAGTAAGGTAATAGGAACCCGACTGATTATACACCACCGTTCTTATTGCATCTCATCTTATCTTAAATATTAACTGCTGAATATTCACAATGTAGCCATTAAGACAGAAATCTGTTATTCCCACCTATTGTACACACACAGCAGTTGATCTGAATATATATTTCCATCTTTTACCTTACATGTATAAGTTCACTAGTATCTGGCAGGTGAAGTTGTTTCCTGTCATCTCCATTTGAACCTGTGTTACATTTTCAGAAATTTCTACTTCAGAAAAAATACTTACGTAAAAAGATTTTCAGAATCACTCCACCCCCCCCCCCATTAACTTACAACAAGCACATGCAACTATGTACACCTTCAAAAATGTTTACCCCTCCAGATAGGAGCAGTTGTTCCAAACTGATGACTGCACCAACAAGCATTACCTATTCTAAAATTAAGGTTACCAGTTCTAAAGTACTGTGTTCCTCCTTACATTTATTATCATTTATTTATATTCCTCTCCCACATATGAAAAACAGTTTACATGCTTTCAGTAAACTAACTTTTAGCCCTAAGAAAAAGTAAACAGGCTATTTTTAAACAAATACACTATGTACTGTAATATTAAATGCATGAAAAGTATTAAGGTTGTTGGGGATGCAACTACTTGTATATATTACTCACTTCTCATAATGTCATTTTTACATTAAACTGCTTGCCAATACACCTTTAAATGTTAAGCACATTGTGCTGAAAGAATTTATGTAGAGACTGCTACATCTAATGATTCATTGCTTGCACTTACAGACAGCTCCTCTCAAAGTAAAAACATTTGGTAATCAGAACAAGAAAACAGCTAGTAACTCTGCAGATGCATAAAACAATCTTTGTAAATTTCAAACTCAGAAAACACTGTATAGAATTCTGAGGGTTATCCACTTGCACCTGCAGACTTCTTATCTTCCACTCAAAGCATCTACTAATGGAAAAACAGCTAATGGCTTGGCAAATACAAGAAAAATACCAGTTCCATGTCTTTCATAATTCTACCTTATTTTTCAAACATACTTAAACTTGATAATGTGTTAAAGCTTGTAACAACATGCACTTATTTCAATTGTTCAAACAGAATGTACTCTTCCAGATCTCTCTGCCGCCAGGGGTGGTGCCATTGGTGAGGGATAGATTATCTCTGGGGTGTGGTCTAGAAAGTATAGCTGTGTACACTTACCATAAATATAGATGTTCGAGTGTATTCACTACTGCAGTCATCACCTGTGGGCTATCCCTGCTGTGGTAGCCCTCAGATGGCGTGAGTATCACAGTCAATGTTTTTCTGCGTCAGCTGCTGTCGCCTGTAGACTGTCAACTTTGTCAGTGCTATAAAGCAAGGCAGCTGATGCCACTACATTGGGCTTTTCTTGCCCTAACCATTCAGAAGCCCCAGGAAATATGGCAAAGTGGTCCTGGTGGTTAACAACCACCCCAAGAAGCTAATGTCTCACTAATAAAAGAAGATATAAGGGGGAATGAGGAAGGGAAACCAGGACTGCAACAGGGAATACACTCTAACTACAACATTTTTGATAAGTGTACACAACTTTACTATGTTCTTCGTGTTTCACTGTTGCAGTAATCACCTGTGGGAAGATTCCCAAAGCTGAAGAGAGGGGTGGCAGGATTAGTTAGAGATCTAGGCATGGGTAAGGAGGCGTTGCAGAGGCAAATGCTGCCTAGCCTTAAAGAAGAGAGGAAGGTGGTAAGCTTTGTAAAGGTATGGACCAAGGTCCAGGTGGCAGCTTCCATGATGTCCCACTTGTGGAAGTGGAGGCTGCTCTATTGGAATGAGTATGATTCGACTCAGGGGGAGGTTTCTCATGAAATCTGTATCAGAAATGGATGCAGTGTGATATCCATATAGAGAAAGTCTGCTTGGAAATTGGCTTCCCCTCTGCCCCTAGGGCAAAAATGACAAGAAGTTGGTCCATTTTTCCTGAAGGGTTTAGTATAGTCCAGGTAGTATATCAGCTGCCTGTGTGCATCCAGGGAGTGCAGAATTCTTTCCTCCCTGTTTTGAGGGTTAAGGAAGTAAGTAGACAGATGAATGGCCTTGTTGAGAGTCACATTAGATATTACCTTGGTTATAAAGAAGGGGTTAGTTCAACGGGGAAACCCTGTCTGCAGGGAGAAGGATGAAAGGCTCAATGGCCATCAGTGCCTGAAGTTCAGAAACCCTTCTGGCTGAGGTGATAGCTAGCAAAAATTAGTCTTCCATGAGAGGAGTTTTAGTTCTGCTGAAGTAGCAGGTTTGAAGGGTGGTAAGGTTAGTTTTTCCAGAACATAATTAAGATTCCAGGCTGACGTGGGAGGCCTGCTGGGAGGTCTGATATTAGAAGCCCCTCTGAGGAGTTGCTTAATCAAAGGGTGAGAGAACAGGGGCTGGTCTGTATTAAACTGAGCTGAAATGGCTGAGGTGTGGATTCTAACAGAAGAGAAGGAGAGGCCACTACTAAGTAATTCCGCTAGGTAGTCCAGGATGAGAAGGACAGAAGGTTGTGAGGAAATGGACCCTCTGGACTGGCACCAGGAGCAGAATCGTTTTCATTTCGCAGCATAAAATCTTGTCGTGATGGACCTTCTGGCCTCTGTGACAATGTCTAGGACTTGCTTGTTTAGCAGGAGCCGTTCCCTTACCTTGGGAGTACCAGCCATGAGCTTGAGAGTCTTAAAATCTGGGTGCAGCATTTCCCCCCATGGTGGAGTCAAGAGGTTTGGGAACCAGGGAAACTGAGTGGGAGGATGTGATGTCAGGCTGCGCAGCAAGGGGTACCAATGTTGTCTGGGCCAATCTGGAGCAATGAGGATGGCCTTGGGCCCCTCCACCCTTATCCTGATGAGTACCTTAGGAATAAGAGGCAGAGGGGGGAAAGCGTACACAAAGAGGGAGTTCCAAGGGAAGGTCAAGGCATCCACCTTCTATGCCAGGTGCTGATAGGGCAAAATTTGTTTAGCTGATGGTTGAGATGTGAAGCAGAGAGATCCACCTCCGGATTTCCCCACACTTGAGTGACTTACACAAAGAACATTTTGTGGGGCTGCTATTCATGGGAGTCCAGTAAGTGTCTGCTTAAGTGGTCTGCCAGGGTATTGTTGATCTCTTGTAGGTATTGGGCTATTAGGTTTAATCCAATTGAGGAGGCAGTCAGCCAGAGGTTCATGGCTAACCTGAACAGAGGGTAAGACTGTGTCCCTCCCTGTTGATGTACCACATTACTGTGGTGTTGTCTGTTTTGATAAGGAGAGCTCCTGGCCTGAGATGGGGCTGGAAGGACATCTTAACCTTTTTTACTGCCATCACTTCCTTCTTCTCCTTATGCAAGGGAAAGTGTTTGGCATCCCAAAGAATTTGGGTGCATCTGCCTGCTACGTGGGTGCCCCAAGCGATGTCTGAGGCATCGGTGGTGATGGTTTGTCAGGTGGGACAGTGGATGAAGGGGAGAACCTGGTTCCTGGCACATGTCCCTACCCACCAGACCAACTTGGCCCCTATACAGGGGATCAAAGGGAGAGAGGTCTCGAGAGACTGAGTGTTGGCACCAAAGGTTCCTTAGATACCACTGAAGTTTCCTCATGTGTAGCCTGGCCAGAGAATCAGAAGGATGCAAGATGCCATGTATCCCAAGGCTTGCAGCAACTTCCTTGCTGTGAGGTGACTTTTGGACGCCAGCTTGCTGAAGTAGAGAGGCAGGGAGCTCTGCTTTTCTGGGGGTAGGAAGGCCATTTGGGATGCTGCATCCAGAAGAGCTCCCAGGAAAATGATCCTCCTGGAGGGAGTCTGCACTGATTTCTTCTCGTTGATGGCGAACCCCAGGAAGTTAGGAGGGTTTTGACGAATTGTAGGTCCTGGAGCAGCTTTTCTTTGCTCTCTGCCTGGATGAGGCAGTCGCATTAGGCATCAGGGGCTGCGAAAGTGCCTCACTGAATTCTGGAGTACTGAAGACCTGCTTAGTGGAAGAGTAGTCGGAAGGCTTAGCTTTGTGAGATCTGTCTCTATTTTTATCCGTACGCTTTTTAGGAGGCTCTATGGATTGTTGGCTGACCGACACCATATGAGAAGATGGAGGACGAAAATAGCTGCCTACAAAAAGAGCTCTCCTCCGAATGGTTCTCGCGTTAAAGAGGGCACAGAACCGGCAACGGACGACCTTGTGGTCTGGGCCAAAACAAGTGATGCCGTATGAATGGAAGTATTGGTGTGGGATCTGCTTTCCACAGGCGAGACAATTAACTTTTTCGGACCTCGGTTAGTGCAAGGAAGAGAGAGATCCCCAACAGGGTACTTAGCTTTAGACGTTTTCAGCTGTGATCCGAACTCTGGTAGTGACCGACCGGCACACTTGCGAACTACTTCTGCTATGTGCTCCATGGCCAGAAAGACTGATGTAATGGCATAAGCTGCCTTGTTTTATACCACTGAAGACCTGATGTTAGTCTACAGGCGACAGCAGCTGACGCAGAAAAACAATGACTCTGGTATTTGGGCCGGCCGAGTGCTACCACAGCAGGGATAACCCACAGGAGATGACTGCAACAGTGAAACACAAAGATAGTATTGTTGTGTACACTTAACATATAAGTAGATGTTCGAGTGTATTCACTGTTGCAGTCATCACACTTGTGTTATCTGCCTGCAGGTAGCCCTCAGTCGGCCCAAATACCAGAGAATTAGTATTTCTGCGTCGGTTGCTGTCACTTCAGGACTGATGTCAGGACATCAGGGGTATAAAAACAGGCAGCAGACGCCATTACATCAGTTGTTCTTGCCCCAAATGTCAGGAGGCCCCCAAACAGGGAGCTAAGTTATGGTGGGAAAAACACCACCAGTACAAAGTAAATACCAATAGCCCTGTAAGGGGTGAGTAATAGAGACAGAGAAGGAGAGAGAGAGGACAAGGGGGCAGGAGGGTGGGAAACTAGGACGGCAACAGTGAATACACTCAAACATCTACATTTATGGTAAGTGTACACAACTGTACTATGTTCCAAGTGTTTCATTATTGCAGTCATCACACTTGGGATGATTCTCAAAGGTGAAGAATGGGTGGAGGCAGTCAAGAAGAGTTGGGGCGGGGTTACAAAACCTACCCTGGGTTTGGAAAAGTTAGGCAGGTGGTAATGCTTGGTGAAGGTGTGAAAAGAACTCCAGGTAGCAGCTTCCAGAATGTCCCTGGTAGAGACTCCCCTGAGGAATGCTGTAGAGGCTAAAGTTGCCCTAGTGAAATGCGTTCTGACCCCCAGAAGGGGCGGTTTCCCATGGTGTTTCAAACAGAAATGGAGAGTGTGCTATCCATTTGGAAATGGTAAGTTTTGATATGGCCTTGCCCTCTGCCCCGGTGCAAAGCTGACTAGTAACTGGTCAGATTTCCTGAAGGGCTTAGTCCTATCAAGGCAGAATCGGAGCTGTCTGTGCACAACTAGAGAGTGCAGGATCCTTTCCCCTTTATTATGAGGATTAGGGAAAAAGGTTGGCAAATGGATAGAATGGTTCAGAGCCACACTGGACACCACTTTAGGTATAAAGGTAGGGTTAGTCTTGAGGGAGACCCTGTCAGCATGAAAAATAATGAAAGGTTCCACAGCCATCAGTGCTTGTAGCTCAGACTCTCTTCTAGCTGAAGTGATGTCCAGAAGCAATGCTGCTTTCCAAGAGATGAATTTTAAGTCTGCTGACGCAGTAGGCTCAAAGGGGGGTAGCATGAGCTTTTCCAGCACAAAGTTAAGGTCCCAAGCAGGGGTAGGGGCTCTCCTTGGTGTCCTTTAGTTGTTCGCCCCTCTCAGGAACTGTTTGATGAGAGGGTGAGAGAAGAGAGGTGACTCAGTGCTGTAATGAGCAGAGATGGCAGAGGCATGCATCTTAATGGAAGAGAAGGAAAGGACTCTGTGCAGTAGGTCTGCTAGGTAATCCAGGACGAGAGGTAAGGAGGAGAGTGCTGTGTCCACTCCTTTAGAGTGAATCCAGGAACAATACCTTTTCCACTTATCAGCATAGGATTTCCTTTTAATGCGTCTTCTGGCTTCAAGAATGAGGTCAAGCACCTGCTTCCTTAGGCTGGCCACTGGAGGAGAATTCAAGGAATAAGCCAGGCTGCAAGGTTCAGGGTTTGCAGTTGCGGATGCAAGATCTGTCCATCCTGCTGAGTGAGGAGGGTTGGGATCTGGAGTAGGTGCCATGGTGGCACTGGTGACAGACTGCACAGTAGTGGGTACCAGTGGTGGCATGGACAGTCTGGGGCAATCAGGATTGCCTTTGGTCCTTCCTGTCTTATCTTGAGTAATACTCTTGTAAGAAGAGACAGAGGGGGAAATGCAGAGATTGAGAGGTTTACCCACTGGAAGGATAGGGCATCCAGTTTCCAGGCCCTGCTGTGAGGTGTCCTGGTGCAGAATTTGCTGAGCTGGTGACTGTAGGGGGAGGCAAATAGGAACACAATGGGGGTACCCCATTTCTGGGTTAGAAGGCTGAAGATGATGAGGTCTAACAGCCACTCGTGTGGGTCTAAGAGATTTCTGCTTTAAGTCGACTACCGAGAGTTTTGTTTACCTGTCAGGAATTGAGCTTGCAGATGAATATGCAGGGCCAAGGCTGTGTTCCACAGGGTCATGGCTAGTCTGCAGAGTGGGTAGGAGTGGTTCCCCCCTGCTTGTTGATGTACCACATCACTGTGGTGTTGTCGTTTTTTATTAACAGGGGTTCTGGTGAGAGTAAGATCTGAAATTTGTCATAGCGTGCTGAACAGATAGTATCTCTTTTTGGCTGATGTGCAGATGAATTTGGCTTGGGCACCAGTGTCCCTGAATGCATCTGTCGTCCAGATGTGCTCCCCAGGCATAGTCTGATGCATCTGTGGTTAGGGTTTGGGCAGCATGGGGTTGAGTAAAGGGAAGTCCCTTGTGGTTGCATGCTGCTGCCCACCAAAGAAACTCTGTCCTTACACAACGTATGATGGTTTCCAGGTCCTGAAAATGTTGGCACCAAACACTTTTTAAGTACCAATGAAGTTTCTTCATATGCAGTCTGGCATATGGAATTAGTAGAATGCAAGAGGCCATGAACCCTAGAGCCTGCAGGATTTTCCTTGCGGATAGCTGGGTACTGGCGGCGATTTGAGCGAAGTAGCCTGTAAGATAGGCTTGTTTTTCTGGAGTAAGGAATGCCAACTGGGATGCTGTGTCCAAGCTTGCTCCCAGGAATACAATCTTTTGACTGCGGAATAGTTTTGATTTCTTTTCGTAGATAGTGTACCCCAGGGAGGTTAGAAGGTCCTTTACAAATGTCAAGTGCTGCAACAGCTTTTCCTGACTGACTGCCTGAATCAGGCAATCGTCCAATGAAGGGCATATTTGAAACTTTTTCTGTCTGCAATAGTTAATGGCTGGAGCCATGCATTTTGTAAAGACTCTGGGAGGAGTGGATAAGCCAAAGGGAAGTGCAGACAACAGATAATACACAGATCCTGCCCTGAAAAGTAGATATTTCCTGCATGAATCCCTGATAGGGATGTGCAGATAGGCTTCCTTTAGGTCAAGTGAGGCTAACCAGGCATCTTTGGACAGGATAGGGAGAAGCTGCTGAAAAGTGAGCATTTTGAATTTGGGTACCACCAGGAATGTGTTTAGAATGGAAAGATCTAAGATTGGGTACCAGGAAAAGTCTGGAATAAAACCCATGACATAGCTATTCTGCAGCAACAGGCTGGATTACCCTTATGGAGAGCAGGGATTGAACCTGGTTTTGTGCCTCTGGCCACTGATTTGGAGGGAGGTCTGGGAACCCTTTTGGGGTTGGCAGCATGTGTAAATAAAATTTGTACCCCTGGGATACTATGTTTAGGACCCATCGGTCTTTGGTGATGGAGCTCTAATTTTTTGCATGGTGGGCAAGATTTCCTCCTAGGGGCATGAGCAATTGGGCAGAGGTGAGGAGTGGAGTTGAGAAGTAATTGTGAATTCTTTCTGAAAGGGGGTGGCTTAGCACTCCCTGTTTTTGTAGTGGAGGTACTCCATTGCTTAGATCTCTGCATACCCTGACACTGTAATCTGAGGGGACTGTCTCCCCTGGGTCTCATTAGAGATGGCCTTGAGGGGGCTGGAAAGGACCAATGTTTCGAGGGGCAATGCCTACTGAATCAAGGAGGCTGCACTTGCAAAAAATCTTTGACTGTCTGCACAGACTTGGCCTTTTCTTCCAACTTTTTTTAGAATCTTTTCTGCTTTGGTGCCAAAACAGATTGTCCTTGTTCAAAGAAGCGCCCAGTAATTTTGATTTGACATGGTCTAGCAAGGTCTGCTCCTTAATCCAAGCATTAAGTACAGAACCTATGACTCCTACCCTGCAAGATGATTCTAGGGCGTCAAAACCACATTGCAAGGTATGCTTGCTGACTTGGCTTGCAGAATGCATAAGCTCCTGTAATTCTTTATTTTCTGCACAGTCAGGAAAGGTAGATAATTTTTGCTTAAGTTCCATAGTATGTTGTTGGTATTTCAGCATGTGGAACTGACAATTCAATGCCCAAATCGCGAGAGCTGCAGAGGTGTATACTATTTTACCCCATCTGTCTAAGGCTCGGGAATCCTTGTCCGAAGGGGTGGGATTCTTAGCAGTAGTTGCTTTTATGCCTTTAGGCCCTTGAGAGATGACCTCTGGGTCAGCAAAAGGATTTTTGAAAAGAAATTTGTGAGAGTCAGGGACTCTGTAGTACCTGTCTGGTTTCTTGGAGCAGGGGGTAAAGTATAAAGAGTTAGACTGGATTCCATAAAGACATCATCCACAACATCCAAAACAGGAGGGATGGCTAAGGGTCTATGCTGTGGCAAATCTAAAAATTCCGAGTCCCTTTTTGGACTGAGGATAATCCTGGCATTTCCAGTGGAAAAGCTCTCTCAAAGTACATAAGGTTTCACAAAATGAAAAATCCTCAGGAAGGGGAAGCAGAAGGAATGGATTCCTCTGCATCTGAATCCTCACAAGCAGATAAAGGCATATCTTCATATTCAGAAACCTCAGTCGTAGGACTCTTGGTCAGCTAAAGCTGCTGGGGACACGTCTCTTTTTCTCTTAGCAGTGGAAGGCTGGCTTCCCCTAATCAGCATGATCAGGTCTTCTGCCATTTTAAGCATTGGAGATTGTGGCAAGGAAGCAATTGCTTGAGTTTGGGTCATCATTTTTTTAGGCGTAGCTCGTACTCTTCGTCTTAGAAACTTGGTAGTTTTAGACAGAAGTGAAGACGTGAAAGAAGTCACCGGTTTCTGTCCAATATCAGTAAGGCGAAGAACTTCCGGTGCCTGCACAGTGACTCCGGACCCATCCAAGGTAGAGACATCCACAGGTTCCGTAGTCAAAGAAGAGTGTTGTGTGTGTGTGTGTGTGTGTGTGTGTGTGTGTATATATATATATATATATATATATATATATATATATATAGAGAGAGAGAGAGACACACACACACACATATATATATATATATATATATATATACACACACACATATATATATATATATACACATATATATATATATATATATATATATATATGCTATACATTTTGTCGACCACACTTTCTGCAATTTACATTTGTGCGAAAGTGACGTTTCGCACAACGAAAAAAAAAAATGCCACAATGTCAAACCTTATAACAGTGAATGGAATACAGCATTCGCATGTGCAAGGCTAGACATTGTGATGCAGATCGCACTATAGTGAGCATCGGGAAATGTATCCTTTTCCTCACTATAGTGCCATCCCAGAGTTTGTATACTTAAGTAGCAGGGGGTGTGGGGGGGTGCAACCCACCGTACATTGGGAAGGTGTAGGAGAATTGCCCTCCTGCAAACACATTTTTTTCTGTGCAAGTCACTTAATACTGTTCCTGGAAGTGTGGTGAATGTTCGAATTATGTCAAATTCAACATTCAGCAGTTCAGAGTTCGACTTTATTTGTCGATAAACATTATAAATTTTGCATTTTGTTTCGAATTAGTAGCAATTCGCCGTTGTTTAATTTGGCAAAATAATAGTAAACCATATATATATATATATATATATATATATATATATATATATATATATATATATATATATATAGATATATATATAGATATATATATATAATATATATATATATATAAATATAGATATATATCCATCTATACATATATATATATATATATATATATAGATGCACACACACACAAACACACAGTGGATATAAAAAGTGTACACACCCCTGTTAAAACACCAGTATTTTGTGATATAAAAAACTGAGACCACAATAAATTATTTCAAAACTTTTCCCACCTTCCACGTGACCTATAATATACAATTCAATTGAGAAACAAACAAATCTGTTACGGGAAAAAAAATAAAAAAAATAAAAAACGTACAATAAGCTTGCTGCATGAATTTCCACATGCTTAAACTAATACCTTCTTGAACTACCTTTTGATTTAATTACAGCATTCAGTCTTCTTGGGTACACACTTGCCATCAATTAGAGAGACTCTGATTAACCCCAAATAAAGTTTAGCTGTCCTAGTAGCATTTTCTTGACATTTACTCAGCTGCCTGATACAGTAAAAGCCATGGTTCGTAGAGAGCTTACAAAGCATCAAAGGAATCTCATTGTTGAAAGGTATCAGTAAGAAGAAGGGTACAAAAAAAATGTCCGCATCATTGGCTATACCATGGAACACAGTGAAGACGCAACAAAAGTGGAGAAAATATGGGACAATACTGATGTTGCCAAGAACTGGACGTCCCACCAAAACTGATGAAAAGACACGATGAAAACTGGTCATGGGGGCTGCCAAGAGACATAGAGCAATACTGAAGGAGCTGCAGGATTTCTGACAAACACTCGTGTACTACGTGACAACAATCTTGCATGTTTTTCATATGTCTGGACTATGGGTTAGGGTTGCATGACGGAAGTCTTTTCTTACACAGAAAAACATCTCCACCCGGCTAAAATCTACAAAACAATACATCAAGTCTCACAAAGGCATGTGGAAAAATGTGTTATGGTCTTAAAAAAACAAGGTTGAACTTTTTGGCCATAATTCCAAAAGATGCTTTTGGCACAAAAACAACCCATTGTATCACCAAAAGAACACCATCCCCACGGTGATGCAAGGTGGTGCTTTTCTTCAGCCGGAACTGGGGCTTTAGTCAAGGTGGAGGGCATTAT